>NC_136058.1:178983608-179518608 GCF_964261635.1 Lissotriton helveticus | reverse complement strand
CATGACGGAGCCGTTGAGCAAAAGAGGGTCGACCTGCTGTCTTAGTCGCCGATACGCCTGAATATGTGATTCTTATCGATCACTTTATGTTGCAGGAATAGAAAACACAACAGCCCTTGACCATTTATCTTTACTGCGTTCCTTCGTATTATACCTTTTACCCTTCATGTAATTGGTCTGCTTTATTTCACTTGCCTTTTAATGATTCTAAAACAGTCACTATTATTAAAAACTTTACCAATGTATATACTACTACCATGTTTTCTTTTAAAAACCTTTATTGTGAAAATTTCATTATACAAATACGAGCCTATAACCACTTGGGCCTGCCACAGAGCAAACTAAATCGTATATGATGAATAGACATTTACACTGTAGAGGAACGTAACGGGCGGGCCATTAGGTTGCAAGAACTAAGGTGTCTAACAGTTACGGAATCGGTGGACGTACATTTTATAATTAAAATACGACAGGGCCAGTTACAATAAAATTATCTAGATATACATTTGCGGGCAAGTACCATGGGTGACGTTAATTCGAACTTTCAACAGTACAGTAATCAATAACACATCAGAACTTAATATCAATAGGGATGTCGAAATAGTCAATCAATTCTCGTCCCCGCCCGCCATGTGCTTCAAAACTGCATACGTATCTCGTGATTTCAAGGTTCTGCAACCAGTACACAACAAGGAGTTACGAGTCCCATTTATTCCGGCGCCATTTTGGGCGAGGACGGGCAGGTCCAGGATATAGTCAAAATGTCTCTACCAACCATCGACTATGATGATGTTCATATGCTGTATTTATTAGAGTAACACTCATCTGTCCACATGAAATTAATTTGCCACAATCTAAACATGTCATTTTAATCTTTCCAAAGTTCTTCTAAATATTTGGGACCGTTTCCCTTGCCTCTGAAGCTCTCAGTGCCACTTCTTTGATGAATGTACTAGCAGGTCAGGGGTTCTCCTCCAAATCTCTCTTTTATGCAGCACTATAATTAATTGGTGCCACCTCTCCATATGACGATGCATGGTATAGTTACCACAACTATATTTTTTTTCGGTTCCTCTGGAGAGTTCATCGTGGCAGATGAAGCGTGTAACGTACCGGGCATTTACCTTTTTTTGCATGTACAGGAAAGGAAAAAAAAAAAATCGAGCGTCCGAGTTCTAAGGTGTCCCAGGGCCATTTTAGTGGATCAGGCCCAAATCCAAAGAACAGGCCGCCATTTTGAGAGTCCTCTTGCAGCCGCCTGTCGCTGTAGCATCAAGAGCAGCCGAAACTCAGCTGAATGGCAACTGAAACGGTAAAGGGGCGCCCCACTACAGCAGACGAGCCTCCACCTAGGAAGGCCCATTCACGCCGGCTCCCCCCCCCCTTCGGGCACCCCACGCCGTTATTCGGAGCAGTATTGTAGGATGGCCACACCAGTGCGGCAACTTGCTAGACATCACCTCGGTGGTAACCGAATCTCAACGCCTTGTGGTGTCTTCTATTCAAAAAACATTGTTATGCTGCCTTCGACCTATTCGCCGCAAGTGCGCACACAACTCAACTGCATAGCTTGCTAGACACCACCTCGGTGCCATCCGGATCTTGGAATGTCAGCACCTTTTGGTGTCTTCTCTTCAGAAAATATTGTTGCGCTGCCTTTGGCCCCATTCGCACATCAGTCCGCTACTGACGCCATCTCACAGGCTAATGGGGCGCCCCACGCCGACTTTCAGCATTGTAGAATGACCACACCAGTACAGCAACTTGCTAGACATCACCTCGGTGCCATCCGGATCTCGGCGCCCCACTGCAGATGAAGTGCCTCTCAACTATGAAACCACCACGGTGACATCCGGATCTTGGCGCGTTGTGCTGCCTTCGGCCTATTCGCACATCGGTCCGCTACTGACGCCATCTCACAGGCTAATGGGGCGACCCACGCCGAGTTTCAGCATTGTAGGATGACCACACCAGTACAGCAACTTGCTAGACATCACCTCGGTGCCATCCGAATCTTGGCATCTCAACGCCTAGTGGTATCTTCCATACAAAAAATATTGTTACGCTGCCTTTGGCCCCATTCGCACATCAGTCCGCAACTTAGACATCACCTCGGTGCCATCCGGATCTTGGCATCTCAGCGCCTTGTGGTGTCAGTCAGAAAATATTGTTGCGCTGCCTTTGGCCCCATTCGCACATCGGTCCGCTACTGACGCCATCTCACAGGCCAACGGGGCGCCCCACGCCGACTTTCAACATTGTAGGATGGCCACAGAAGTGCGACAACTTACTAGACACCACCTCGGTGCCATCCGGATCTTGGCGCGTTGTGCTGCCTTCGGCCTATTCGCACATCGGTCCGCTACTGACGCCATCTCACAGGCCAACGGGGCGCCCCACGCCGACTTTCAGCATTGTTGGATGGCCACACCAGTGCGGCAACTTACTAGACACCACCTCGGTGCCATCCGGATCTTGGCGCGTTGTGCTGCCTTCGGCCTATTCGCACATCGGTCCGCTACTGACGCAAACTCACAGGCCAACGGGGCGCCCCACGCCGACTTTCAGCATTGTAGGATGGCCACACCAGTGCTGCAACTTGCTGGACACCACCTCGTGCCATCCGGATCTTGGCGCGTTGTATTGCCTTCGGCCTATTCGCACATCGGTCCGCTACTGACGCCGCCTCACGTGCCAACGTATTTTCTCCGCATTTTATACCCTATGCCGCATAACAGGTCATGTGACTTGTTTATAAAACTTTTCATTGGTTCATTTTACTTTTGGTTTCCGAATGATGGAAGGCTTGATCATATGACCTAAAAACAACACTTTTCATTGGATGAAAACTTTTTTTTTTTCCCAAACGATGAAAGCCCCACCTTGTTTCTGGATGTTTCAGACTAAACTGGCGTCAGCATGAGAGCACCACCATCTCGTAGCTCCGTCGTGGTCATTCCGCGAGCAATCATGGCAGCCGCTCCCCACCAGAAGCCTGCAGGAGTCGGGCCCCCAAAACTTTTGATGAATTCTCAAGGCGGAGGGGACGCTTTCGAGAATGGGGTCCAAGACCTAGCAGACAAGCGTCCGATTTCCAAGGTGTCCCAGGGCCATTTCAGTGGACCAGGCCCAAAAAGGAAAGAGCCTGCCGCCATTTTGAGAGTCCTGTGACAGCCGCCTATCGCTGCACCGCAAGAGTGGGCGCAACTCAGCTGAATTGCGGCTTTTGACACAGTGGACCAAAAACGGACGGAATGGCAACTGAAACGGTAAAAGGGGCGCCCCACAACAACAGATGACACTCCACCTGGAGAGGCCCGTTCACGCCGCCTCCCCCGGGGCGCCCCACGCCGTTATTCGGAGCAGCATTGTAGGATACCAAAACCAGTGCGGCAACTTACTGGACATCACCTTGGTGCCATCGTTCTGCTGCCTTGGAACTATTCGCACAACAGTTTGCTACTGATGACCCACCCCCCGCGACGCCCCACGCCGTTATTTGCTGGGTGGCAACTTACTAGACATCACTTTCGTGTCATCTAGATTTCGGCGCGTTCTGCTGCCTTGGAACTATTCGCACAACAGTTTGCTACTGATGACCCACCCCCCGCGACGCCCCACGCCGGAAATCTGGACGTTGTGCTGCGTTGGGACTATTCGCACAGCCGACCGCTACTTCGTTGTTTTTCCCTAAAAATGTTTATATGTTATTACTATTTTTGTTTTCTTGTATATATTTATAAATTATTAAAGTTTTATAATCTTACTACTTTGTCGGAGTGCTATATATTTTTAATGTGACACATAATTGTAAAAACTTTGATGTACAAAGAGTCATCCCTGGAATCTTCCGCTTCACGCTCGGTCCCCTCCCCAATCACAATACAGGATGGTTTTCAGATAATAGCAACGCTTCTGCTGTGACGGATCTCATCGAGTGTGGGCCTTGATCTACTAGAACTCCTTTGAAGAGGGGTGATTCTTTACAGCTGTGGCCATAAACTACATCTGCAGGGCTAGCTGATAGCTTAGGACCGGCCTGGACAATCGGACACAGGGGAAAAGGAGTGTCAGAGGGTGCGGTAGTGAATAGGGCGAAAGGGAGGTGTCGGGCGGGCACAGGGTGTGATTCTCAGGGAAGAGCAGCGCAGATGGGGGGAGGTTTATTACCCATGCATAAGACAGAGAGCGGGGGTGACCACTGCCTGGGTGAGATGCTTGCGAGGGTGGGGAGCCATGCTAAGGATCGACAGCGTGCACAGAGTGGGTCTGGTCAAGGCATCTAAAATGGCTGCCGTGCACGACAAAAGTGTGGCATTTGAAAAAAGACAAGATGGCGCAGACAATGTTTTTCAACACTTCCTGATTTCCTTCGAATCGAACGTTAACAGACGTTGGGGCATATTACCAAAGTTAAGCGATATTTATCCCTAACGATGCATTGCAAAGATTTTTTTACCGTCAGAAATTATCGCAGATAAACCTTGCTATTATCAAGGTTTATCGCAAATACGATAAAAAACGACCGCAATGCATTAATATTGCTGAAAACTCAGCGATATTCATGCATTACCGAGCTAATGCTCCTAGCCATGTTATCCACCTCCCATTGGATAACATGGCTAAGAACTGCTCAGGGCAGCTGTTACTTTTTGGAGATATTCGCGCTTATCTCGAATATTTCCAAAAGTTGATAATAGGAGATAGCGATGTTAGCGACTGTTTCCAGTCGCTAACATCTTGGCATGCCCACTTTGCATGTCATTAGTGATAAATATCACTCACATGCAAAGTGGGGCCCAAGATGGTCGCTATCTCCTACTAGCCGTCGCTAACTGGTGTTAGCAACAGCTAGGTAATACAGATATAATTTTATCTCCGCGAAGCGGAGCGCTGTTACAGATATATATCTTGTTTTTGAACGTTAATTTCTCAAAATGCACTGAAGCACATATATTGAGACCTAGCAAAGGCACATCGGGCTACCAGTCCCTAATATTTTACCAAGTTTCGTGCAAATCCATTCAGCCGTTCGATTATTATTATTATTTTATTTTTTTGCCCCGCGGGGCCCTTTTAAAACCTCCACATCAAACCTAGGGGGTCAGCGAGGATCTACTATGCCCCCTTATGGTCATTTGCCCCTTCGCTTTGGCCTCCTCTTGTCTCTCGATCCTACCGAGAGACAAGATGGCGGCCGCTACGTACTGTTTGGAATGTTTACAGACACCGGAGAGCCAATCAGCTTTGCTTCGCAAAGCTCCGTAACGCGAAAAGTACGCGAAGCGGTGCGCTGTTACAGATATATATCTTTTTTTGAACGTTAATTTCTCAAAATCCACTGAAGCACATATATTGAGACCTAGCAAAGGCACATCGGGCTACCAGTCCCTACAATTTTGCCAAGTTTCGTGCAAATCCATTCAGCCGTTCGGGCTAAAAGTGAGGCCAACCGCCCTATGGAAAACTCAATGTTAAAAACACGTTTTGGGACCCCCCTTTTTTCTCGGCCCCCCCTTGACGAACCCCCCCCAAATTTTCAAGGGCTGCTCAGAAACAAAATGTGCCATTTTCCTGAAAATTTCAGCCAATTCCGTCCACAAACGCCAAAGTTATTAGACATAGAATTTTCAAAAATCCCATAGAGAAAAAATCCTAACTATATATACCTACTGGCGACCGCCAGTAGGTAATTATATATATATATATATATATATATATATATACATATACATATATACATATATATATATACACACACACACACACACACACACACACACACACACACACACACACACACACAGCCTTCTGGGAGTTGGAGTCCGGCATTGAACAATGGACTCAAACAGGATGTGTCGATCGCATTAGGGGGAGGAGCACATACAGCTGGTACATATATTCGAGCAGGAAGGAACATTTTGGTAACAGGACATGCTGCAGTGCTGGGCGCTGAAGAAGGCTACAAATGCCGAAATGCATTCGCCGCCATTGCTGAATGAGAAATAAATGTGCTGTGTGACCTGCAATCCCCTTGGCCTCCGCGTTCTTCTTCGAGGGATGTTTGTGCAACACATATATATATATATATATATATACATATATATACATATACATATATATATATATATATATATATATATATACACACACACACACACATACATACATACATATATATATATATATATATATATACACACACACATACATACACACACAAATACACACACAAAAATACACACACACGTACATATACATATATACACATACACATACACATACACATACACGCACGCACACGAAATGCGTCAGTTAAAATCAATAAACCTTTTATTTGGGCACCAGCAAAGAAGTTTTCCGTTCCCCTTTTGGGCGCGACTGCACATTGGAGTGTAACCGGATATTACCTCAGGCAGCAGGCTTGTTTCCTAGTTACGGACCCCTCTCCCGGAAGTTGGCTCGTCTTTCCACAAGCCACAAAGGATTTCGCTCCATTTGGGTGCTTTTCGGACCAGCCCCCTACATGACCGATACAACGTGCCTGCAGTGTTGAAGGATAATCAGAGTGTTAGAGGACTCGACGAGACACCGAACTACACACAGTAAGTCCACAGGTCACTTAATGCAGGTGGGGAGGAGCTGATTTTGCCACAAATGTGTCGGTGTGATGAAATTCACGACACTAAACAATAACGAAACAAAATACAGATATAACCACAAGTGCCATGTCTGAGGACGCGTTACACAAAAGAGAGAAAGCGGCAGAGGAACTGTTCACCAACTTACCGAAAGTTCCTGATAGTGCTGGTTCAAACAAAAAAACTAAAATGAAACAATTTGGATGAAAAAAGCCTACTAAAAGCTTAAGAGAAAAACAGTAGGAGCAAGTTAACAAAATGATGAGAAGTAAAATCACTGGAGAAGTACCACGAGGCAGGCAGGATTCCACGAGGGCTCCGTATCCTGTTGACCCAGAGTTTTGAAAGCCCGATCCCACTTCTGTTGAAGGAGTGGGCTGTAAGTAATTTGGAGGTGTCAATGCGACTGGTCTGCCTATTAATCAAATATGCCAAAATTGATCAGAAATAGAAAGGCTTAACAACGAAATAAGCAAAATTGAAAATCCTATCAATAAAGATATAATTGGCAAAGGTATCCAAGAAATGTAGAGCCGCCTCAAAAAACCAGGAAGAAGTAAACAAAAAACAGAAAAGCCTACAAATTTGCGCGTGACAAAAGAGATTACGGACTGGGCCACGTTTTTACTTTTGCGTGCAAATTTGACTCCTTGAGGAAACAAAAATCAGGCAGACCGGAGCAAAACTCTTACTACAACCGAGGGTGCGATCAATGCGTCTACATCCGACGTCAGTACTGTATTGAGTGACTCCGACTCCAACTACAGTGGAGACATTGCCGTGAGTCACAGGAATGACATGGGTCATTTATTCTACGCAGAAGAAATTGATTTTTTTAGCGGAGCAGCGGAAACAATCATTACAATCGCAGAATGCCAACGCAACACAAAACAAAAAAGAAATCACCGGAGGTGAGAAAGGCGTAAATGCCTCAAAAGGCAGAGGAAGGGGGCAGCAGAAAAAGAGATGGCAACAACGCTAGCCTCCATAGATCAAACCATTGTCAATATGGAGGATATCGAACTCAGCCAAGCTGAGAAACAACTGCTGGCTCTCGGACTCAGCTACTGTCCTGAGAGCAATTTTAACTACAGTGAAACCGGAATTGATGTATACAAATTTATTTGAAAGCTCAAATTGACCAAATATTATACCATCAAAAAACAATCAGAAAAAAATCACGAAAAAAATCACAAATCAAAAAGAGCTCCTAATAGCAACAAAGCGGACCTTACAGCAGGGGATGTACATTTAATGAAAACCCTCCACCTTTTGGGCAATGATCAGGATGACGAAAGCAGCACGAACGCCAGCACTCAAAGTGTAGCAGGCAATGAAGAAATCAATACATCATCCCCCGGACAAAGTCCATTCAAAGCATCTTCTACATTTGTACCCGTCATGCCCCGCGACGGAGTGGACATATTTCATGACAGAATTATAGATGAACTCAAGAAAATATATTTTTTTTAAATCAAACATTTCCATACTTTCAATTGATGAAGAGACTCAAAGGCAAACCTGATGGGATAACAAATAAATCAGACAAGGGTGGCAACATTGTCTTGTGGAGCAAAAATGAATACAAAACTGAAGCATATCATCATCTCAATGATCAAGAATGCTATCCGAGAATCAGTGCCGCCGTGGTCAGAAAAATCCCCAAAAATTACAAGGATGACCACACAAATGTGGAAGAGGGACTCTGATCAGTAAAGATGAATTTACTTTTCTTAACGCATTTCCGGTTCTTCCGATTATGTACTTCATACCCATGGTGCACAAAGGTACTAATCCTTTACCTGGCAGACCTATAATATCAGCCAGAAAAAGCATTTTTGAGTTTACATCTCGATATGTGGATTTCTATTTACAGGAGTTTGTCACCGGCCTACCTACATACATACGTGACAGTAAAGACTTTTTTATTCAAACTAAGTACACAAGCTTGGTCTCAAGAATATAGGTTCCTTACATTGGACATTGCTGCCTTATATACTACCATCAGGCACATACATGGGATGAAAGCAGTGGAATTTTATTTAAAGACAAGACCTTTTGAATTTTATTCCCACAATAAGATGTTACTCTCCATTATAAGATGGTGCTTGTACAACAATGTTTTTTCTTTTGATGGATTTATTTTTCAACAACTACACGAAGTCGCCATGGGGACATGCTTCTACCCCAGCTATGGTTGTCTTCGCGTAGGCTGGTGAGAAGAGCAGGTCCTACTAAATGAATATAGACACATATGGTGCAAACACATTGTGCCATGGTGGCGCTACCTTGACGATATGTTTGTAATATGGCACGGTACACAAGAGGAGGCAGAAGAATTTCGGAGTAAAATTAACGATAATACCATGAATTTATAATTCACTGCAAACATCGATGACGTGAGTGCAAACTTCCTAGACATCAAGGTTTACATCACCCAGAACAAAATTGAGACCTGTTTATATCGTAAGCCCACCGCTGGCAACAGCATTTTACACGCGAATAGTTTTCATCTCGCACATACCATCACTAGCCTCTCTTATGGCGATTATTTGCGTATCCGCCGAGCATGAAGTACAGAAACAGACCTTACATTCCATCAAAGTGCAGCCACACAGAGGTTCATAGAGAGAGGTTACAGTCCCAGAGAACTGGAGACAGCAAGGAACAAAGCCAACAGGAAAGACAGACAAATACTGTTGAGGTGCAGACCATACACCCAGTACTGTATCTGAACAAGAGACTGGCAACAACGAACAAAATAGGGCTTCTTGCAGGCTTATTACTACTCATAGTAAACAGGCACAGGAGATCAAAACGATCATAAACAAACAGTGGCCTGCAATTCTGACAGACGCAACTACGAAGCAAGTACTCCCTGAAAGGCCCACTTTCACTTTCCGTAGAGCTTACTCAATGTATAACGATTTAGTCAAAACTAGTCCCGAGTTAGATTATAAGAGCAGCTGGTTATCCCCAAAAAGAGGATTTTACAGGTACAGCTCTTGCCGCGCCTGTAAATTTGGCATTAACACCACTACCTATACTACGGCTTTTTGAGATTAAAGGTCATTTCACCTGCCGAACTGAATACGCGATCTACATGTTACAATGTACATGTGAACTACGGTATATAGGCAGCACCATGTTGCAAGTGCACGCACGTATATTACAACACTTACGAGTTATTGTCAATTCCAACCCCACATACCCTGTAGCTAGACACTTTAAGTTGAAGCATGCAACTAATTTGAATTGTCTCCAATATTGTGTTCTAGATTCAGTACCTATCAGCAAATGGGGAGGCAATCAAGAATAGAGATTACGACAATTGGAATCTCGTTATATCATTGAACTTGATACCAAATACCCCCAGGGTCTGAATACAGGGGAAGATATGCAAAACTTCTTCTAAAGAAACCTTAAGAAAAACTACATGGTGTCTTTGTTGGCCTTTTGGTCACTCGTGTCTTTTAGGCTTGTTCAATGACATAACTGTTTACATAAAATATTAAATAACAGTTATGGACATGCCACAAAAGCTGGTTGCAGCCTGATTTGTTTTTGTTTTTGGTCTGGACCACAACAAAAATTCAAAACAGGTTTTAAGGGGGCTCCATATTATTAGCACCAGCACGGCAGGTCAAGATTATAGCAATAACTGACAGCAACTGGTTTTGTGTGTCTGCCGTTTACAGCATCGACTTTTATATACATATATTTTTTACACCGTTTTACCTTAACACTTTATGCACTTTAGCACATATTAACCAATAAGGCTTGGCACTTTAGGAGTTTTTTGACAGTTTTACCAACTGAACAATGTGACCACTATTGGTTCGATTTTTTGCACTAGCTGCATTTTGCACAAGCGGTATTTGCACCCATATCATAATTTTGAAACCATATTTATTTATTTATTCTATGTATATGGATTTATTATAGATCAACTCTACGCTAAGCTTATGGTATTAGTACCAATATAACTAATGCTTCCCAATATAAGTTGTTCATCTACACACAGTCCAATCACATTGTCGACTCTTTGTACATCAGCAGTATTTGCACAATCCATACCTAGTACCTTAACCCCTTCGCTGCGGGGGTTATTTTCCTGCTGTGCAGGGGGGGAAGGGGGGGTGCGCACGGCGCTCCTGTGCTCATGACGAGCTCAGCTCGTCATGAGGCACGGCGCTCCTGTGCTCATGACGAGCTCAGCTCGTCACAGGTGCATTACCTGCCGTGGAACGCTCCACACAGCATGGGAATTATCCCCGCATGCGAGCGTTCCATGGCTCATGACGAGCTAAGCTCGTCATGAGCACCGGAGCGCCGTGGCTCATGACTACCTCAGCTCGTCATGAGCATGGAAGAGGCTAAACCCAGATTTTATACGAAAACTATATTGATATATGTTCTTTTTCATGAGGTTATTTATGGTGTATATTCATTCTGTATATGAAAAATCGGAGTAATAAGGAAAAAGTACGAAGTTATCACTATATATGTGCCCATGTTCCTTTTAACTTTTAAAACATTATTTATAATGAAATTATATCAAATATGATTCTGATGTACTTTGTGTTTATTACATGCTATTGTACATTTTAAGTATCATTAAGTTCATGTCACACAACAGAGAACTACTGAAATGAGTATGTTGTCTAACTCCATTGTAGTATGTTTACCCAATAAAATCACAACTTGAGCGTAGCGCGATCATGTGAGCAAGGGCCAGGAGGCCCGAAACGCGTCATGAGCTGTGCACTTATCTGTTCAAATCAATAAACCTTTTATTTTGGCACCAGCAAAGAAGTTATCCGTTCCCGTTTTGTGCGCGACTGCACATTTGAGTGTAACCGGATATATATATATACACACACACACACACACACACACACACACACACACACATATGTATAGTCCATAGGTGTTGTATAGATTTGAGCACACACACATTTATATTTATCAAAAGATATCGATATATTTATATCTCAGAAGATAAGTAATATATTCACAGAAATGCTAGCACATATATAAATATATACATATAATCAAAATTACATATTTACATACACACGTATATGAACCACTGGTGTCTTGTACATAATACTGCTGTAAATTTGTATTTTGAATATGGCTGTCACTATGAACAGCTGGTGTCTTGTGCATAATACTGCTGTAAATTTGTATTTTGAATATGGCTGTTACTTAGGGAAGAGCCAACTTTTGAGTAATCTTCTGAAGATGAGATGGTTATCCGTGGAGCTTAGGTTTGGGATAATGAATTACACAGTTTGGGTGCTTTAAGAGAGAAAGATGTTCAACCCATTTTGAGGCGCCAATCTGGAGCGGAGGTTCTTTATTGTATGTATTTTGAGATATTCCTCCTGATGGAGAATGCTACTGATTCATGTATTGCTTTGTGGGTGAAACAAAGCAAATTGAATGTGGATCTTCTGGCACCCGGTTACCAATGTAGGGCCCTTAAGGCAAGAAAGATTGACTTGTGGCTTTACATGTATGAGCAGTCTAGCCCCACGTGTGCAAACCTGCCTCTCTTTGGACACATCAATCCTAGAAGTTGGAATCACACTTACTAAATTGATGGGCTCCCCGTTATTTGCATATCTAGCTTTGTGCACACAACTGTGGTCCCAGCAGCCACCGTTATTAAATGAGGAGTTGGGCCACTAAACATTTAAAAAAAAAAATTGTGAGCCACTAAAGATTTAAACATAAGAATACCCAGCAAATAGTGCTGTGGATGATTAACAGAATAATTGTGAAAGCAGTGGAGTCTTGCAGATGATCTAGGAGCTATGATAAGGCAATAGGTATAGAAATACAGTGATGAGGCTCAGGCAGAAGAGTGTGCCCCAAAAACATCAAGTTTAACATAAGATGAGCTCACTCGGCACCCAACTTCATTATGAACGAAGTCTTGATGAATAGGATTATTCCTTACTAGTGGCATATAAATTCCATAGACAGAGAGCTTTGCATTTTTAGCCTCTCTGTTTTTTTCAATATACAGAACATACCTTTCTGGACCCCTTTGCCCTGTAAGGAAGGGCAGAGAGGGGGGGGTGGAATGCACCCATATTATCATGATCACCTTCCATTTCCCAACAGAGAGGGGTTTATTTGCAGTGAATATTTCTGATGCAATCAGTATGTCCATGAGAGAGATCTCTGGTAATGGTTTAAAGTTACATCATCCCATTTGGTACAGGCATGCAGCACACAGAGCAAACATGACCATTTCTAAGCAATTCCTTCAGATGACAGTAAACCTAGATGGGGAAAATGAAGACGTTTCAACCATTTCCTTCAACAGATCTGCTATATATTTTATGATATTATGTTCCTCAAAAATGCTATTTGAAGCACAGAGCCTCTTATGATGTAGAAAATTGGTTATTTGTTAAAACTTTAAAGACGAATCTTAAAACCATGGTTCCTAACAACAAAACAAGAAAAAAAAAAACTTAGTGAAGAACCTCAAACATATCTATCAATTAATCTTCTTCCCGTATTTGTCACCGATTCATGAGCAACACTTTTCTCATTGTAGCCAGCAGCTAGAGAAGACTATTTATCCACAGGTTAGCATGCCTGTTTGAGATCTGCTAGTAATTTGAAATGTTGTGATCAACAATAAGCTAGAGTGGCCCAAAACTAGACTGGAATAACTAGTTAGACTAAATGCAATTACTAATTTTAACTTTTAGAAGATGCATATAAGTGTCATAAACAATACCAAAGATTCTGATACAAACAGTATGATTACAAAGAGAGAACAGTCTATATTTAAGCCTGATGAGATTCAACATGTGTCAGATGAATGGCAAAAAATATCACACATGGCAAAACAGGGAAGAAAGACTCTATAAATCTCTGGATAAATGTGTGCAGAATAGACTGTAGGTAGTGTTCCTGAAACCACTGGTAAGCCTTTTGTACAAAACAAAAAAAGAAGTTGGCCCGAGGATGGGGCCTACCTCTCACAGTAGGAGAGGTCAATGAAAGAGTATCAACTTAGCATGGAAAGCATAAATTTAAAGCTACATCAACGATATCTGTGCACCCTACAGAAGATCTTGGAAATCGCAGAATAAGCAAATCTGTTTAAAGCCCCTATTATAGACCCAGAGTTTTTAACTGGCAGGGACCAATACAAAATTGATGACTAAGAGGCACAAGTTTCATGATAACAACAAATTACAAAATGGAGGCATTCTAGCCAAGGAGTTTTTCCACCAAAAACCTGTGGACAGTATTTTCAAAGATAATTATATCAAATATCTGAACACATTTGAGTGCACCCATATATCACTGTATAAGGTCAAATGTTCCATGAAAAGGATTTCGCAAGGACAGTAAAACCTCCTCCTCACATTGCGCAGATAGGAAATGTTTCGCAACTTTCCAGCAGCTAATATTTAAGTCTCTTCTCCACCAACACTCGAAGGGCTGTGCAGCATTATTTGTCAACTGAAAAAAATCAAATGGAGAATCCCTATGTCTTGCAAACAGATCATATACATCAATATCCATTCCAAGATCTCCCTTGGAAAAACAGACTCTTAAAATACAGGATTTCAGGGATTTTCTTATATAAGGGGCTATAAGCCAGGCCACCTGCAGGTTTCCTTCAACATCTTTCTCACAAGGCAGAAGAAACAAGCCTTAGCATAGCCAATAGGTTTCGCCTTTGGGACCTTATAAGTGTTTAGCCATGCAACAGTTGATGTTGTAGCACCAAGAATATTGTGCTGCATAACTAAATACTTATAAGGTCCCAAAAGCGAGACCTATTGGCTATGCCAATGCTTATTTTAATATCCTGTGGCTCAAATATGTGCGCAACTTATTAATAAATCTTGGTCATCCTGAAAAGTTTACTCTCCCCGAGAGCCTGGCCAATGTACAGAGGAAAGCCTTGAAACTGAAATACATTTCATTACTGGAAGAAATCAGATTAGCATTGGAAATCTGTAAATCAACCGTCCTGAGGAATCAAATGATCCTGACTAGTTTTCACAAGCAACGTTATCTAGCCAACGTCTATAATCCACGTCATAGGTTTGTGCTTACCCGTTTCCGGTTAGATATTTTCCATCACTTAATCAGCTTTCCTACCGCTAACAACTGTTCACTTAACCTGGGGAATTTCACGTGTGATGACCTCTCACCTCAGAACACACTTCTCAAGGTCAAGACAGAAATTCATTAAACCCTTGCTATTAGATTTGGGTTTCAGGCTTTGTCGCCCGGCATATATTTATCTGCATATGTTACCAAATATCTTTACCTGTACAGTAATGTCACGTTTCTTGTTGGCTGTCATCACCTATAGGAAGCAGCTGTAAACAGTAAACATATGATTGTGCTGTGATGTCAGTCTTTTTGATATTTTGAGCTTCTTGCTTTTTATATGGAAGAATTTTGCACTTTGTTTTAAACTGTATCCTGGTCTTTTTAAAGTTTCTATTTTCATGGATGAAATATGTAACTTATGATTCACTTTGTGATTTCAAATAAAGCTTATTTTGACTTGTAATTGCATTTATAAAGTGCTTACTTCCCCTGACGAGGCATCGAAGTGCTTTCTCGGTGAGGTGCACGCTACTACAGACGAGAAAAACATGAAAAGGGGGTTCCCTAAGTACCAGGAGAACAAATTTCTATTTTCACTTTCAGCTAGCCCACACAACCAAAAAGGAGAAAGATTTGTTCAAAGGATTTTTAGTTTTATTTTTTATATATATATATATATATATATATATATATATATATATATATATATATATATGTCTAGATCATTTTAATAGGAAAATAATTTCATTTAAACAGTGTAATAACATCTGAAAAACATTTCATAATCATATACAAAGGTACAGTATAAAAACTAGGACACAGTAATAATTCAAGAAGGCACACAGTCCATTCACTCATCCACTCAAGCACACCTATTGTACCATCAGATACATACACAAACATTCACATACATATCTATCACCACACACAAAGAAGTGCCGACGCGCGTTTCGGACAAGTGCCAATACAGGCTTCCTTCATCAGGGAGCACTTGGAATAGGACATACAGACACAGTGAATGTCGTCTGACACAAGGTCCTGGGAAGCGGTCCTAGTAACAGCAAGGGTGGATATTCAAAGGGCCCTCAAGAACGGGGCCACTGTAAGATTTCAGATGATAAGCAGGAGAGAGGCCGCATCACCATAGATGGGAATCCAGTACACGAATAAATTTGATAGGCAATCAGAATCGGAACATCAAAATTTGAAATGTTTTTTGAGGATCCAGCGAGAGCTCAGGGAGGGAGCTGGAGTGACCAATCTGGGTCTCTTAAATGTTCCGATTATGTCTGATGACCAGACTCCAGGAGGCCATAATTTCAGGTGGTAGGTCAGGATACAATATGAGGCAACCCTTTAAACAACGGTCGGTGTCATCCCTCTGAGATCGGGGAAGAAACACCAAAGTGACCGGACTCGGATCACAGTTTCAGCGAGATGAGCGGCGGTGAGCCTTGGATGACGGAAAAACAAGCCTGGTCCGGACACGATGACAAAGGCGGTGTGACTCCTTCTCCATGCGGCGGCAAGATTCATGGATGAAATATGTAACTTATGATTCACTTTGTGATTTCAAATAAAGCTTATTTTGACTTGTAATTGCATTTATATAGTGCTTACTTCCCCTGACGAGGCATCGAAGTGCTTTCTCGTGAGGTGCACGCTACTACAGAACCCAAGAAGTATTACTGTTGAATTAGTATAGTGAAATATGAAAGTAATTTGAGTTATGGATAGGTTAGTCAGTTATTTGGATTCAGAAGGATAGGGGAGGTTTAAAAGAAGGAAAAAGGTTTGCATTTATATAGCGCTCGTTACCCCTGATGGGGTGCCAAAGCGCTTTTTTGTAGAGTAGCACCGTACTCCGGAACCCATAAAGGATTAATAGTGAATTAGTATAGTGAAATATAAAAGTAATTTGTTTGGTGGATATTAGTCAGTTATTTGGATTGACAAGGATAGCGGAGGGATAGAAGAGGGAGATAAGGTGTGCATTGTTACCCCCAACGCGGTGTTGAAGCACTTTCTTGGTGAGTAGCACGCTACTCCGGAACTATGGGCTAAAAAATATCAAGCTGCAAAGTTTAGCTAAAACGCCAGGACTGGTTCCCACAGTCATACATGTCACCTGGCCACTTTGGGTGCTATGGTAGCCTTCTATTGTGTTAAGGCTGGTTCTCATGGAAACTCTCTTAATAGTATGAGCTGTTGACGTTTAAATAAAAAAAAAGTTTGTTCTCAGTGGCGTAGATTAATGTGGGGTGTTTGAGGTGCTACACCGCCCTAATAAATGTAAATAATTGGGTACAGGTGCTTTCAGTTGGGGTAACGGGAGGCATCTGTCGGATTTCACAAGAAAGTTTCACATACAAAGAGACAAAAACGCACACATAAGGAGAGGAGCCAAGATGGCGATCGGAACGGTCGCATAACCGCCTCGCTCCGTGATCTCTTCCTCCCCGCCACCTATCCTGTATTTTATCCTGCTCGGGGTGTTCCGAATTTGGTCACTGAGGAAGAGCCGTCACTTACCATCCTTTTCCGGGGCTCTGGCGTGCAGTGATTCCGGCGTTCTGCCCTGGTCACTTTGTTGGCCTTCCCGGCCCTGACGCCGGGGCCTCGAGTGCTGTGCCTGCCCGGAGATGATCGGAGTGCCGGCGGTCCGGATCCGGTGGAGAGACCCGATGGTGGGAGCCTGAGAGCTGCGGGCCGGGACCCCCGGGGCAGACCCGCCCCCCGCTGGTGGGCCACCCCGCATGTCCGTTCGCCTACCGGCCCGAAGAAGAGAAGCCGCGCTGTCCGGCACCCCTCAAGTGAGAAACCCACTCCTGTTAGTCCCGCCCGGGATCCGGTGCTGGGCTCCCCCCGAGTGCTGTGGGGAGCACGCCCGTTCTTCTGGTGACTCTCCTTTCTCCGCCGAGCGCCATCCGCCGCGGTTTGGCGGTGAGCCCTGGGGCCGCCGGTGCTCCTGATGGACTTGGAAGAACCTGCGGCGATGGCGGAGGGTGCTGTACTTAAGATGGCGGATGGCCCCTCGGGGTGTCTTTCTCCTGGAGACAGGGAGGTTGCCGCATTTGCTTTCTCCAGCCCTCGTTTGGTTTGGGCGGCCCCTACTCGGAGTGCTATCTGGTTTGCCCTGTCTGCTCTGCGGATCGACCTGTCCTTGAAATGTCGAGCCTTGGAGTTGCGGATAGCTGCCATGGTGGCTCCGCCATTTTGTGACGAAGTGTCGTCTCCCCGAATTGTACTGCCTGAAACTTCGCCGGCGGCTGTGCTGGGATCTCCGGCTGGGTGCTCGATTCTATGGGATCTAGCGGACCCGGTGCCGATGCTGCAGTGCTTTCTACATCCTGTTTTCTTTGCTTCGTGCTGGACGGCCCAGATACTGTGCTTGACCACGTGGATCTTTGAGGAACTTTTGCATTCTGACTGTTGCCGAGTTCTCCTGGTTACTTCTAGTTTGCCGGGACGTTGTTTTGCGGAGATCCCACCGGCTTTTCCTGACTGGTATGGACCCACTGTGTTCTGCTGTTTTTTGGCTGTGGCGGGGTTGGGAAGCTCGACTCTTCATAAAAGTGGACAGGGGTGATCGTGCCCGGATGTCTGTGGGACCCTTTTTACATGGCATCTCCGGGCCTCGTTATTCTGGATGGTTCCTGTTTACATCCTGGTGTAGGCTTTTCTTGACTCTCCTTTTCGACCTCGATTAGTGAATTATTGTTGCGGGGGGGTAGTATTTTATGTCTCGGTCGCTGGCTCCTCTCCTCTCTCTTTCTTCCTTTTCCTCTCCTTCCTTTTCTTATTCCTCTCTCTTTCTTTGTTATAATTCCCTTTCTCTTTTTCTATATTTCGGGTGACTCTGGGCGACAGGCACGCTGTTTAGTGGGGTAGGCCGTAGCCATTACAGTGATGTAGGGTGGGGGGGGTGTTTGTTATTTTAGTTTGTTTTATTCTATGGCCCCTTTTTTGCCTTTTCCAGGGGGTGGGCTATGTCCCTTGGTGTTTACTCCTCTGTTTCGCTAGCGTCTGCACTTTCTCCTTTTTCGGGGTGGGTGGGCTGTACGTGTGGAGTCCACTTTATTTGTTTGCTGGTATTCTTCCTCTATTCTGCATCTGGTATGGGCGTGTGAGGTCTTTGGGCTTTGCCCTACTGTGGTCGTCTGCTTGCGTGGGGGGCTATTTCCCTCCCGCCCCCCCCCCCCTTCTTTTCTGTATATGTTGCATGACGCGCTGGTAGATGTGGTTGCTGCCTCCTTTATATAATGTAAAATGAAACCTCTTTTATCCTGGCGCTGGCGATGTAACGACTTTATTTGCATCCATCCTGTATTTACCCTATCGTATACATTGCTTTGTTATTTTGATTCTCCTGACTTTGCGGCCGGCCCCTGTGGTTGTAGGCCAGCGCTTGTACTTATACGTGTCTTTCAATAAAGGTTTTTTAAAAAAAAAAAAAAAAACGCACACATGCACTCTCTCTCTGTTTTGAAAGTCTTCACAAATTATATTAGAGGGCTTGGCTAAGATGACGGAGTAGGACGAGCTTTCCTTCCCTCCGGCGCCGCCAGCTTATCGCGTTGTTTATCGCCCTACCCGCTGCCCATCCGAGGAATCTACGGTGCTCCCCGGTGTCTGTGGAAGATACAGCTCTCGGCGGTGTGCTTATTTTGAGCCGAGTGCGGCTTTGCAGCTGTCTCCCTCATTGTCACTGGTCCGGTGGGCCGTGTGGCGCGGAGCTAGGGGGGGCTGTCTCCTGGCCAGACGGAACAGACTGCCTGGTGAGCCGGTGGAGGTGCCGGCAGTGTATAGCCCCTTGGATTGCCTGGGACCTGCTGGGAGACGAGGCGGAGAGGTCTGGACGGGCCTGAGCCCCGGAACGTGGCCGCCATTTTCTCCCCCTGCGGCCTGGCCCGTGTGAAGCGTGAGATGCCTGGGTCTGCGGGCAGCCAGGGGAGAGGCAGTTTGGCGCCCAGGTCCCTGAGTGGCGGCAACGGTCGAGCCCCCCGCCGGTCGAGTGTGTGGTCCCGCGCCGCTGTTCCCGCAGCTGGTGCAGAGAAATGAGGAGCAGGGAGCAGCTTACGGCGACTCGGGGGTGCGGTCCGCAGATCGGCGGGCGGTCTGAAGAGAGGAGGTGACGCAAGGCCTCGATGGTGAGCTGGCGGTGGTGGCACTCCATGGGCCCTCTGCTCTGTGTCAGCTGGTGTGGTGTACCTGAATGGGGAGGGCGGGGGGCCTACCAGCAAGCTCCGTGAGGCGGGCAGTGTGCGTTGTTGTGGTGGGCCCAAGCACCCCCTCCCGCTGGGATTGCTGGACATAGCTTGTTGCCCCAGGGTCCCCTCCCCCCGGAGGGAGTGTGCGGGGTCCTTCTCGGCCCGGGCATCGGCAGGCGGAACCCCTCTCCACCATTTTGCTGCTTGGCGTCCAGTGTCCCCCTGGTGAGGGCTGGGCCTGGACTAATGGTGGCGGTGGGCGCTGCTGAGGCCTGTTCGCGCCCTGATTAGTTGACTGTAGTGGCTGGAGTGCAGATGAGGTTGCTGCCCGGTGCAGAGCTTGGTGACCTACATTTGTTGGAGCGGCGGGCTGCCTGTGTGGTCCTCCTTGACTGCCTGCTCAGTCCGTGTGTAAGCGGACGGTGGGGGCGGAGCAACCCAGTGGCGGGTAACGGAGTGGCTGAGAGGGTCTGATGGTAAACGAGGCAGCATCTGTGAGGCCTGCACAAATAACCAGACACATTTGTCCTTCACCAGGAACCAAACACCCTAGGGCTGCGCCTGACTCTCAGAGGATAGCGTTGCAGAGCAGTCTGAGGCTTACTCAAGGGAGGTGGTGTGGCTAGTAATCGCCATTTGCAGGTGCGCAAAAATAACACTCAATAATTGATTGTCCAGTCTGTACTTTGCTTTATAAAAGTAAGAGTACATTTATTAAACACATACACACCACTCAATACTATACACAAATTTACAAATATACATAAGCTGATGGAATTACTTTGTGAATTGCATAAAATCTCCACCCCTTCCGCGGGGGGGGGACTAGTACCACCACTCCCATGTATGCACATCATCTTGCCCCCAATGCAGTGAACTCGTCTTAACCTGGAGCGAGGGCCCTGCGCAGTGGCACCATCCCAGTGACAACCCCCCCCCCCCCCAATTACCTCAACAAGCCTTAAACAAGCTACACCTGCCTTGGTGACACATGACCCTGACTGAGCATCTCCTACTGACCATACAGTATGCACCTCTACATATTAAGGGCTAGTAGTCAGGGGTCTTCACCTAAGCGCAGCAGCAAGAATACCTGTTTACGCACACTTTAGAATGACAGTACTCATAACATTTGCATATCATTAGAATGCATTGCAATTACAGCCCCTAAAGGCATCATTGATAAAATCACAGGTTTATTTAAATACAGTCAGACACCTTAGCAGGAATGTCTAGCCACTTAACTCCACTTTGCTCATGACATCACCTTGCACCAATACTTCACATTGAGCCTCAGTCCCGCTAAAAGAAATAACCATTAATAACTGCATTTCAGTGCAATCACACCTCATCACCTCCAGGGGATGCCCTTCTGCAGACAACCCTCTTCGCTCCTTGATGCAATTATCAAAACACCCTCAGGTGAAAAACAAAAGTTCCAGCCCAGAAGGTGTTAATAGCAAGTTGAGCCCTGGAGGGGTTATTCTCTCCAATTCCCCAAGAGACTTAGGGTGGGACTTTTCTTCTTTGGGCTGGGGAGGCTGCGTTGCTCCTGCAGCTCCCCCTGCCCCTCTTTCAACAAATGAGGGTGACCCCCCTCCTCTGGGGACCACCAGTATCCAAGACAGCAGAGTTCCTAATGCCTTGCAAGGCATACTGGGGCGCTCCATGCTGATTTCCCCGCATATTAAATGAGCGGCTCTCCTGCTGTGCCGGGGAGAGCCGCGACATGTGCCCCACGCTGCTGCGGACGTTGATGGGAGGGTCCGGCCCCACCCGGACCCTCAGGCGAGTCATCCGGCTCGGGGGGCCCACCCCCAGCCGATCCGCTGATTTTCTGGGGCCCCTGGCACCTCTCTCGCTCCTCTCGGTTGGGGGGGGGTGGGAGGGGGGTTCGGTCCCCTCCGGGATGCCCGCATGCCCAATCGCTGGAGGGCAGGCTGGGGACCACACCCCCGGCTGCCCCCGCCGGCTTCCCACCCGGCCAGCACCCTCGCGTGCTGCTGCGGGAGCCAGCCACTCTGTTCTGGTCTGCCCGCTCCGGCGGGCAGACGCGCAAGGTTTCTCCGACCCTCGGGGGTGTGCGGCTGCACTCCCCCAGCATTTTCCTCCGTGTCGGGGCCCGGGGATGGGGTCCCAGGCCCCTGTACATCTTCTGGGGAGGGCGGTGGCACTGCCACACCTCCGCTTCACTTCGGGCCCGGGGATGGGGTCCCAGGCACCTGGACATCTTCGGGGGGGGGGCCACGGCGCTCCCTCGCATCCCGTGTCGGCAGAGGGCCAGGGTGGGCTCCTAAAGGGTAATCCTAAAGATGCTAAAAGGCAGGCCCAGGCTTAGGGATGCCACCTCACACCAAGTTCCCAGTCCCGTAGATTAAATGTAACAATCTAATGCATTATGGGAGTTGTCTTCCTGGCTTGTTTGCACTAGATCAATAGGATTAACACACCTGACACGTCTTGCAAAGGGAAAGCCCTGGGCTGGAAATAGGTGTCCTGCAGACATGTCGCAAGCTGGACTCACGGGTACACTTGCATATCTTGTTTGGGGCTGAGTCTTGTTTTACCCTTCCATATTTCATACACAACTTGCATATCAAACAGCTTTGGGGCTACCCCGTGGTCCAGCTTTCAAGAAGTACTGCAGTTCTGTGGACTGCGATGCCAGAAGGGCTGGGGCTCCTGGGGGATAGCCCTCTCTTATCAGCAGAGAAGCAGGCAGCTATCCCTGCGCTGCTCAGCCAAGGACTGTGAGATGTAGCTGCACTGCAGAGCGGCACGCGAGGCAGAGGGTGCCCCGGAGGAGGCTGCAGCCGAGGAGGCTTGATGGAAATGCAACATTTAGCAGGCTCTTCGGCTGTAAACTGGTCCCTGCTGCCGCCTGCTCCTGCCCCCCTACCTTAAAGTTCACCACCACGCTAGATTTGTGAAGTGATTGGCATGCTGGCACTGCCCGCTTAGACATTGGTTTCCTGGGGCAGCTTCAACGCTGGTGGATAAACTGATCACACGCAGACATCTTGGTGCTCCCCAGCCCCGAGACCTCTCTGGAGGGAGGAGGGGCTGGGAATCCTGCAGAAGGCGCCTCGCACTTTGGGGGACAGTACCCTTCAGTGTCGGGGAGCCCCCTCGGATGCGAGCACCCTGGCCCCGGGAAGGAAGTTTGCGACTGGAGCGGTGCTGGTGCGGCGGTGCGCTCCAATGTGATGGCACAGGATGTCTCTGGAGGTGGAAACCCAGGCAGCCGCCGAGACCTCTGCAGACAGCCCAGATGGGGAGGCGAGCGCCTCGGCAGACGCGAGGGAAGAGGTGAGCGGCGAGCACCGAAGGGCACGCGCTGCCCGCGCATGTGCGTGTGGCTGGATGTACGGAACATTTACATCTCTGAGGCTCTGCCTGTAAAGAAAATGTCAGGGCGTGCTGCAGATGTTGTGTCTGCTCTGCCCGTGAGGTCATGCAGTAATCTGTGTCTGCAGGTGTCTGTGCGCCGGGAAAGGGAGCTGCAAACACAAGGAGCTATAGACATAAACAACAAGCATTGGCCGCGCGCCATGAAAGAAATGCAGCCGCGCGGCCGTGAAAGCAATGCAGCCGCGCGGCCGTGAAAGTGATCGCAGGGACGCACTCTGTGGTGGGGGAGGGGCAGAACGAGGCGCTTGGGAGAGCAAGCGCTGTAAGGCTTAATGAGCCATGACAAAAAGCCACATGGCGTGGCTGCACGCGTAACTGCAAGTTTGAGGGTGCCGCTCGAACTTTGGGAGCAAGCAGTTCTTACCCACTCTGTCCGGGACTGTGCCTATTGTGGAGGCTGTAGCGATTTTCACCAGGCGGATTTACATCACCGGCGCACCAGCGGGACTGCGAGTACCAGGGATCCAAGCGGCTCCTCACACGCCGCACCTGGTGGCTCTTCCCGGCTGGCCGCGCCTCCTGCCTGGGAGGCTAAAACCGCGACTCGCGGCCCCCGCTCCGCGGGTGCCGCTCGAACTTTGGGAGCAAGCAGTTCTTACCCACTCTGTCCGGGACTGTGCCTATTGTGGAGGCTGTAGCGATTTTCACCAGGCGGATTTACATCACCGGCGCACCAGCGGGACTGCGAGTACCAGGGATCCAAGCGGCTCCTCACACGCCGCACCTGGTGGCTCTTCCCGGCTGGCCGCGCCTCCTGCCTGGGAGGCTAAAACCGCGACTCGCGGCCCCCGCTCCGCGGGAGCCGCTCGAACTTTGGGAGCAAGCAGTTCTTACCCACTCTGTCCGGGACTGTGCCTATTGTGGAGGCTGTAGCGATTTTCACCAGGCGGATTTACATCACCGGCGCACCAGCGGGACTGCGAGTACCAGGGATCCAAGCGGCTCCTCACACGCCGCACCTGGTGGCTCTTCCCGGCTGGCCGCGCCTCCTGCCTGGGAGGCTAAAACCGCGACTCGCGGCCCCCGCTCCGCGGGAGCCGCTCGAACTTTGGGAGCAAGCAGTTCTTACCCACTCTGTCCGGGACTGTGCCTATTGTGGAGGCTGTAGCGATTTTCACCAGGCGGATTTACATCACCGGCGCACCAGCGGGACTGCGAGTACCAGGGATCCAAGCGGCTCCTCACACGCCGCACCTGGTGGCTCTTCCCGGCTGGCCGCGCCTCCTGCCTGGGAGGCTAAAACCGCGACTCGCGGCCCCCGCTCCGCGGGTGCCGCTCGAACTTTGGGAGCAAGCAGTTCTTACCCACTCTGTCCGGGACTGTGCCTATTGTGGAGGCTGTAGCGATTTTCACCAGGCGGATTTACATCACCGGCGCACCAGCGGGACTGCGAGTACCAGGGATCCAAGCGGCTCCTCACACGCCGCACCTGGTGGCTCTTCCCGGCTGGCCGCGCCTCCTGCCTGGGAGGCTAAAACCGCGACTCGCGGCCCCCGCTCCGCGGGAGCCGCTCGAACTTTGGGAGCAAGCAGTTCTTACCCACTCTGTCCGGGACTGTGCCTATTGTGGAGGCTGTAGCGATTTTCACCAGGCGGATTTACATCACCGGCGCACCAGCGGGACTGCGAGTACCAGGGATCCAAGCGGCTCCTCACACGCCGCACCTGGTGGCTCTTCCCGGCTGGCCACGCCTCCATAGACCCCTGGCTATACAACAACGCCCCCGACGCGCAACGCGGGACGCGCGCGGGCGGGCGCCGGGCTAAGCCCGGGCAAAGGGCGGGCCGTTTTAGGCCGTTAGAGGCCGGAAGAGACCGGACCGGGCCATCCCTCTGACTCCTGGCCTCTCCTGTTTTTTGCTCTCGTATTTCCAGGTTGCTCTCCCGATTTGAATTATCATCATGTCTTCCAGAGGATCTCGGAGTAAGTCTGCCCAGCAGCACGCTAATACTCTTGAAAATTTCTTCTCCAAGGCTAGCGCTGCGGCTAGGAAAAATTCCCCAGTGAAAGAGTCACTGTTTGAAGTGAATACCGAAAACCTGTCCCAGGAAATTCTGGTTTCTCCGTCCAATGATGCCAGTACTCCAGTAATTCTTCATAACACTCACCTCTCACTCCTGGATAGCATTGATGAGACTATTGAGTCAGTGCTCCAACAACTTAGGACCCCGACAACCCAATCAAGGGACAGTCAGCACTTGTGTCCTTCCGGCGTAGTGGAAGCCACTCCATATGTGAATTGTGTGGTATTAACCGAGACAATGGAGGAGGGCCAGGCCTTACTGGCAACAGACTCTGTGGGCCATGGAAGGGCTCATCCGCCGAAAAGGAAAAGGTCAAGAGAGACAACAGGCTCAAAAAGGGCTAAAGTGGATGAGACTACCCCAACACTGGATGCCAGCACGGATATGTCGGCATCCTCTGATAGTATTAGTTTGGGATTTGAGTCTGACCAACCAGATTCACCTTGTGTCATAGCTGAATCAGGGCGTTTGGGTCCATTCATATTTGGGGGAGCCCCACTCAACCCTGCAGATGCTTTAATTAGTTCACTCACAGTCATTTTTAAGAACTTGCTGGAACCGCTATCTATGAAATTAGACTCCATAGATGCTAGACTTACAGCCATAGAAAATGCGCATATGCGAATCACTTCTGGAGGGGGGTTGGGTGCAAGCACACAGCTGGTTCCTCGAGAACCTGGGGGGAACGGTCATCTTACTGTCGAAACATCTACACAGTCCCAGACTGGGGTACCAACAGGAACTATAGTTAACCATACCCCCCCACTTCCTCCCTCACAAATTCGTAGGCCTCCTGTCCCGGCGCCAAGAAGATCTAAGCCACCAGCAGCACCTGAACCAAGGAGTGTGGGGCGTGATACTAATGTACCTTCTGGTCATATTGCCAGTCCCAATACCAGGCGTAGGGTGGTTAATCTGCCCCCGGAGGCAGTGCCCTACACGGCAATAATGGTGGGAGTCCCTGAGCTCACTGGTGGTTCCAGAGAGCCGCAGGACTCACTTCGCAATAAGGTAATTAGTTGGCTCAATATTAACAGACCCCTCCCCCCCAATATCAAAGGAGACGTCTTAATGGTTAGAAGGATTCCATGGATTGGAGTCACTCCCAAGAATAGGGTTGGGGACTGTGTCATAATTAGCTTCAAAAGCCCACTAGTTGCTCCCTACATCTGCAACTGGTTGGTAAGGCCGGATAAGTCTAGTATAGAACTAGTGCCACTTTCAGATTTTTATCCCCATGTGACTAACTTGCCCATGGGGAGGGAGCAGAGCTGGACTAGAGTGGGCTTTGCAATTGATGGCTCACGGTACAGACCCAAGCATAACCCAATCCCCGCTCTTGGTAATTTTGCCCACCAGAACAGATTTTCATGCCTGGACCACGTCGATTGACCACAATGGGGAGTTATACCAAAACATTCTGCAAAATCTCCCCATGCGATCTCAGCCAGAGCGGAGGATTTCTTCCACCCTGTAGCTGAGGTAAAGATCCAGGCTTTCCTCAATGAGGGGGGGACCTCAGAGGGATGTACCCAAGTGCAAGCGCGGGAACCACTCTGCTCAAGCTCTGTCCCTATATTGCAACAGGAGGATCTTGCTGTACCACCCATCTTGCAGCCTACGACATCTGGGCTGGGCGGTTTGGCAATGTACAATAGCGATACTGTGCCAGCACTAAGCGAAGCTCCCCTCCAACCCCAAGGCCTAGCACCAAGTGAAGCTTCCCTGCAATCCCGAAGTGCAGGGTTAGTTATCCTGTCATGGAACGTGGCGGGTATTATGAATAAGGTGGGTACTCCGGAGTGGGAGACCCTGGTCGATGGGAGTGACATTCTTCTCCTACAGGAGACGTGGGCAAGGGAACCACATTATATGAGGGGGTACGATATATACGAAATCCCGGCAAAATGGAATGGCAGGGGGAGACCTTCGGGCGGGTTAGCAATTTGGGTGGCGAGCCACATTGGGTGCCAGGTGGAGAGTATGGACACTCTCTCCCAGGACATCCAGTGTCTTCGCCTCAACTGGCCTGGTAAAGGGACTTGGGCAATTGTAAATGTCTACTCCCGACCAGTTGCTGTGGGCAAGGAATCTTCCACCTTAGTCGAACTCTCATCCTTTCTAGGTCAACTACCAGCTGACCTGAAAATCGTGATGGGAGGGGACTTCAATTGCCACTTTGAACCACTGGAGGGTCTAATGGAGGGACCATTTACAGCTGAGGATGATTATTGGGGAGTCCCACCCTCCTCCTCGCCCCATCCTAAAGCATGGTCCCCGCTGGCAATACAACTCACTTCCCTTACTTTGAACTTTGCACTGAGGGCGTGCAATGGGCGCACTCCCTCCGATACTCCATCGGTGTGCACATTTAACAGAAAGGGGCACGAGTCCAGGCTAGATTATATTTTTATTGATATATCCTTATGGCCTAAAGTGCAAGACTTCAAAGTGGTATCTAGAACAGATAGTGATCACAACTCTCTCTTTTTGGAAATTCAGCACCCAACCTTCGTTGTAGGGTTGGTAGCCACTGACCCCGGAGGCGATCAGAGGGATATACTCCTCACCACAAGTAGACGACGGGTGAAATGGGGGAAGTTGGTCAATAATGAAAATGCCATGAATAAGTTATATGGTATAGCACTTCCCATGTTTCAGGAGGTGGATGCTCTCATTAGTCAACCCAGACTCTCTGACTATAATGAGAGACTTTCCGGCATCCATCAGACTCTGGTCAGGGACCTTGCAGATGTTTTTAACCCGGTGGTGCCCGCAAGAAGGAAAGCTACCCGTATTGCGACTTGGTATACTCCTACCTGTAGGAAAATCAAGTCAGACCTACTTTCAGCCATTAAAGAAGGTAGTGATAGGGAGAGGGTTGCAACCCTGAGGAGGGAGTACAAGTCTGTGGTGGCCAGTGCTAGGGCTGAGTGGGATTGGAACCACTGGCAGGAACTGTTCGAAGCCCTGAAGTGCAGAGACTCTAGGAAGTTTTGGGCTCTGGTAAATAACGGTACTGGGGTGCTCACGCCTGCGGTAGAGCCTAATATTGCCCCCTCTCTGTGGGAGGCCCACTTTGGGGCATTATACCATGCAACCACACTATGGCCCGATGGGTTGGCGGCGGATTTTCCCTGTCCCTCAGAGACGTCCCTGGAATTTTCTCTAGGTGAGGTGAAGACAGCGCTGGAGTGTCTGGCTTTGGGGAAGGCACCGGGGTTGGACAAGCTTCCCGGGGATCTGTTTAAGCACCATCCCGATATCTGGGCCCCGTACCTTCTCATTTTATTTAACGCTATACTAGGAGGTATGGCGGTTCCTTCCTCTTGGTTAGGGGCCGAAATTGTCCCAATCCACAAGAAAGGCTCCCCTCTAAATCCAACTAACTATAGGCCAATTAGTCTTATAGATGTCCCCCAAAAGCTCTTTGCGCGTCTTATTCTGAACCATCTACAAGACTGGGTAGAGGACAATGACATCCTAAGTCCCCTGCAGGCTGGCTTCAGGAAGAACACGTCGACCATGGACCAGATCTTCCGCCTCGTCCTCCTTTATTGGAAGACCGTGATCATCGAGGGGGGAAGACTGTACATGGTCTTCGTAGACCTGAGGTCAGCCTTTGACCTAGTCCCGCGCAGAAAGCTGTGGGAGGTGCTGGGAAAGCTGGGAGTTCCCCCCCAGCTACTTAACATCTTAGTCAGGCTGCATGAGAACAACTATGCGCAGGTCAGGTGTGGGAAAGATGGCAAATTGTCATCAAGGTTCCCCGTCTCTCGAGGGGTGAGGCAGGGTTGTGTCCTGGCACCAACCCTGTTTTGTTTGTACATCAACCATGTCATCTCCCACCTGGAAAATGTCAATAACAACGACGCACCTTGCCTGGCAGGAAGGAGGGTACCGGCAATTATGTTTGCCGACGACACCCTCCTTCTTTCCAAATCCCCCATGGGGATTCAGAGGATCCTGGATGGATTTGGACTTTTCTGTGTTCAGCATGGGTTGGAGATAAACACAGAGAAGACAAAGTACATGATTTTTAATCCACCCACCAAAACAAGACCTAATCCTACCCTGGGGATGGCCAGGCTCGAGAGGGTGTCCACCTTCATATATTTGGGGGTGACATTACAGGAACACTTATCTTGGGACCACCAGATAGCACGCTCAAGGGTAAAACTTTCTCAACTGTCTGGTGCAATTCTGAAGGTGGCCAATTCTTCGTCCTTTAAGCCTGTGAGCCCGGCACTCGAAACTTATAGGTCCCAGGCCAAGGCAGCGGCCACTTATGGCTGTGAACTTTGGGGACATAAAGCGGCGAGGGATCTGTCTACAGTTGAAAACAGTTTCCTAAGGCGTTTATTGACTCTTCCGCGTGCAACGCCACTTCTGCCCTTGAGAATGGACCTGGGCCTACCCCCTATTGCAGAGGAGCTTGTGTCTAAACCAGTGAAGTTTTGGCACAGGCTTTGGTCCACGAACGAACTGCACCATTATAGGGAGGACCTCACCCATGTCATGAGTCTTAATTGTGGTGAAAAAATTCCTTGGCTTGTCTTTGTCAAAAAAGAACTGACTTCAATGAATCTCCGTGACCTTTGGGATGACCCAGCGCGAGGTTGTCAAGCAATCTCGCGCAAAGCCCTGTCAAAAATCTTCAAGGACAGGTCACTTGCACTTCTGGTAAATGCGCAACACAGTGGCACCCTTACTCTGCGATTTTTAGAATCCAAAAATTCATATATTTTTGAACCTTTTATGGATTTTATTTTTCCCATCCTGGCCAGAAAACTTTTTGTCCAATGGAGGCTTGGCACGCTGCCTACTAAAACCTTTACATCCAAGTGGTCCAATACGGCCGATAAACTTTGCCCATGCTGTAAAACCCACTTGGAAGACGATCTTCATATCTTGTTTGTGTGCCTCGCCTACCAAAGGCCTAGGAAACGCTGGATAGCACCACTTTGCAAAAACCTAGGGTTCAGAGAGTATGCACAGGCATACAGGATTTTGAAAACCAGTACCCTGGGTCACATCGTGTTTGCCGTCTCAAAATTTCTTATGGCTATATGGTTGACCAGGAAAAAAATGATTTGTTGAACTCTTTTGAATTTCTAGTGTCTTACTATCTCTATGCCGGGATGGAGTATTTATAATATGTATTTTCTCTGAAACATGATGTGTATTTTAATGTATGTGCTGTTTTACTGTCTCTTTTATGGTCTATATGACCGAAATAAAGAATTTTTGGATTGGATTGGCAAGTTTGAGGCCAAGCAAAGCTTGTGGTAGCACTTTGAAAAGCACTAACTAAATGTCTAGCAGTGCAGCGAATGCGCTGGCTCAGGTGAGACCTAAAAAGGGTTACTTAAAGTGTTCAGATCATGTACATTACAAATATTTCAAAATAGAGGTGATTTACTCAAGAGACACGCTCCAGTCTTACGACTGGATGTGTTAGGTTGGAACGAAAGAACAGCACTTACACTTTCTCTCTGCAACAGATGGCTTCGGCAGTTTGCATGGGCAGCTTGTATTTTGGAAATTTTGGCTTTCCTCGCAGCCTGTCAACTGGACTAAAACAACGATGATCACATGGATGACAGGATATATTTGCCCCAAGACAAACATTATATTACATGCTAAAACCAAACCTGTAAATACTATTTGTATGACAGTTAATCAGCAGATAAAAGCAGGCATGAAAGCACAATTAATATACAACCAAAATATGCCAGACAACACACTCTTGCATCCATGGCACTCCCATCAGTAAAAAGGATAAGCGTCCTAGGATGAGTAGGAAGTACTATATGAAAGTTCCTTAAACAAGCTCTTTAACAATGGGACTAGGGAAGTCATACAAACCTTCTATGCCATGGACACTGGGTGCTATTAAGTCACATGGCTCCACAAAACCATCAGGGAGCATGTAGGGGCCTCTCTAACATCCCTCAGAACAGCCTGGAAGGATGCAATGTACGTCCACTGCACGACTCAGTAAGAACATCATGGCACTAGAATCCCCACAGAAGGTCTCTCGCCATGCAAGATTTAAAATCACACAATACATTATACTCCATAGAGAATACTTAACACCAACCAAACTGAATCGAATGTTCCTAGAGGCACATCTCATATACCCCAGATTTCCTTCCAACATTGCCGATTTGCAGCATATGCTCAGGTCATGTCACATCCTAGTGCACTACAGGCACACAATACAGGCCTTACCTTGCCAGTCACTGAACTCACTACCCTGAACACGTGGGCAGCAACTGCCCTAAGCATCTACAAAAGAAGGAGAGATCACAAGGTACGAGTATGATTTGTACACCTAGCCTTACTGTTAGCCAAACTGACCCTCACAGTACACTGGAGGGCTGACCAGCCTCCTGCAGTCACACTGCAGCATAAGGAGCTCCTCCAGTGGGGAGAAGCTGAGTGAGTTAACTTGCAGCATAAGGAGGCTCAGAACCTCAGTAAGAGAACCACAGCTCACTCTGGCAGGGGCTCCATTAGACCTTGTCTGTAAATTTGTGTACCTAGGCCTCACACTTACAGAACACCTGGGGTGGCAAGCTAACATTAAATAGCGATAATTAAAAACCGAGAAAGTAGTGGGAGGTATTCTCAAAATGTCACGCAATATCGCCCTATTCTACCAGCGATTCAAATTTACAATCTTAAAGCCTTGGGGGCTGCTGCCTATGGTGCCGAACTGGGGGGATATCAGGGTACAACCTCATTGGAAATGGTAGAAAATCACTTTATGCGACAGCTGGTCGGTTTACCAGTAAGCACTCCCTTGCTCCCACTTAGACTGGACCTAGGGGCTAGAAATATTTCAGATAAATTGGCACTGCGCCCCATACTCTATTGGAGGAGGATCTAGGTCACACCAGAGCAATCTGTCTATCGACAGGAGTTAGAGGAACTCCTGCCCCAAGTGGGCTTTAGCAGAATTCCATGGCTAAAGCATGTAAAGGGTACCTTAATAGCCACCAGCTTTGAGGGTCTATGGAATACCCGGTCCATGCTGGGGCTAGTTCCAAAGCACATATTAAAACTGCATACTGGTGATATAAAGACAAGCATTTACAATGCAATATATCTCGCATTGTTAAAGTTTGAGCTATTGGCATTGTAAATGACAATGCATTTTATTCATTTGTTTTTAAAACCTGCAATTGGTACATAAACACGCACTTTGAACGTATAGTCCTTGCTTACGATGAGCAAGGCTGGCAGTAAAAGGGACTGTCAGACTTGCTCCTCATAAGCATGGACTATAAGTACAAAGTGCTTGTTTACGCACTGATGCAAATGAATAGAAGGCATTGTCATTTACAATGCCAATAGCTCAAACTTTAATAATGCGAGACCTATTGCATTGTAAATGCTTGTTGAAATAGATATTGATCTCATCATCATTGTTTGGGACCACAGTGGACAATATTCAAGATCACTGATCATGACATATGTGAGCCCCCTTTCTATCTTTAGAAGGGTGTATCCCTTTGGATGCACAGGAAATTGTAGTCAAGAGGAGATCCCAGGTGATGAGATTTACCACCACGGTGGGCTGATGGGATTTAGCCCTTCACGGACTTTTCGGACCAAAACTTGTTAGTCTGTTGCTGTTCGATTTTTGTTTTTGCTCTTTAGGCCAATAGAAGTATCCCAGAGTAACCTGGAGCATAGGTCGACGTCCCAAAGTTTAGTGTTTCACACCTGTTCTCCGTCCTTTGAAGCCACGGCAGGAAGAGTGCATCTTAATACAATGTTTAGAGGGTTTTTTTTTTAAATACAACAAATAATGCCATGTTTTGTTTTATATTTTTGTATTACATTAATTTTCTTTGACAAGAAAAAGATTAAACCCATATATGAAAGCATCTTTTTCTCGTCCTTGCCTGGCCCCATCCACCATAGAGCATAAATAACTTTTCCTACGTACTTTCACTTTATTACGTAATTACGTCTGTTTTTCAAACACTTTTAATCTGTTTAAAGCTTATTGTTGCTGTACTCACTCTTCTAAAGCTAAGCCGTGTTCCACCCTGCTACCAGTAAAGAGAGAAAATTGGACTGGTTTACAGTCTCTGGGGCTATCCTGTACTTAAGGGGAAATTAAATAGGGCCAGGGCATTATGCAAATAATAAACGTGTATACAGTTGCTGTGCGCCCTATTGCCACTAAGCAGATCAAGGAGCTGTAGGGTTGCACCTCTGCAGTGAGCTGCGATCGGTCCACACATTACTACAAGTTTAAATAGGCTTCTTTTTTTTTTTTTTAAACTTAACAATTTACGACCTGGCCGTCTAGCAGCTTCTTTCAAAGTCAACCACAATAAGGTTACAAATAAAAAACTACAAATATGGCATACATTGTAAACTGCAGCGATAATAAATTCATCTGAAAAAAATCTCCTAAACAGCAGTGCATAATTTAAAAATTCAGTTTCTAGTGATTGCTTTAGTTAGTACTAATTTTCAATGCGTGCCAAAATAATAGCTGATTGTAACAACACATGTATACAAACAACTGATAAATCGTGGGACTAGTTGTGAGGGAGTCATTTTTCTGATTGACAATGTTTAGAGAGCACACTATGAGTTTATCCACTTTGCAAGTGCATAATTGCATACATAACAGGCAGACAGGCTAGAGGGGTGTGAAATCCGTTTCAGCCCCAAAAGGGGTCACTGTCTGACCAATATGTGGCCCCTTAAAAATTCCTCACCCCTGTTCATGACTTTCGCTGTAGATTATTCACACCATCGGCGGATGCAGCCTCTTTGTTAAGCCATTCCCTGGTCGATCTGAATGGAGGTGAAGCTGCGGCATGGCAGCCTGGATGCCGAGGGCAGACAGCGAAGACTGATATGGGTAACAAGGGAAAGTGAAAGAGCTGCGCTGTAGGCATGCCGTGAGCGTGCACATCGGGGTGCCCTGCAGCTCGTGCCCAGTGGCGGCGGCTCAGCCAAGGGCCCAGATGAGCCACAGCACATGCACCTTGTGCATCATTCTACCAGTAACAGCGCTGCAGGGCCGGTAGGAGGAAAGCACGCCATGTTTGTTGTTGAGGGAGACGAGCGGTGAGGGGGCAGGAGGGGTTTGTGTGTGTGTGTAACAGCACTGCAGGCCCCGTAGGAAGAAAGCGCGCAATGTTTGTTGTTGAGGGAGACGAGGGGTGGGGGGTCTTTGTGTGTGTAACAGCGCTGCAGGGCCGGTAGGAGGAGAGCACGCCTTGTTTGTTGTTGAGGGAGACGAGGGGTGGGGGGGGGGGTTTGTGTGTGTAACAGCGCTGCAGGGCCGGTAGGAGGAAAGCGCGCCATGTTTGCTGTTGAGGGAGACGAGGGGTCTGTGTGTGTGTGTGCGTGCACGCACAGTTACTGCATGCAGCTGGCTTGTGAGGACGGAAGGGGGGCAGGAGATGTGCACGGCGCATTCACATTTCCAGTTCGTCCTGTGCGTGACCATCTCCTGTCTGCCTTGAGAGGCAAGTCAGCAACAATAGGTCTCGCTGGCGACAGCGCTTCGCGCTGCATCCCCAGGTGCGAGACCTAATAAACGTATGTATAGCCAGTCAAGTTATGGAGCCCTAACAAATCACTATCTTACAGTTAAGGATTCCTCCAAGCTAGAGGACTTCCTGGACGAAATAGAACCTCCTCCAGCCAGGAGCCTCTACTTGCAGTTCCAATATGGAATATTACCAGTCTGGGCTTTTACTGCAAAGTGGGAGCGTGTATTATGGGCAAAGGAGTTGTATTGCCCAGCCTGTGGGGATCAAAAAAAACATTGAGCACATTATCTTTTTCATCCCAATCTATGTGTCGCAAAGGAGGTGCTGGATTATTCCGCTCTGTCAGAAACTGGGAGTTAGGGAACATAAGGAAGCACCTAGGATTCTGAGATAAGACACATGCAGGTTGTCAATCTCTCTTATGAGTATATGGAGAATAAGGTACAAGTTAAGCATCCCTTATAAGAAACTTGTATAAGTGGTAGACAGTAACAGACGAACCGGTACCAACCACAAAGCAAATACCTACCACAATATACCTTTTTTGTGAGCTCCGCGGACCCCTCCGACACCCTCTCTCAGTTCACAGTTTCATGTTTACCCTTTGGTACCGAAGAGTAGGCTCCTACATATTGGGAGCACAAACATGGGCATTAACCAATGAGGTACACCAGAATGGAGTGGGGGTCTACATATCAACCCGCACATTTGCGGAAACCCACATATTCAGGCACCCGGCATTAGTCAGCCCACTACATCTCGCACTAGATCACCAGAGGAGTAATACCCATGTACAATGTGATGTTTCTTACTTGAACAATGTGATGTATAATGAGATGGATGCTTCATAATGTGCTTATATTGCATGACTGCCTGTGTGCACCTGACATAACGTCTGACTTGCAAATGGGTAATGCTGTACCATGGAAAATAAAACTCGTTAAAAAAAAGTTACACAAAAAAAAGTGGTGGACAGTAACGTGGCAGCTGTACAATCGCTGGAGAATAGGAAAGCTAATACTTGTTGTATAATAGGATTAAGATTAGAGTTTTTTTTTATTCTTTTAACAAGTGAATAACCTATTTTATTGACTAGAAAGCCACATTTGCTTAGCTTCAGGACGGCTGGATTTGCAATTGTGTTAACAATTAATTTAAGCCTAGGGAGGTATTAAGCACCCCCAAACAAATTGCATTAAATCCTTGCGATATTCACTGGTATTATAATCATTGTATTGAATTTTGGAGATTTATACTGTAAAAGTCAAATGTTTTATGTATATTTTATTCCATGTGCTTTTATGGCTTATACACCGAAGTTTAAAAAGTAAAGTAAGCAACATACTGTAGAGAGTACACACACAGGAATAATATCCGGTCTAAGAAAAGTCATAGGAATGACTGAAATAGTATGCCACCACGTCTGAAAGCTATCTGTGCATTCCATAGACTAAACTTCTCCCGGGTGTGCTTACGTTACAACCCAGCTGCATGGTTCGAATGCAGTGCGAACATTCACATCATGCAAGTCCACAATCAGGACAAACCATAGGACACACCTAGATATTCATGTAGCTGTCACCAATCCTGCTAAACCAATCCCGTTTGTTTCTAAGAGGCCACACAACCAACACACAAAGAGATCTGCCAACTATCAGTAAGATTTGATACTTTAAAGCAGTGTTAACTTTTCACAATATAACAGCTTGCATCATGTTCCACAGCAATAAATCCATCCCTGCGGGTCCTCATCACCTCTCAATTTGGACAATTCAAAGCATGATCAACTCTTATTTTGCTAACTGCCTGCATCATAGAAGACTCATGCAGTCCATCCCTGAGGGCTGCGGTCCTGTCACTCACCATGCACTTCAATATTGTCTCATACAGACTATCTTACAGAGATAATATTAAACTATCTTGAAACAAGATTCTTGAATACTGTATAAAACACAGGGCGTGTGTTGGTGATGTCGGCTGTCACCCAGGAATTCTATAAAACACCTGCAGAGCAACTCCCAGCAACCATCTAGTCTACACACCAGACACTCTTATTTCAACCGTTAGACTATTAAACGCTGAGAGCCAAGAAAGTATAAGAGCTTCAATTTGATCTCTTACGCAGGACAGCCTCACAGTGTAGCTGCTACCTGTCCTATAAAGGTGCGTCAGCAACTCGTCAGGTGTATGAAGAGTTTTACAAATTCAATTAAAAGCAACATCATGCCACAACACAACCAATACACAGTAAAATAGCCCACCAAAGTAACAACAAACTTTATCCCCCACTCTCCTCCACCTTTTCACCAATATTAAGCAATTGGATTTGCATTTGTATAGCGCTCACGAGTCGTCTATGCGCTTTTTCAGCGAGTAGCACACTATTCCGGAACCCAAAAAAGGTCACATTTACTGTTTTAACTCCCATTACACTATGAACGGTATCAACATTTTGACATGAAAACGTACACTTGGGGGTTTCATATATGAATCGCTGACTGTATTGTGAGCACTGTGCACCCAAGGCGCCAGGACCCTTCTCAGAGATTTGATTGCTCAAAGAGTCCTCAGCTATTAAAGCATCGTGAGCACATTGAGATTCACATGCATACAATACGCATCTCAACCGCAGTCTATTGTTGTACATAAAGTTGCCTCAATACATTTTACAGTCACTCCGCTGCCATGTCATCAACCTAGGTCGTCCTCAGTCTCTGAAGTACTTATTATCTCAGAATGCTCTACACTGCTCCAATTCAGCTGCAAAGTGTTACTGTTCAAAACACTGTTGAGAATAAACGCAAAGGACACGATAAACACATCCTGTGCTTTTGTTTATGGGGGGGGGGGGGGGGGAGTCTCGCGTTGTAAGCGGTTGACATGTAATTCTTAGTGGTCTCCCACTACATGTGTACAGTACAGGTTGGAGTCGCGCGTGACCTTCGCCTGTACCTCTTGGGGTCTCTGCGTGCACAGTTTTGGCAAGCTGCTGCATGTCCCGGTGTAAGAGTGGCGATTCTGGCTTTACAGTACTGTCATGTGTGACACACGTGGTCCTGCTAGCAGTCTGTGTATATAGGCATACCGGTGCACGTGCTTTGTACCTGTATTGCTTGGGGTCATTGGGGGACTTGACGATGTCTAAGTTGTCTGGTCCTTCTCTCCCGGGGCCAGGTCCTTCTCTCCCGGGGCCAGGTCCTTCTCTCCCGGGGCCAGGTCCTTCTCTCCCGGGGCCAGGTCCTTCTCTCCCGGGGCCAGGTCCTTCTCCCCCGGGGCCCGGTCCTTCTCCCCCGGGTCCATGCCCCGGCCCACCAACGCAGGCATCAAGGCAGTGGCAGCAGCCGACACTCTTCGGCATGTTCCTGCCGGGCATGACGGTTGAGGAGGCGGTGACGTGTCGGTGACGCACTTGGCTGTAGAAGAAGCGTGCGGCGCTACGCAGCATGCACTGTTTACACTGCTGTTCTCCAAACGGTGGACGCTGCCGCCGCTGTCAAGTGCACTACAGGCAGAGGGAAGGACAGGAAAGGAACGACTTCTTTCGCCGGTCCACGCAGGCGCACTCGCACAACCAATGCAAAGTCACCATTCACTCAGCCAAATCATCCCGGACAAACCACCTATAGGGGAGCGATGCCGATTCACGTGGCCAGGCGTAGCAGCCATAGACAGCTGTAAAGGATTGAACGTAAACTTATAGTGATCGTGTGCCGGCGGCGGCCATGTTGGGTGTAGGAAAACAGCCTATAGCTGTACTGTTAATGACTTTATTGACATTTCTAGAGTGCGACTGCTATCGAAGGTGTCCTGGCGCTGTATTTGATGTCCTGCAGTGGCCTAAACGCGAAGGGAGTATTAATTAGTCAGTGAATAGCCATGTTTTCAAGGCCTTCCTAAATCCAGAAGAGTTGTCATGTATCTAAGAGGCAAAGGGAGGTCATTCCATGCTTTGGCTGCACCAACCAAAACTGAAATTAATACTACAGCAACCCAAGAAATCATCAGTCCGTGAAATACTGGTCAAGCTTAGCTACTGCATTTCAGCGAACTTCATAAAACTGGTTGACATTTTATTTGTAGTGTCTGTCAAATCTTGGAATTAATAATCGATTTGAACAAAAAAGGGCCTCAGGGCTACCTGTTTTAAAAACAAGCATTGGCAATGACAATTGGTTTCACCTATGTGACATCTATTTGGCTTTCACAATAGGGGTAGGACACGCACCACTGGAGTGAGGAATAAAGGTAAAACAGATGAAAAGTTGTCGCGTGCAGGCTGGGGCTTCGCTCTCTGTACCATCAAGCGTTGAATTTAAACAAATATAGCAACTCCAAACATGAACGCATTGTTTATAAGATTGGTGATATAATAGTGTTCTGAGCTTTACTACGTGCACAGTTTTTCTTCCTTTTCCCTCACTTTGGTATATTCATTAGATATTAATGCATGCTAGTGATGCTTAACACATCGCTATGATTTAGGATATATAGAGAGTTGTCCCCCATAATCAGCTTGATTATTTTCATTTCACAGATACTTCCCCTGATGAATGGCTAGGAAGGCCCTAAGTGCATAGGGATATGTGATAAAGCTGTCTGACACATGTATGAATTAACATTGGAAAGCTTATTCCTTGTACAAATGAACAACATAATTTGACAAAGAAAAAGTGATTCATGAAGTAAAAACTTTGATGGATTTAATTCATGGTTTTGAATAACTTTATTATACCCTCGGGTATTCAAACACGCAGTGCGCAGGGGGACAACCCCTACTTTGGAGTTGCTATATTTGTTTAAATTCAACGCTTGATGGTACAGAGAGCGAAGCCCCAGCCTGCACGCGACAACGTTTCATCTGTTTTACCTTTATTACTCACTCCAGTGGTGCGTGTCCTACCCCTATTGTGATCTATTTACCTGTCTGACTCAGGACACTGCACACTTTTTTCAAGATGAACTAAGACAACATCACTAACTAGACAGAATCAAAAGCGGACACTTTTGCTTTTACTACAGAGGATGCCGCAAAAATGTATGGACTGATTAGAGATGACACCTCTCCTTTATCCAATAGAAAAAGCAAAGAAAGCAACATTAAACAACTCCTCTATTTACTCAAAAAAGAAACAAATCAAAGACTCCATGTGAGCACCTTGGTGAGGTACCACCGTGCCCAACGTATCCCCAGGGGCCTAAGAGTCCCACTCAAACCGTTACTTTGCAGAAATAACACACGTTTCGTTGAGAGATGGTACGCTATCTTAAATAAGTGCTCGCTCGATCTCATCTTGCTGATAATCGAAGAGTTATCCAAAACTCTAGAAGAACTCAGTTTGGAAATTAGCAACATTAAACCTAAACTCACTGACTCAATGGAAACAACTGATTATACAAAAATGTTGGAAGACCTCAATAATCAACTCGATAAATACACCCAAGATATTCAAGAACGTAAAATACGGAAATACAAGAGGGATACCATCGATTACAAACTCGGCGAGGTACACACTTGGGCAGAAGTGTATGCCCGCCGACGTCAACCCAAAGCATATAATCTGTATTCTGCCACCGACACTACATCATCTGATAGTGATGCTCAAACACAGAAACAACCCACACGTCCTAGCACAACCACTGGACAAGTCACAACTACAGAGTCTGCGGTTCCTTTTTTGGAAGAAGGCCCAGACAAGCAGGAAGACCCCAGAGGGGCAAAAACAGCAGAAAAAACAAAAGAACCAGAGAAAAAGGAAAGATGAGTAAAGAAGAAATAACTGAATTCAATAACTTAGTGATCAACATCTCTACACACGAACTCACCAATCTGGAAATAAAAACCTTACAGAAAGGTCAATCGTTTGTGCCAACCACCAGTTCTAATACCTTGGAATTAGAGGTCAGCTTTTTTAAGCTAATGAGAAACATTAGATTGCAACATTATTTTGAAAATATGACACCAACTATTTCACAACAAGATAACATTCTTTTGGGCCTACGCCCTCGAAGCACCTTTTTGGCTCCTGTAAGCCACAAGATAATCGATACTTCAGGAAATTTGGTTAAACAAGACATTACATCATTGCATTTTCAAACCAAATTAAAACATTGCAACCTAACTATGAAAGAGCGGAGTATACTTAGGAAAATGGCTGAAAATCCTGACATCATTTGTCAAAACGCTGATAAAGGCGGTGCACTTGTAATTATGGACAGTACATTTTATGATCAACAACTCATGTAGATGCTCTAGCCCCTGAGGTTGTACCGCCTCAGCATACCCCCACAATGGCTTGCACTTCTGGGTCTGCGCAGCAGGCTGCAGCACTGGTTGGTCCCTCTTCTTCCTCTACTGGTATGCTGTTGCCCAGCAACAGTGTCCTGAAGGTAGCGGGGCAACAGCCTGCCAGTCCTGCCCCCCTAGCTACAAACTAAACGGGGCCCAAAAACTCGCGGGCCAAAGTACCGCGGTCTAGGGAGGACCCTAAAGGTTTCCCAGAGCAACCTAGTAGAAACAGCTTTAAACCTGTTCCTACTACTCAGCAGCCCTCGCAGCCTCCCTTTGAGGCTGTTAGACTCCCCCCCCCGTAAACCTTCCACCAGACTGTCAACCTTATGTTGCTGTCCTTATCAATGTTCCGCCATTGAAGGCTAACCAGCATGAACCTTACCAGGTGCTTAAAAATAAATCTATGCACTGGCTAAGAGCTAATAGACCTCTCCCTAGCGAGCTGAATGGCCAGATACTTAATGTTAGGAGGGTAGGGTGGGTAGGAAACGGTCACAAGCAATTCCAGGGGGACTGTGTGGTGGTGAATTTTAAGGATGCCAGGGTTGCTCCATTTATTTGCAACCAGCAGCTAGGCCAAGGAGGGGAGGGTATTGGAGTAGTAGATTTGAGCTACTTTTATGCTAGACCGTTAGGCATATTAAATGTCAGCCATCAAGGGTGGGGTGGGAGGCTAGACTCCTTTTTCCTGGAGAATTGCCTTTACCCTCTGTCCTATCCACCAATCGTATGGTTAGGGAACCATAGGAGGGCGTTTGGCTACTGAACTGATATTTGCTCCCGGGACACACTCTCTCGATTGAGCCCAGTAGCTGCTCCAATGACCCGTGTCCCAGGCACATTTAGCACCAATCTTCCATTGCAGCCTGATTCAGGTAGTTCCTCCAATTCCTCTCCCCTATGCTCTAGGTCGTTACTAGATCTGGCACCTAGTTTTGCTGTTACTAACATCGGGAGGTCCGTGAGGGAGGGCTCACCACTAATTACTTCTGGGCAGGTGGGTATATTTAGGTCTGAGTCCCTCATGGTCCCGGCTGTGGCGGATTCAGTATTTAGGATTCTTAGCTGGAACGATGCGGGTATCTCTAGGAAGCTGGACCTACCTGATTGGAATACCCTGGCGGAGGCTCACTCAATCTGCATCTTTCAAGAAACCTGGAGCAGGGAACCCTGCCATAAGGTGGGGTACTCATCGTTTTTTATACCTGCAGTTCCCTCCTCCACAGGGAAGGGACGCCTCTATGGCGGCCTTCTCATATGGGTTGATGTCTCGCTTGGGTGCCAAGTCGTGCAGCATGCGACCAATTCCCCTACTCAAATCTCACTCAAGGGGCCTCAGAGAAGGTTTACCTTGGACATTATTAACATCTATGCTAGGGGGTCGAAAGGAGGTCTGCAGTCACCCACTATCTCAGGCTTGGAAAATCTCCTTTGTCAGTGCCCGGCTAGATCTCATGTCCTGGTCGCAGGGGACCTTAACTGTACGTTTGAGCCCCTTGCGACGGAGGACATCCTGGGCTTTGCCGATGAAGATGCCAGGAGTGGAATACCCTCATTAACCATTCCACCCATTAGGAGGTGGTCCCAACGGGCCATACAACTTAATTCGTTGACCCTGGAATTTGGCCTGAGGGCAGTGAACGGGAGGACGCCCTCGGATCCCTTGGGAGCCCACACCTATAACAGGCCGAATCATACGTCGAGAATAGATTACATTCTCCTCGACATTAAGCTATGGGGATCGGTGCGGGATATGGAGGTTTTATCAACAGTCAATAGCGACCACAATCCCCTCTCTTTAACCTTGCTCTCCTTCTGGTCTAGGGAACTGGGTGTGTGCATGCTTCCAAATCCAGTTTCTACATCAGCAGTACGACCCTCCAATTGCGGGAGGCGCCTGAAGTGGTGCAGGGTCGCCATGGATGAGGGAAAAATGCAAGTCATAGGGGCCCTCCTAGCAACAGCCCAGTCTAAACTGGACTCGTCCATTCAAACAACTAGCGAAGTGACAGCCCTTTTCTGTAATTTAACCATTGCCCTGGGTAATTGCATCCTACTCCCTAGCAGAGATCCTCCAGTGGGGAAAGACAAGAGACCGAAGAATCAACCAGGCTGGTTCACTAAAAAATGCAGGGGGACAAAATCTGCTTTGATTGCTGCTGTTAAAAGTAAATCCCAGTCAGAGATTAGGTTTGCCAGGAAAGCGTACACTCAGACTATTAATGCAGCCAAGAAAGAGTAGGAGGACAGGTATTGGTCTGATCTCAAGGCAGCAAGTGCGGTAAGAGATTCCAGAGGGTTCTGGAATCTAATTAGAACTAGGAACAGACCAGATAGCACTTTAATTACATGTAACATCCCAGCCCAAACCTGGTACAACCACTTACTCTCCCTTTACACCTCCGATGAGATGAATACCCTGACAATTCCTAACAGTAGCTCCTACCCAGACGAATCCCAGGGGGACATACTGGGAGATCCATTCACCCCAAGAGAAGTCGAGAGCGTAATAAAATCCTTGGTGCCCCTCAAAGCTGCTGGACCTGATGGGCTACCGGGCGATCTGTTGCGCGCTAACCATGAAGAGTGGGGGAAGTTGGTCTCATTTTTGTTAAATGCTATTAACAACGGTGCACCTGTCCCTGAATCTTGGAAAGGGGCGGAGGTCGTCCCCATATTCAAAAAAGGGTGTCGGGACGACCCAGCCAACTATAGGCCTATAAGCCTTATTGATTCAACACAAAAGGTGGCGGGGAAAGCGATCCTGGGGAGGGTGCTCCAGTGGGTAGACGATAATAACATTCTATCGGACTACCAAGCCGGCTTTCGCCCCGGTACTGGGACTATAGAACAGGCCTACAGACTGGTCCTTCTCTATTGGAAGGTGGTGGTGCTGGGCAAAGGCAGTCTTTATTTGGCTTTTATAGACCTGAAGACTGCCTTTGACCTAGTACCGAGGGAGGGGCTGTGGAGGGTCTTGTCTGAGATGGGGTTGCCCCCGTACATCTTGTTCCTACTGGTGAGGCTCCATGCTGACAACTTTGCGCAGGTGCGGTGGGGCATGCACGGCGAGAAAACTGACAGGATCCCAATGGAAAGGGGCGTCCGCCAGGGATGTGTGCTTGCTCCCACTCTGCTCTCTCTTTATGTGAACAGAGTGGTTGAGCATCTGCTTAGTAACCCTGCAGATGCACCGTCCCTGGCGGGCAAGCGCATCCCCACACTACTCTTCGCTGACGACACCCTCCTTATTTCCAAGACCCCCATGGGTTTGCAGAGCCTCTTAAATAGCTTTCAGGAGTTCTGCTCACATAGGGGCCTGATTATTAATACAACCAAAACCAAATACTTGATTTTGAACCCGCCCAAAAACTTGGGCCGTCCCCCGCTGCTGAATTCCGTGCCCCTGGAGAGGATGGCCGAATTTGATTACTTAGGCATCCGCCTTACAGACTCAATGCACTGGAATTCACACATCCAAAAGATGTTACTTGGCCATAAAAGGGTGGGTGGTGCCCTCCTCAAGGAGCAACGCTCCTCTACAACTAAGCCCATTGCCCCAGTCATGGAGATTTATAAAGCTAGAGGGGTTAGTGCTGCTTTGTATGGGGCGGAACTGTGGGGCACGTGTAACCTCGAAGTATTAGCTAGATCAGAGAGCAAATTTCTGAAGGACTTGATGGCCCTCCCGCAGAGCACCCCAACAGTACCCGTATTAATGGATCTGGGATGTAGATCGATCAAGGACCAAGCCCAATTACGCCCCTTGCTACTTTGGGCGCGCCTGTGGCGTGTGCCCGAGCTGGCCTCATATGCAGATGGTTTGCTAGAGGTTATACTAATGGAGGGCTGGTCCAAGATCAAGTGGTTGAGGGATGTGAAACGGTTGTTAGAGGACCTAGGCCTTGGTGATGCATGGGAATCCAGGTCCGCCCCTCCTAAAGCAGCCCTAAAGAAGCTGTATTGGAATTGGATCTCCTGTAAAATCTCCAGTGATTCAAAACATTGTAAATCGACTACTGATTTTATGAAGATCAAGGATGTGGTGGCTTATGAACTGTATCTTGACATTATATCTAACCCTACAGACCGCGCTCTGTATTTTAAATTTAGAATAGGGACGTTACCTGTAAGCGAACTGACTGCCCGCTGGAAAACCTCCCACCAGCGACCTCCTTTCTGTGCGACATGCCTAACACAAGTTGAGTCAGTTGCCCACATTTTTTTTCGAATGTCCGGCTTATCTAGCGCCGAGGCGGTGCTGGCTCAAACCCCTATGTAGACAATTAGGCACTCTTTAGCATAATGTGGCATTACGCATTTTAATGTCTGACACACATACTTTGTTTGTCTGTGGTGTGTACAAGTTCCTTAAATGGTCTTGGTTAATTCATTTGAAAAGGCTTTCTTTGTCAATTTAATTCTTGTCTTAATTGCTCAGACAGTGTTTTAACTGTGTATATAGTATGTGCTTGTTCAAATATTGCTTTTTAAATTCATTGTATTATGCTTTTATGATATTTTTTATATCGAAATAAAGCCTTCAATCAATCAATCGATCAAAAGTACAATTACATGTGACAGATATCAATATGTATGCCACTTTGGAATACAATCCAACCAATGAATTCAAACACACATTGGAAACTATTCTTCAAAAAGCAATTGATCACAACATCATCACTGAGAAGACCAAACGATTCTTAACGCAGGAGCATCCAAAAACACCATCACTATATATGCTCCCAAAGGTCCATAAGGACCTACAAAAACCACCGTTCAGACCAATCGTGTCCATAAGAGGCAGCATACACGAACCAGTGGAGAGACTATTGGACAAACATCTACAACCCCTCATTGTTAAAACACCGACATATGTTCGTGATACCACTGATTTTCTGAGGAAGTTGGACAGTGCACTGATATCAGCTGAAGACGAATATTGGGTATGTACCGTTGACGTGAAGGCGTTGTATACGTCTATTCCCCATGATCTTGGAATAGAGGCTATAGAAGATGCCATCTTGAACTCTGACATTAAATTGGAATTACAGCCATTCTTAATGGAATTACTTGGATTTACACTCTATCAAAGTTATTTTACCTGGAAAGACACGTGCTATCTACAACTCAGCGGAACCTCAATGGGCAATTGCGCTGCCCCTGTGCACGCTAATTTATTCATGCACCACTTCGAACAGAACAATATACTCAATCAACCTTTGTGGATACAATATGGAAAACTGTTTCTACGTTATATTGATGATATTTTTATATCGTGGTCTGGCCCAGAAACCAAACTATCTGAATTTTTACACTATCTCAATACTATCAATGATCGGATTCAGTTCACATGGATATGTGATCAAAGATTCATCAATTATCTGGATGTTCAAGTTATACTAATGGAGAACAGATTTCACACCACTCTTTACCGAAAGGACACTGATCGTAACAGTACTCTTCATTACTCCAGCTTTCACCGACCCAATTTGAAGAACAACTTACCATTATCACAACTCATGAGAGTTAAACGGATCATATCTGACCCCATAGACTGTGCCAAACATGTTGATACCATGTGCAAGAGATTTCAAGATCGTGGATACCCCAATGAAGTACTGAAATGTGTGAAAACTAAATGCGAGAAAATTAACAGGGAAGAACTGCTAAGTTCCAAGATTAAAACAGAAAGCAAATGTATGACTGTTGTGTCCAAATACTCTACACTGAGTAATAAATATCAAAAGACTATTCTGAAACATTGACAACTATTGAGCAGAGAACCTGACTTTAGGGGTCTTTTTGAACAACCACCCATTTTTTCATACACCATTGGTCCTAACCTCAAAGAACTATTGACACATCCAAGAACCATTTCAAACGTTAGTGAATACAAAGGTCTTCAACCTTGCTACAACTGTAGCAACTGCAATAACATTATCAAAGGAAACACTTTGCATCATCCCATGAAGGGTCATAAGATCAAGTTGAAAGTGAACGCTACGTGCAACACAGCTAATGTGATTTACCTGTTGAAATGTCCTTGTGGTCTTTGTTATGTTGGCCACACTGAACGTAAGATAAGGATAAGAATCTTGGAACACAAGAGTAACATCAGGACTAGCAACATGAAGTCTACGGTAGCAAAACACTTCGTTGAACATAGACACAATATTGCACAACTGCAATTTACTGTCCTTGAAAACGTATCTCACACAGAGGGCGTCAATCCCAAGAATAAATTGCTCCAGAGAGAGAATTATTGGATCAGATACTTGTGCACGATGCAGCCCACTGGCCTCAATGATAGGATGGAATTTCTTTGCTATCTATGAACTGTACCATATCGCATCATTACTCGATTGACTTTCTAATAATTACCATTATTCATTTTTCTTTTTTCTATGTTGTGTTTACTCAATTTTGAACCCCATTCTATGTTTGATCACCTGTTTATTGGGTCTGATTTAGTTCGTCAATCACTGTGCTAATGACTGCTCCATGGTTCGATCTAGTTTCACCATTCCTAATAGATAAATCTCATCTTTGTTTTTAGATGGTCCTCAGCATGATTAACATAACTGTTTAACCCATTTGATGCACATTGATATACGTGCTTTGAACTATTCGTTTCTGTATACTCCACATTACACACCACTTTCAGACACCGTTTCAAGATGGCCCCACCTTGTCTAACAGGGTAGTCCTCTGTTTACCTCTATTCTCTAACAGTGTATCGCGCGACACAAACTCCATTTAACTACAAACCTGCAACACTCGTGCATGAATAATCATTCGCACTAACAACTAACGACTCCGCACTCGGCATGCTTCCAGTAAGTATTAACATTTCACTCTAATTGTAGGATTGTTGATTTTAACAGCACTCGATTAACGTTGCGGTTTAATGTTATTAGACAACGCGATACCTCCATCTCGCATAACAAACGCATGGAACTTTTGCTCCCGACTTTACTACTAATATAGTCCCCCATAATCAGCTTGATTATTGTCATTTCACAGATACTTGCCCTGATGAAGGGCTAGGAAGGCCTGAAATGCATAGGGATATGTGATGAAGCTGTCTGACACATGTATGAATTAACATTGGAAAGCATATTCCTTGTACAAATGAACAACATAATTTGACAAAGAAAAAGTGATTCATGAAGTAAAAACTTTGATGGATTTAATTCATGGTTTTGAATAACTTTATTATACCCTCGGGTATTCAAACACGCGGTGCGCAGGGGGACAACCGCTACTTTGGAGTTGCTATATTTATCTATTTGGCTTTGTCAATGTTTTTCTTTTACATGTTTTTCATCATGGCTTAAAGTTAAAAACAAAAGCCCTATAAGCAAGAACTAGTGCTCCTGTAAAAGCGCTCGAATACCTTCTGGTCCAGTTGGTGCTATATAAAGACAGTAAAAATAAAAAATAGATTAGAAAGAGCACGGACAGTTGGGGAGGGTTAGCAACTTGAGGGGTGGGGAGAGCTTACTAGGTGCTGGAACCTATGTGCGTAGATGTGAACCATTGTATGATGGATGGTGAGTGTTGATAGAATGAAAAGTCTTGATAAATTTTGCATTGATTGGCTTATAAATAAGAAGGGATTTGTCCTACTATAATGTAACCAGTGCGCCTGTAAAAGTGCTCCAATACTTTTGGGCCGTGGTGGGCCTTGGTTCCTTTAGCATTCCTATGACTGTACTGAGCACTCTGTTCTTTTTGCATGAGACAATTTCTGTTATACATAATATTTGAGACCAAACCATCCCTGTGAGGAGACATTAACCGCACAAGCACATTTATCAATGCAGAATGAAAAATCGAGCCAAGCAAGAATGTCCAATATAGGTGCAGGGGAACCAGGCCCATTCCAGATTATCAGGATAAACGCCTATTTAGTAACTAAATTCCCATTTTATTATTTATCTGTCCATTTATTTTGTGTGGGTACCCTGAAATCCTGAATGGATCTCACCCTCTTGGGCCTACGTTGGACAACCCCTGGTAGGCTTTAGGCCACGGGTACTCATAGTACGGCCCGTGGGCCAACATCGGCATGGCAAGCCTTCCCTGGCGGCCCGTAGACCGTCCAAACATCGTACCCGTGTTTTAATATTTATTTATTTTTTAAAGTGTGTCAGCAAACACCCCTGTGGCAGCGCGACTCAAGAGACTCTGCTGCTCTGTGGAGGCGTGCGATTGCCGCCCTAGTCAGAGTGGAGCTGCAGGGGCCTAAGAGGTGAACAAAGCCTCATTAACATGTGAATGGTCTTTTAAAGACCTGTGAAGTGCTCGGGTGCGGCTGTGTGTGTGTGTCCCGGAAGCTGTCTCAGCCAGGGCACACACAGGCAGGGTGAGATGAAGAGGGTGACAGAGGGAGAGGGAGGAGGTAGAGGGGGAGAGAGACAGAGGCAGACAGAGGGAGAGCGAGGGAGGGAGACAGAGGCAGAGAGAGGGAGAGCGAGGGAGGGAGACAGAGAGAGAGCGAGAGAGAGCGAGGGAGAGGCAGACAGAGGAAGAGCGAGGGAGGGCGAGCGAGGGAGATAGAGGGAGGGCCAGACAGAGGGAGAGCACGAGCGAGGGAGGGAGACAGAGGGACACAGAGGGAGAGCAAGGGAGAGAGACAGAGGGAGAGCGAGGGAGGGAGACAGAGGGAGAGGCAGACAGAGGGAGAGCAAGGGAGAGCGAGGGAGGGAGACAGAGGAAGAGGGAGAGAGAGGGAGGAAGATGGAGGGAGAGAGGGAGGGAGACAGAGAGAGAGAGACTGAAAAAGAACAAGAGAGAGAAATCATGTGTGTATGCCGGGTCTGGTGGCTCAGTGGACGAAGGCGTCCGCTGCAGGGACCAGTGATCAACCTCATGGTACCAGTTTTTTTTTGTTGCCCTAGCCCCGCCCCCTCCCCCACTGAACCCGCCCCCACCAGTGCGGCCCTCGGACACAAACCACACTGTAAACTTGGCCCCCCGAGAGAAAGTTTGTGAGTACCCATGCTTTAGGCTAAACGCCCGAGATACAGCTGTATGCAAAGCTTACCCCCTTCCTGAAAGACCTGGAGAAGAGTTTTGTAAGCAGTGATGAATTAAATGAGCAAGACCCACACCTTTGGTTAATTCTTTTTATGCTGTTTAATTCTGTAAGGAAAGAAAAAATGAATTTTCTCTGAAATCTCGAATTTTTTTTGTAGTGTTGTGTAGCACAAACTCGGCCTGAAGGTATTGGAGCGCATTTTAAGAGCTGCCACAAGTCGCTGCAGCGGTTCCGAAAATCTAATCGGCCTGCCCATAATTGGAGTTGGAATTATCTGCTGCTTGGAATTGGAGTTGGAGTTATCTGCTGCTTAGGTGCACGAGGTGGAGCTAGCCTCGGCTCCCTGGCAGTCCCTGGCTTCCCGCAAAAAGGAACCCACGGTGAGAGGCTGAGGCTAAGGCAGCGACGGGGAGGAAGCCTCAAAATTGACTGCTGAGCGGCTAACAGAGTGAAGTCTGCGTGCTATTGGAGGAGGATGTACAGTGAACCTCACAGAGGCACGGAGAGAGCCAGCAGGGCTGGGAGCCACCAGAGCTATGGAGCTGCCAAGCCTTTGTTCACCCACAGATACTACCTCACACATTGGCAGTATCGTGAGCATTAATGGTGTCAGGGGATTAAGGGAGCCAGCGGAGCCAGTGGCAGCCAGCGGTTTGGAGAGGGCTCTGAGACCTCGAGACCCCTGGGTCTAGAGACTTTCAGCCACATCCAGTGCGGGAACAGAGGTCCAGAGATGAAGAGTAAACAACCGCTCCACAGGCTCAGGCACTGGGCTGGCCTCAGGTGCAGGAGCAGGTGAGCGCAGTAGAGCGTAGGTGAGGCAGGACTGTGAAGCGACTTGCACCTTATCCTGCTCCTACTGCACATGTGTTATCACCTTGGGGTAGTGTGATGCAGATCATTCTTGGCTTCTGTTTATAACTAGACGGACTATCTTGGAGTAACTGACCCAGGGGAGAGCCACCCTTGACCCTGTTTTCTCAGGCTGGTCGCTCCCCACGCCACATGCCTTAGGCCGGCCCTGCCGCACAGCACCACCTGTGTGTCCATGTCTCCATGAGCCTTCCGCTGCCGATTGCCAGAAGTTCGAGGCCCGCCTCCACCCGCAGGCTACCATCTGCTCCACATCCCTGGTGGCCAGTGGTAAGCCGTAGGTCCTGTGTGCTTGCTCTGCCCCCTTTCTGCCTGCCTGCCCTGCTGGGATTTGCCTTCTGTAATTGTGTTGTATTCTGTTGATTCTGTTATTGTGTTTTTATTCCGTCATTGCCCCTTATTTGATTCTGGTTTTGTGCTTTTATTCTGTCTTTGCCCCCTATTTTATTCAGGTATTGTTTTAATTCTGTTTTTGCCCCTTATTTCTCCTGTACTGTGCCCGTCTGTTATTTCTGCCCGTTCTAACTCCCGTTTTCCCCACCGCTGCGTCCCCTGCTGCCCATTCGCCTCCATGCTCCCGCCTCCCAGCTGCTCCTCCCTCTCACCTCGCCTTATATGGCGGTAGCTGCACGGACCGCGCCCAGTGCCAGAACCCCTGGTCCCCGCAAACGCCACAACGCCCATCTCCGCTACGACGCCATCACCCTCCACGCACTCAACACCGGACGATCTCACACCTGCTTCCTGGCCTCTCCAAAGCGCACCCAAGGACCCTTCTCCTGCCGGAACTGCAGCTTTGCCAACATCCAATCCGCCAATCCACCCACCGTGAAAGAACGTAACCACCTCAGATGCATTCTGCTCAACACCCGCTCTGCCCGCAAACACACCGTCGAACTCTGGGACCTACTCGACTCAACATCCCCAGACGTCGTCTTCCTGACGGAGACCTGGTTGAACCCCTCCTCGGCACCCGACATCACCATAGCCATCCCTGACGGCTACAATATCACCCTCAGGGACCGCACCAATGGAACGAAGGAGGAATCGCCATCGCCCACAGGAACACTCTCAGAGTCTCGAACAGCACCGACGACACCCTCAGCACCGCCGAACACCTGCACTTCCAGATCCACACCGATCCCAACACCACCCTCAGACGAACCCTCGTCTACAGACCCCCTGGAACCCGGCCACAGTTCAGCGACTCCATCGCCACAGTTCAGCGACTCCCTCGCCTCCACATACTACATCTTCCTCGGGGACCTGAACTTCTACCTCGAGATCAACAATGACACCAACTCCACCACCTTGATTGACAACACCGCCAACCTCAGACTTAGACAGCTCATCACAACACCCACCCACTCCGCCGGCCACAGACTTGACCCCATCTTCTCCGCAAGCTCCCACGTCTCGTTCAGCCACACCACCGAACTCCATTGGACCGATCATCGCTGCATCCACTTCACCTTCCAGAAACCCCCCACGCACCACCGCACCCAACAGATCCCTCGCCGCTGCTGGAGCAAAGTCACTGAAGACCAGCTAACCACCACCCTCACCCGGAGCCCACACACCGACCCCGACACCGCCGCCCGCAACCTCAGACAGTGGATCGACGAATGAGCCAATACTCTCGCCCGATCAAGAAACCCTCCAACAGACTCACCAAAAAGAAAGCCAGCTGGTTCACCGAGGACCTCCAGGCCTCCAAGCAAACCTGCTGAAAACTAGAGAAGAAATGGCACCGTGAATAGACACCGGACAGTTACACAGCCCACAAGAACACCACCCGCAGACACCATCACCTCTTCAGATCCGCCAAAAGGTCCTCCTTCAAAGACCGCCTAGCAACAACGCACACTACAGCAAAGAGCTCTTCAATATCGTGAAGGAACCCTCCAACCCCAGCTCCAACACCAACGACATCCCACCCTCGCAACACCTGTGCGACTCCCTTGCCACCTTCTTCCATCGCAAGATTGCAAACATCCACAACAGCTTCAACGTCATGACCGCCCCGACAACCACTGAGACCTACGACCCCACGGCCACCATCCGCACCGATCCCCTACTCTCCTGGATCAACACAAACGACGATAACACCATCAAAGTCATGAACACCATCCACTCCAGCTCTCCGTCAGATGAATGCCCACACCACATTTTCAACAAAGCCAGCGCCACCATTGCACCCCATCCCCACAAAGCTATCAACATCTCCTTCGAGACAGCGACCTTCCCGGAGAGCTGGAAGCACGCCGAGATCAATGCCTTACTCAAAAAAATGAAGGCTGATCCTAAGGACCTCAAGAACTTCCGACCCATCTCCCTGCTCCCGTTCCCGGCGAAGGTCATCGAGAAGACCGTCAACAGACAACTGACCCGCTACCTCGAGGAGAACAATATCCTGGACCCATGCCAGTCCGGGTACAGCAGCAACCACAGCACAGTAACTGCCCTCATCGCGGCCACCGATGACATCAGGGCTCTGCTGGACAGTGGTGAAACTGCTGCTCTCATCCTCCTGGACCTGTCAGCCGCCTTCGACACTGTCTGCCACCGCACCCTACGCACATACCTCCACAAAGCTGGGATCTGAGACAAGGCTCTGTATTAGACCACCTCCTTCCTCTCCGGCAGAACCCAGAGCATCCTCCTCCCCCTTTCCGCTCCAAAGCCACCAAGATCATCTGCAGCGTACCCCAGGGCTCATCCCTCAGCCTGACATTGTTCAACATCTACATGGCACCGGTCGCCCACGTCGCCCGACTATACGACCTCAACATCATCTCCTACACCGACGACACCCAGCTGATCCTCTCCCTCACCAAGGACCCCCTCACCGCCAAAACCAACCTCCACGAAGGAATGAAAACTGTCGCCGAGTGGATGAAGAACAGCCGTCTGAAGGTGAACTCGGACAATACAGAAGTCCTCATCCTCGGCTCCACCCCCCTAGGCCTGGGACGACTCCTGGTGGCCGACCACTCTGGGAACTGCACCAACACCCACCAACCATGCACGCAACCTGGGGATCATCCTCAACTCTACTCTCTCCTTGACAAAGCAGGTCAACGCCGTCTTGTCCTCCTGCTTTAACACCCTCCGCATGCTCTGCAAGATCCCCACTGAAACAAGAAGAACGGTCACCCAGGCCCCCGTCAGCAGCCGGTTGGACTACGGAAATGCCCTCTACACAGGAGCCTCGGCCAAACTCCTGAAACGACTACAACGCATACAGAACGCCTCTGCACGCTTGATCCTCGACATCCCTCGTCGCAGCCACATCACACCCCACCTGGGAGACCTGCACTGGCTTCCTGTCAACAAAAGGATCACCTTCAAGCTCCTCACCCATGCACACAAGGCACTCCAAAACACCGGACCAGCACACCTCAACAGATGACTCACCTTCTACACCCCCAACTGCCAGCTTCGCTCCGCCGACCTCGCCACCATCGCCCGCCCCCAAAGATCAACCTCCAGCGGCAGATCGTTCTCCCACCTCGCCGCCAAGACCTGGAACACCCTCCCCATCCTCCTACGCCAGACTCAGGACCTGCTAACCTTCAGAAGACTACTCAAGACCTGGCTGTTTGAGCAGTAGCAGCATCCCCCCCAGCGCCTTGAGACCCTCACGGGTGAGTAGCACGCTTTACAAATATATTGATAGATTGATTGCTTGAAAAGGGAAATGCAGCCGAAAGGGAAAACATGTGGGGCTAACAAGGGACAGAAAGATGCTCTACAGAAAAATGCTTTGCAAGCATAAAAAGGACCAGCATTGTAAGTCATTAGAGAGAATTATTATTGATCCTCTAGAAGAGAAATCGACTCTGAGTATGCTCGATATTCTGGTATACCCTGTGGAAGAAGCGAATGGAATATCCCTGGGACAATCTATAAAAGAATTTGGGGGGAAATATTTTATAAGGAAACCTGATGCCCGTGAACACCCTTTACTGCCGGAAAGTCTTCAAGGTAATGCCTGCAAAGAGGACAAAAAGAATGTCATGAGTGTAACAAGTGACTCTATTATTCTTGAAACACTACCAGATTTGGACCAAGTAGTGGTGGATGAAGATGGTATCAATGGAGGGGTGTTTCTATCCGAACTTAGATTATTGTTGTCACCCAGCATCTCCCCTAGTGGAATTGATGGCCCCACAGAAGAAAGAGAAGTCCTGCAACAAGCAGTGACTAAGCAAGAAAGGGAGGGATTGGAGAGTGGGGAAATGACTTGTTAGGTGTCACTGGGAAGGGTACCCCTCAACAAGGCCTTATCCCCCGACACCATACAGTCCTCTTTGGCACTACACATGATAGAAACCTCTGCCTTATCCTTACCAGAGGTGATGTTTTTATTGCAAAAACCCCTTTAGGCAACATTAGAAGCCCTAGTCAAGAATAATTGCCAGGGGAAAACCCATAAAACCCAATTACAGAAGATCGCGGAGGAGCTAAAACAAATTAACAGTTGTATGCTTGCTGTAATACAAACAGTAATGGAGAAGAGAGATCAGGCGGTATATATGTCACCCCTCACTGATGAGGAGAACACACGCAGCCCGAAAATCCACCTATGATATATATTTCAAAGTATCCAATGCTGGTAATAAAGTGGGGGCAGAACTGGAGTACAAAGAGATGTATACCCCATTACAAGACCAGAGGGTAAAACACAGAAGATGTTGAAAAAGAAAGGGGGTCCAAAAAGAGGTTGGAGGAAAGGGAAGGGTGTGGCCCCAGAACTAAAGAGACAACAGATAAATGGAACAGGAAGTAAAAAGGGAACTAGGGGGAAAATTGAATAGATTAGGCATAGTAAGCCATGAGGAGAATAATGTCTTGCTTGGAAGTACGCAACTCCAAAGACCTGTATAAGAGAGAAAAAAGGAAAGAGTGGACCTCAAAAAAGTGGGTAGCAGGGTGAATGGTGAGCTGCCTAGTATAACAATAAGGGGAGAGTCCTCCTCAGATCAACCTGGGAAAAGAGAATGCCTAAGGCCGGATAGTGTACCTACAGACGGGAGGAATAAAGGAAAGTATAATAAATGGGATAGTCTATGGGTATTTATGGAACCATGTGGTTGAAGGATAGGGAGAAAATAAATATCAGAGAAAGTTAAAGCCCCTGAATTGTTCACACCTATTACAAATACTGGTTAAATGTCCTACCCTGGGTGAGGTTACATCCGAAGATATAAGGCAAATAGGCTGTACAACAAATTTGGAAGGAAATGTGAATTAAAACTAGCATTAGTAATGCATCAGGTTTACCTTAATAATACTAAGCTGTTTTCATCAATCACCATCCAGAATAAAGGAAAGAGTTCCCTGACAACCATCATGGGCATGGAAAGGATGTGGCGCAGCGGCCAGAGTTGCTGATTCGAGAGCTGGGATTCCCGGTTCGAGGCTCGTGGGCACAACATCCTGTGATTCTGGGCAAATTACTTAATCTCTCCCTGTGATAAATAGTGGATATATCAAACTGCTACAAGACGAAAAAGCAGAAGGAGGTAAAACTTTCTTTATGAAAAAAGAATTCCACCAAAGCGGATGTTAACAGTATTTTGGCGGTGGGAAACTGATAAGAGAAGCAGACGGTGAACAAGCATTGGTAAATGGAGGAAAATATGCTACAGCCAATAGAAATGAAGGTACGGTAAGTAGCAGGCACAGGAACCAATGAGAAGCCAGGAAAGAGAGGACGCGTGATGTAACTCTCTTTTAAGTCATATTAAAAACGATACATTTCTCAAGCACAGAACAAACGCAGTGCAGGTGAAACCTAATAAGCTTTGACAAAGCCAATAGGTCTGGCTTTTATTTTTTATGTGAAAACGCTACTTCGTTGATTCAGATTGAATGCTAGAATCCGTCATGGAAGGTTGAAGGGTGTTGTTGCACCAATCTGTTCTTCCTTTACTTTCCCAATGCGTGCTGTAGTGAGCCACCTGGACAGTTTAGGAGCAGCCCACTGCCCCGGATATGCACGCAGTAGATCATTTGGTCGGGGAGTGGCCAGAGGCTATAAATAAAAGGGTCTCAGACCTCACGTGGTCTTTAACCATACTATGCTCAGGTGTGAAGTATATCATTGTATTACAGTTTGTTACATTTGGGCTATGTACACTGGAGGCTGTGCACCCCTGCACATTTGTGATGAGAGTGGTCACCCAAGCAGCAGCAGAACCGTTTTCACACTCAGAGGTTTTTGTCTGCCATGCGAGAGAGGCTGCTGGCCCTGGTGGTCCAGCCCTGCAGTGCAAGAGGAGTCGCGATTCATGTGTCTTGCATAGAGCAGTTAGCGGCTGCAAAAATATTCGACTGGTGCAGGAACAACATCTCACTCAGGAGAGCGCTCGGCTCACTTTTTCCTTAATGCCCTGTCAGTGCTCAGAGGTATATCTCTGAGGGCAAGGGTGGCCTGCTGAGGGAGAAAGACAGAGAGGCCTGTGATCGTGTCGGCCACGCCCTAGCCATTTTGGCCAGTGAACACAACACCAGTCCAAGAGGCACAGGACTACCTGCCAGCTTGTGCCCATAAGAAAAAGGAGGCCTACAGGTCCCGGGACGTGAGAGGAGAAGTGCATGATAGATATACCTTGAGTAGAAAGTCTGACTGGGGGCCCTTTGACAACACAGAGCACCTAATTGGTGGGCAATGAGTCCAGAAGCAAACTGAAAATTCAGATACCAAGTAACTACATATGGAGCAGCAGTGTGGTGTGCTACAGGGCAGTGAGAGGCCATGGCAGATGAGGAAAATGCACCGCAAGGCCAGGGGTCCAACCGGAAACAGATGCCCCAACAACACACACTGGTAGGAGTACTAAAGCCTTTCAGCTAACTCAGTGATCCAGCAACAGCTGTGCCCAAGTGGACGATATGGTTGGAGAGAGTGAACAATTTTTTCGTAGCTACCTGGGAAAATGATGGTGCTGTTAAGCGATCACTTCTGCTCCACTATGCAGGGGAAGAAATCTAAACTATTTGAACACCTCCCTAACACATGTGCAGTGGATGACTACAATGCAGCAGTGAGGGTACTCAGTGTGCATTTCAACCCACAGCTAAGTACTGATTTTGAGAGATTCAAGCTCCGCCAGCGTGAGGGCAAATCCATCTACGCATTCAACGCTCCTCCGAGAGCTATCCAGCATGTGCACGGTGGATGATCAGCCTAAGGAGATCCAGAAGCAAATTATACATGGGTGCTTAAATATGACTCTTCCGGGCCTCATACTGGACATCCAACCATCAGCTTAGATGACATCCTCATCATGGCATGGTCACACGATCTGTCCACATGAGCGAAATCAACCAGACCCAAGATCACAACCCCGACACAGTCTGGCGCACAGTGCCGTGAATGTGGTCATGAGGAATACCCCCTGAAGAACTGTTCAGATGTGTTTGAACTGTGCAAAGCTTAACAACTTTGCCAAGGAATGAATGTGTTCCAAGGGGAAAAAGAGCCTGCAGGAGACAAACCCTAATCAAAAATGTCCGACAACTGTTGTTAGATGACCCAGAGCCCCCTGGGGTTACCAAATGCAAGCCGTGGGTTGGACACAACCAGAAGGAATCTCAATCAGAAGGGTAAGAGTAGTTCTTCCTCATCTCCTTCACAGTGCAACTAAAGCCAACACAGGAGACCGCAACCCACGTACATGGTGGAAATTGCTGGATCAGAAGTCAAGGCTCTTATTGACCTGGGGGCCTCTGTGAATGTGATGACATACAACAATATTGACGCCTCTGTCTGAGGCCTGCACTATCCCTATTACACACCAAAATCTACACGTATACAGGTCACACCCCGCTGCCACTGAAAGGACCCATGAAATTGTGCCTGCGGAAATAATAGCAGCATTCCGTGTGATTGAGAAAGAGGCAGACACCCTGCTGGGATGTCATTCAGCAGTAGACTTGGGCCGTGTGTCTTTTGCTAGACACGTGCAGGCATACCAGTTAGATGAACGGCTAAACCAGTTCCCGGAGTTGTTCATGGGACTAGTATGCATGTGTGCCCCACCCATCACTTTACACATCGACGCATCGGTTACACCAGTGGCCCTACGACATCGCTGTGGGCCATTCCACTTACGGCCGTTAGTGAAACAGGAATTTGACAAGCTAGAGAGCTTGAAGGTCATTGAGAAAGTATCTGGCCCGACGCCCTGGGTGTCACTGATGATGATTGCTGAGAAACCTAAACATCCTGGTAAGGTGAGGCCATGTATTATCATGCACCTTCCGAACATGACCATAAAGAGGGAGAGGCACTTCACTCCCACGATAGACGATATCATAGCTGATTTGAACTGACCAGCTGGTTTTCTAAATTATACCTCAATGCTGGATATCACAAACTCCAGCTAGTGGAAGAGAGCTGATTCATACCAACATTCTCTAGGCACCTGGGTCTGCGAAGATACAAGCAGCTACGTTTTGGGGTATCATCCACAGTGGAGGTATTCCTGAATGTAAAAAGAGAGTTGGTGTCTGATCTACAAGACATCATGAAGGTCAGTGACAATATTTTGATCTACTTGTCGACCACAAAATATCACCAACACCTGCGAGCCACCCTGCAAGGCATCACCCTCCTTAGGGAGAAGTGCTCTTTCTTCCAAAGCAAAATGTATTTCACTCATGAAGTGGTGCACCCTGCAGTGCCTCAGAGGTTTGCAGTTTCTTAGGAAAGGCCATATACAGTGGCCGATTCATTCCCAATCTGGCAACTATTGTGGAGCCACTGAGGGTGCTCACAAAATTGGACCCTCGCTGTGTGTGAGGCCTAGATGAGAAGGAGGCATTCCAGAAGGTCAAGTCAGCACTACTGAGCAAAGCGACAATCGCCTATTGTAACCCAAAGAAAAAGATAGAACTAATAGTTTACACCAGACCAGTCGGCCTGGGGGCCCAACTCACAGAGGAAGTGGATCCAAGAAGGTGGGCACCCCAAGCATTTTCAAATAGATCACTCAAACCAACGGAGGTGAGATATGGTCGGATCGAGAGCAAAGCCCTTGCCATCAAGTGGACATGTGGACATTTTCATCCATACCTCTGTGGGCGATAATTCAGTGTAAGCATGGATCATCAGCCACTGGTACCTCTGTTCAGGGACATGGCCCCCTCCCCCCACCTCGCATTGAACAATGGGAGATTCAGCTACTGCACTATCAATTCAAAGAGATCGCCAAACAAAGGTCCGAACATCCAGCCGACTTCCATTCCCATCATCCGTCCCAAGTTAATGGTGAGACAGTGGTGGAGGCTAATCGCACGGAGGAGTACATCTGCTTTATGTCTCAAGGAGCCTGCCTGAGAGCACTGAATCTGCCGGAAATATGGGAATCGACCGATTGAAACTCAGTTTTGAAAAAGGTCACAGACACACTGCAACAAGGATCCTGACAAGCCTTCCTACAAGATGCGATAAGTTGGAGCGGTACTTACGCAGCTGTGGAGAGGACGGTTTGAGATCAGTACCACTCCTGAGTACCTCATTCTATGAGGCCACAGGCTGGTGATCCCCGAAAGTTTCGTACGGCAAGTTGCGGAGCTGGCCCTCTGAGGACCTCAGAGGACGGCAAAGATGAAGGCTCGCCTGTGGGAGAAAGTGTGGTTCCCAGGACTGGAACAATGATCTGGTATGGTAGTGCCCAGCATGTCAGATAATGATCAGCCCCAAACTGCCGGCTGTAATTATCACGGAAGAGCAAGCAGATACTGCTTGGTCCAAAGGAAGCTTGGATTTTGGCTAGTCATTCAAAATATCCTATCATAGAGATGGTCGAATCAACTTTTGTTAAAAGCAAACACAAGGAGATGATGGACGGAGCGCTAAAACTTTTCAGAAGCTCACCCCCAGTCACAGATCTGGGTTGAATCTGTCATCATTCTTTAGCTCACTTCACCACCTCAGTACAGACCCGGCTATATGCAAATCAGTCTTGACTCTGTGCCTCATGGAAACAGTCCAGCCTGAACTGCCAAGCAAGGTCTTCCCTGAACCGGAAACAAGTATCCTAGGACCGGTTTCTGGGTAACACCCTTCATCAGCTAGGCTAGCTTGAATCCAGTGGTAACCCCAGCAAGGGACCCACGTCTGGGCATACCCTGCCAACTTAGGGCAAACAAAGCAAACACAAGGAGATGATGAACGGAGCGCTGAAACTTTTCAGACGCTCACCCCCAGTCACAGATCGGGGTTGAATCGATCATCATTCTTTAGCACACTTCGCCACCTCAGTTCAGACCAAGCTATATGCAAATCAGTCTTGACCCTGTGCCTCATGGGAATAGTCCAGCCCGAACTGCCAAGCCAGGTCTTCCCTGAACCGGAAACAAGTATCCTGGGACCGGTTTATGGGTAACACCCTTCATCAGCCAGGCTAGCTTGAATCCAGTGGCAAACTGAGAAAGGGGCCCATCTATGGGCATACCCGGCCAACTTAGGGCGAACAAAGCAAATAAAACCAGTCCTTGGATGCTTGTTTGCAGTCCAGGGAGGACCTGGCCTGGCAGTTCGGGCTGGACTGTTCCCATTGGGCACAGGGTCAAGACTGATTTGCATGTGGCTGGGTCCAAACTGGAATGGCATGGTGAGGGAAAAAAATGGTTTTAAGCCCAGATCTCTGTACTGGGGTGAATGTATGACATTGTTCTGCATTCTGTCCATCAATTGTTCTTTTTACCTTTGTCACCCAAGTGGGACGGGTATGCCCAGACATAAGTCCAGTACTCTCTATGCCACTGAAGTCAAGCTATCCTGGCTGATGAGGGCTAAAAGCCAGAAACCAGTCCTAGGATGCTTGTTTCCACTCCAGGGAGGACCTGACCTGGCAGTTTGGGCTGGACTGTTCCCATTGGGTGCAGGGTCAAGACTAATTTGCATGTGGCTGGGTCCAAACTGGAATGGCATGGTGAGCAAAAAAATAATTGATTCAGGCCCGGATCTCTGTACTGGGGTGAATGTATGATATTGTTCTGCATTATGTCCCTCAATTGTTCTTATTGTCTTTGTCACCCCGAATCTGACGGGTATGCGCAGACGTGGGTCCCTTGCTCTCCATGCCACCTGAGTCAAGTTATCCTAGCTGGTGAGGGCTGAAAGCCCGAAACCGGTCCTAGGGTGCTTGTTTGCAGTCCAGGGAGGCCCTGGCCTGGCAGTTCGGGCTGGACTGTTCCCATTGGGCGCAGGGTCAAGACTGATTTACAGTGGCTGGGTCCAAACTGGAATGGCATGGTGAGCAAAAAAACGATGGATTCAGGCCCAGATCTCTGTACTGAGGTGAATGTATGACATTGTTCTTCATTCTGTCCATCAATTGTTCTTTTTGCCTGAATCAACTTTTATAAACATGGCACCAGCCATGAAAAATGTATTTGCCCAGTTCGCCTTACCAACGAAATCAAAACGGATAATGGTCTGCCATTTTAGGAGTCGGAATTCCAAGATCTTCTCAAACATTTTGGCATTAAACATCGCCACATCACCCCACAATGGCCAAAAGTCGATGGGAAGGTCAAGCGATACATACAGACACTGAACAAGACACTATATGTCTCAACACATGAAAGAACCAGCCCAGAAGTCAGCTAGCATTGGTTCCTGCTGGAATACAGAGGGACACCACATTGCACTACTCAATACCCCCCAAGGGCTTTGCTGTTGAAAGAGCACAGAAGGGACATGATTCCCATACATCCGGAATGGACTCAACTTGAGTATGATCCAAAAGGTGCTAAGATCAGAAGATGCCAAAATAACACAAGGGCAAGTATCCGCTGAAGAGAAGTCTTGAGACAGCTGGAGAAGTGAGATCATGTACTCCTAAGAGATCGCAGGCCTGGATGAAAGTTCATGACACCATTTGAAGCAGAAAAATGGCAAGTAGTGAGTTTGGAAGGCTCTATGATACTGGTAAAAAGGGAGAGGAGACAGTCGCAATACATCATAGTTCAAGAAGGTGGAGAGATCTTATTGTTGGAGTGAGGAGGAAGAGGAGACCTGAGGTGTTGCTGCTCCATTGGTTGAGGAGGAACCTCAGAATCAACCACAATGTGGTGAGACATCAAGGGAATAGTCAACAGGAGAAGAGGCACAATGTGAGTCTCAAGGAGAAGGTAACCGAGGAAGTAGCCAGACCGCTCTTAACATCAGCGATACGATCTGCGGCTGCACCCCATTCCTGAACCAAAGGTTCAATGACTTTATGAGTAACTTCCTGGAGTTAAGGTAAGAAATAAGTGGGAAGGAATGTAGTGAGCCACCGGACATTTCAAGGGCAGCCCACTGCCCCGGATATGCATGTAGTACATCCTCTGGCCTGGTGCGGCCAGAGATAATAATTAAAAGGGTCTCTGACCACACATGGTTGTCCGTACTATACTCAGGTATCTGTACTATCATTGTATTGGTGCTTGTAACATTTTGGCCATGTATGCTGGAGGCAGTGCATGCCTGCACATGTGCCAACATCTCAGACAGGGAGCGGTGTAGTCCCTATATGGACTTTGGTGCTCCCCGACTGGACTAGTCTCTCTTCCGTTAGGTCTTACACATCAGGATAAAGCTGTTACATTTTAAAGAAGGACGACAGACATAGGCTAAAGTTTAAACGTTTACTTAAAGAATATAAAAGCAGAAATACATCATCTGGACCATCCAGTATAATGGTACGTAAATCATAAGTACAAGGAACTCAGTAAAGTTCACTAGATAATCCAGCATACATTTGCCTTCTAAAGTCAGGAAAAAATGGTCATACTAACAGTGGAAAAGCTGGACCTATATAGAACTTAAGACATAGGATTACAAACAATCACTACACAAGAACATGGTTCCCAGGCTATGCATCAATGGGGAACGAGCAAACAGAAACATTTTTACCACAGAATACATTAGAAAATACGCTCATAATACTAATACATTGGATTCACACATTCTTAGAGTATTTTCAGTTAAAATGAGTTGATACATAGTATGTGTTACAACTTCAACAGCCAGGTTGTCCTTTGCATGGTATATTGCATCCAGTGTGACTGGAAAAGCTTCAGTCTCTTCGGTGTAAAGCTCACAAATCTTTATGACAGCATGAAAAGCAATAGTAGTGGTGATCACGTGGTGTATTACGATGTTACATTCAAAATGGAAGAAAGCATAAAACTGGCTTCCGTTAGCAAATATTTTATTTCTAATACATTAAACACTACAATTCAAAAAATGGATTCCACAATGGCATACCTGCTAATTCACTCTGTTGCCACCTCTCCCAGAGAAAATATCGGCCATGTGTTCATGTTTTAAGTTTCTGCAAAGGCCCGGACATGATACTACAGAACTTTAAATAAAATTGCCCATTTTCATTTTTAACATGGCCTTTCTATCTTTGATTACTTTAAATATCAATCAGGGGTCATGCATTAAGGCAACTGTAGAACGCATATTAACGTGTATTCTTCTGATAATTACTATTTTAAGTATGTACTGATAAGGGGACAAATGCCAGATTTAAATGATTTCCCTAATGTTTGTTTCAATTCGGACATTAAACTACTGGCCATGTCAGTAACAAATTCGGGCAGGTGGCAACCCTACTCATTGGGTGACCAGATGACTCCATGTCACTGGATATAACTATTTCAGTTCTAGATTTTGATCAAACTCTAACATATCAGTGCGTTCTGGGACTCCTAGTCTTGGTTAATTTTTATTGAGCCAGTGGGACCAGCACACCTGCTAACAATAATATGTTAAATCAAAATACAGAAAGGGGAAGTGGTGTCTCTATGATGAGGTAACCCTATCCACTCCCTATCTGTGGGTGCCAACTGCATTTACAGGTGCAAACCTGCAAATTAATTTATAAACTCACAATGTACATGTAATGAAATGGGGTATATGCCTCCTTTGCGTGGAGATCAGCAGTTCAGCAGAAAGGCAGCCAGCTGTCACTCACCTGCCTCTCACTGCTTATAGAAGGGCTTCAAACTTTCTAGACACAGACAGACAGGGGCTGGCTCTGTGTTCAGTAAAAAATAACCATTATCAGCAGCATCACTTATTCTGGTGAGAAAACACAGCGGGCTATTAGCCGTATTACTTGCATGGTCGGCTTCTAGCCTAGATTCCTCCAACTCAAGAAGTTGCTGTACGTTTGTCTCTAAATACATCATGAAGAGCAGAGAGCAATAAATCATTAATCAGCCTCCCAACTGTAGCACAACACATTCAAAGTATGATGAAGCCTCAACAATGTATCAACCTTCGAGTGAGATATATTTGGGTGTGAAGCACAGGCCTTTCTGGAGGGGAACCTGGGGAAGACAGTGTCCTCCGTTCGTCGCTTACTCCCCTTATGGACCATGTTGCCTCTGTCGCCCATGGGTACAGGGTGACCAGAATTTTAAAGCCAAAAACTGGGACATTTCACAAAAATAGAAGAAGGACTACAATTTTACTTAAAGCGATGCGAGCGCTTCTCAGCAGAAAATTATAGAACAGGCAGTGAGAACATACATAAAATGCAATTTTTAAACCCAGTAGCTTGCCTGTTAATTAAATTGCTTTCTTGAAACAATTGCTAACTATCCCTGCTTTGTAAAACATAAAAAACACCTCCCACCGTTTTCAGTCGACCCTCTTTAAAAACCGGGACATGAGCTACATTTCTTGAAATTTGATGGGACAGCTGGTTAAAAACTGGGACCGTCCTGGCAAAACGGGGATGTCTGGTCATCCTACATAGGTAGGATCACCATGTCCAAAATGTTGGTATTGCCCAGGTTATTATATTTCTTTGCGGCCATCCAGTTGATTATACGGAAGGCTTTCTTTACAGATTTACTGGGCGTTCTGACAGGCTTGATCTGGGGGCGGTCAGCGACGGATGACAAGTAGTAAGTTGTTTGCCCCCTTAGAAGAGTGGGTCTCGGTGCTCCTAATTGCGGGTTCTATTATGCTGCGGCTCAGTTACAGTGGCCGACGCAATGGCTAGCTGGTGAGCCACCACTTGAATGAGGGAATCCTAGATGAACTAGCGGAAACCCTCTCTTGCAGAGACTTTTGGACACTGCCCCCCCTCGGGACACACAGTATTACTCTACTTGGCCCTTTGAGATGTGATGTGGAGGACGTGGGGGACTCGCTGAGCACGACCACCTACAGCGGCCCCATTAGAGCCAGTCCTGATGGGAGTAATCCTACTAAGGCAATCACATGTCTCTACTCCACTCTATGATGAGGGCCCGGAGGGGAGATTGCGAAGCTGCGAGATTGGTGGAAACTCGCACTCAGAACGACATTTCAGATAAGCTGTGGCACCGGTGCCTTCAGTCAGTCAGGGGGTGACGTGTAATGCCGGTTTCGCCTCATTCTATTCCAATATCTCCACCACGCATACCTCACTATGCACAAGATTGGTGGAATGTTCCCGGGTGCAGCTAACGCTTGCCCTAGGTGTGGAGTGGAGGATGCAGATTTTCCCCATAGGGTGTGGTCGTGCGTGGTAATACACCCCTTCTGGGTGCAAGTATCACAAACAGTGTCAGAGCTGAAGGGCTATCTGTTCCCTCTGGACCCTATCCAGTATCTGTTTGATATAGGTCATGTTACTAGGAAAACTAAGGGCTTATTGTGGTTCCATAACCTGGCTTTGATGGTGGCTAAATGCTGCATTGGTATGGCCTGGTAGTCGGCCGCGGCACCCCTCTTGCGGTGTTGGCCTGCTGATATGCATAGATGGGCGCTGGTTGAATTGGCGGTCCATAGACAGCAACGCTCGAGAGGGGATGTGCACACTCTCTGGAGTGCTGGGACACTTACCTAGAGGAATTTGAAGTGAATGTAGATGATCACCACCCTTGAGGACGCAGTGGATGGCCCTGCTGGCTCTGATGTATGAGACCCCTGCCCCTCACCCAGCCATTCTTGATTTTTTTACGGTGCTGGGACACAGTGTCCGCATGCACTGACCTGTCATGCGAAAATGTTTGTGGGGTCACCATGAGATATTCCAACCTTTGGTGGAAGACGCCTGAGGCCCTTGGGAGACACAGATTGGTTGGGATAGGCTGAGTTGGGGCACATTTGCACACACACACACACGCATGCAGTTTGGGGATGGGGTCTTGCTTTAGTATTTCTGTTTTGCATTGTTCACATTGCAGTGTGTCAGCTCTTGGTACAACTGTTTGGTTTTTTAGTATACTTATGTGTTGGCTGTGTGTTGTTGGTGAGTGCTGCCCACTCTACTTGTTGTAGTACAAAAGGGGGTGGTGATGGATGGAGCATCTGAACCAATCAAACACTCACACCCAGTCAAAAGATCTGGGTTGAATCCATCACCGTTCTTTAGCCCACTCTGCCACCCCAGTTCAGACATGGCTATATGCAAATCAGTCTGACCCTGTGCCTCATGGGAACAGTCCAGCCCGAACTGCCAAGCCATGCCTTCCCTGGACCGGAAACAAGCTTCCGGGGACCGGTTTCTGGCATTACAGCCGTCTTCAGCCCGGCTTGCTTGAATCCAGTGGCAAAGTGAGCAAGGGACTCACGTCTGAGCATGCCCTGCCACACTTATGGCGGCCAAAAGCAGTACAAAAGGGGGTGGTGATGGACGGAGAATCTGAACCAATCAAACACTCACACCCAGTCAAAAGATCTGGGTTGAATCCATCACCGTTCTTTAGCCCACTCTGCCACACCAGTTCAGACATGGCTATATGCAAATCAGTCTGACCCTGTGCCTCATGGGAACAGTCCAGCCCGAACTGCCAAGCCATGCCTTCCCTGGACCGGAAACAAGCTTCTTCTTGTTGGACACTTCCACCCCCTCGGGATATAGAGTTTTGCAGAGAGGATGAGCATCCCAGTGCATCATGTCTGCCAACATTCCGAATTCCGAAGTGTCTGACTTCCTTCCTCCGCTGTGGAGTGTTGTTACTCTACACCAGATTTGGTCCTGTTCCATATGTCAATGAAACAGAAATGCAATAGAGATATTTACAAAAAAACTTCTAGTAAGATCTTACTCTTTTGAAGCAATGCCCTCACTCACTTGTGGCATGCTTTATCATCAGGCATGCTGAAACACCTATTGTACAATTGTTTATACAGTAGTGGAGCTCAGTCATATATTGTGCTCCAGATGATATTTAGGGATCCAGAAACAAGCAATTATAACTGTTTAAAAGGATGCTCAATCATTTCAGTTTTATTTTTGTTTTTTTTGACAGGATTAAAATCATAACAGATTAGATGGTCATAGGGCCTTTATACATAAAATTGAAGAGAGGTGTGTGGCACACTGTAGTTCGTTACAAGTTACTCTGAGTAAACAAGGTTAATCTGTCTTGTATTTTGGGTGCTCGTGGGTGTCTCCCTCTGACCCTCGGGAGTAGAACTGTATAACTTAAATTTGCACTGTCAAATTAATAACAGTGTTCCCAACCGGCACTCCTTTAAGACACTGTCTCCAAAAGTAATCCTCAGAGTGAGTATATTTTCTTTATTTGGTAAAATAAATACAGTAGACTGTTAAGTTCTTCCAAGTTCAACTGTCTTATAATTTTAATTCATCATCATTACACACATCTCCCCTGAAGAAGGGCTCAGTCCCGAAATGCATAAGGATTCGCAATTCACTAGTACACAAGGATCTTAATGTACTGACGTGAAATGTAATTTCAAGTTGAATAGCGATACAATTCATATTGGATGGAACCATTGTGATGCAACAATGATGATGAATTAAAATTATAAGACAGTTGAACTTGGAAGAACTTACCAGTCTACTGCATTTATTTTACCAAATAAAAAAATAAATTCACTCTGAGGTTTACTTTTGGAGACAGTGTCTCAAAGGAGTGCCGGTTGGGAACACTTATTAATTTAACAGTCCAAATTTCAGTCATAGGGCCTTATCACACTACCATCTCCTAGTTTGTGTCAACATTTTTCAGCAGCAAATTTTACTCTCAACTGGGTCAAAGGCCTTCTTCAAGACACTTAGAACCCTATTGAGTCTGGTTTGTGAGTCAGTCACACTCTAATTGTAGAATAGTGTTAGTAACACAAACTATGTAACATTTTTTCAATCAATGGAATTCTTCTTAAGGGAATCATGAGGACATACATTTAAAATTAGAAGGCATTGGAAACATACACATAGTGACTAAACATTGTTGCAACACTATCTACACCATGGGTACTCACAAACTTTCCCTCGGGGCCAATTTACAGTGTGGGCTGTGGCTGAGGGCCGCACCGGTGGGGGCAGGGGCAGTGGGGGAGGGGGGCGGGGCTAGAACAAAAAAAAACTGTGACCATGAGGTTGAACACAGGCCCCTGAAGCGGAAGTCTTCGTCTACTGAGCCACCAGACCCGGCATACACACATCTCTCTCTCTCTCTCTCTCTCTCTCTCTCGCTGTCTCACTCACTTTATCTGGCTCCCTCCCTCTCTCTCCCTCTATCTCCCTCCCTCTGTCTCCATCTGTCTGTCTCCCTCCCTTTCCCTCCCTCTATCTGGCTCCCTCCCTCTGTCTTCCTCTACCTGTCTCCCTCCCTCTGTCTGTCGCCTTCCTCCCTCTGTCTGTCTCCCTCTGTCTCCCTCTGGCTGTCTACCTCCCTCTGTCTGTCGCGCTCTGTCTCCCTCCCTCTATTTCCATCTGTCTGTCTCTGTCTATCTGTCTCTCTCCCTCCCTCTGTCTCCCTCCCTCTATCTGTCTCACTCTGTCTCCCTCCCTCTGTCACCCTCCCTCTGTCTCCCTCCCTCTGTCTCTCCCTCTCTCTCTCCCTCTCTCTCTCCCTCTGTCTGTCTCCCTCTGTCTCTTCTGTCTCTCTCTCCCTCTCTCACTCTCTCTCTCCCTCCCTCTCGCTCTCTCTCTCCATCCCTCTCGCTCTCTCTCTCCCTCCCTCTCGCCCTCTCCCCCCTCTCTCTATCTCTCCATCCCCCTCTCTGTCTCTCTCCCTCTCTCTTGCTCTCTCTGTCTCCCTCCCTCTCTCTATCTCTCTCTCTCTCTCCCTCTCTCTCTGTCTCTCTCTCTCTCTGTCTCACTCACTCTGCCTGTCTCCCTCCATGTCTCTCCCTCTGTCTCCCTCCCTCTGTCTCCCTCTGTCTGTCTCCCTCCCTCCGTCTCCCTCTATCTGGCTCCCTCCCTCTGTCTGTCTCCATCTATCTGTCTCCCTCCCTCTGTCTGTCTCCCTCCCTCTATCTGTCTCACTCTGTCACCCTCCCTCTGTCTCCCTCCCCCTGTCTCCCTCCCTCTGCCTCCCTCCCTCTGTCTCTTCCTCTCTCTCTTCCTCTCTCTCCCTCTGTCTCTGTCTCCCTCTCTCTCTGTCGCCCTCTCGCTCTGTCTCCCTCTCTCTCTGTCTCCCTCCCTCTGTCTCCCTCCCTCTGTCTCCCTCCCTCTGTCTCCCTCTGTCTGTCTCCCTCCCTCCGTCTCCCTCTATCTGGCTCCCTCCCTCTGTCTGTCTCCATCTATCTGTCTCCCTCCCTCTGTCTGTCTCCCTCCCTCTATCTGTCTCACTCTGTCACCCTCCCTCTGTCTCCCTCCCCCTGTCTCCCTCCCTCTGTCTGTCCCCCTCTGTCTCCCTCTCTCTGTCTCCCTCTCCCTCTGTCTCTGTCTCCCTCTCTCTCTGTCGCCCTCTCGCTCTGTCTCCCTCTCTCTCTGTCTCCCTCCCTCTGTCTCCCTCCCTCTGTCTCCCTCCATCTGTCTCCCTCCTTCTATCTCCCTCCCTCTATCTCTCTCTGTCTGTCTCCCTCTGTCTGTCTCCCTCTCCTTCCATCTGTCTCCCCTGACTCCCTCCCTCTGTCTCCCTCCCTCTGGCTCCCTCTCGCTCTGTTTCCCTCTCTCTGTCTCCCTCTCTGTCTCCCTCCCTCTCCCTCCCTCTCTCTCCCTCTGTCTCCCTCAGTCTCCCTCTCCCTCTTCGTCTCCTTCTCTCTGTGTCTCTGCCTCTTTGTCTCTGTCTGTCTCTGTCTCTGCGTCTGTCTGTCTCTGCTTCTGCCTCTGTTTGTCCCTGTCTCTGTCTGTCCCTGTCTCTGTCTGTCTCTGCCTGTCCCTGTCTCTGTCTGTCCCTGTCTCTATCTGTCCCTGTCTCTGTCTCCCTCCCTCTGTCTTCCTCTCTGTCTCTGTCCCTGTCTCTGTCTCTATCTCTGTCTGTCTCTGTCTCTATCTCTGTCTGTCTCTGCCTCTATCTGTCTCTGCCTGTTTATGTCTCTAGCTGTCTCTGCCTATATCTGTCCCTGCCTCTATCTCTAGCTCTGTCTCTCTCTCTGTCTCTGTCTCTGTCTCTATCGCTCTCTACCGCTGTGTGTCTCTACCTCTATCTGTCTCTGCCTCTATTGGTTTCTGCCTCTGTTAGTCTGTCCCTGTCCCTGCCTCTATCTAGCTCTGTCTGCCCCTGCCTCTATCTGTCTCTGCCTCTATCTGGCTCTGTCTCTATATGTCTCTATCTGTCTCTATCTGTCTCTATCTGTCCCTGCCTCTATCTGTCTCTATCTATCAGTCTGTCCCTGTCTCTGTCTCTGTCTGTCTCTGTCTATCTCTGTCTCTATCTCTATCTCTGTCTCTGTCTATCTCTGTCTCTATCTGTCTGTTTCTGTCTCTATCTGTGTCTGTGCCTTGGGCAGTGCACATGTACTGTGTCTACATGTCTCCTGACATCTGTCACTGGCTTTAATTCTGACTTTCACCCCGAGTTGTCAGGTCAAAGCCCCCCTTTGGCGCCAATCACCCAGTACTTCACAGGTCTTTAAAAGACCATTTACTTGTTAAAGAGGCTTTGTTGTATTTGACCTCTTCTTAGCGCCCCTGCATCTCCACTCTGACTATCGTTGAAATCACACGGAATAGCCCAGCCCCCATAGAGCAGCTCCGGCCGTGTTTGATGGCACTTTAAAAAAACAAAAAAACACAGGTACGATGTCTGCATGGTCCGCCGGCCGCAAAGGAAGGCATGCCAGGCCGCTGGCGGCCCGAGGACCGTACTATGAGTACCCGTGATCGCCACAGTGGTTCATTGACATTTTAAAACATAACACACAAACAAATATGTGCCCCCTTAACTATACCCCATTTCTTACGACCTCTACTCCAAGAAAAATGTGTCACCCTTGTGTGAAAACCTGCATAAATGGCAACGCTCTGACCCCTCTTTCTTGTCCCACTTTCCAATAACCATTTTGCTCCCTTCTTCCTACCTGTATTTAACATGCCGAATCTCTTTGTTTAAATCAAGTGTTTGTTATTTATTTTGGTCATATGTTTGCGTTGCATCTAGTTGATGCATATTTTTTAATTATCATAGATACCCCTGACAAAGGTCCAGGAGGACCGAAATGCATTGGGTGGATTTTAATGTGATGGAGGACTCTAGTTTCAGTACAAGCCTCCGTATAGGCCCTGATGGGCAATTCTGGAGCATTAAAACGCATGAAATAATGCAACTATGTACCTTTGACATGATGAAAAAGGACTGTTATACCATGGGAATAAACTGGATGAACTGTAAAATACTACTGATTACGTGGATTACTTGAACACAAATGTGAATAAGGCTGTGCAACTCTTTTTGACACGCAAACCGCTTGTCATACTTTCAAGTTGCTCTTCATAGAAACCATTGTCACTATTAAATGTCGACACTAAAATATTTGCCAAGGTCCTGGCGAATAGCCTAGCCCCTCTTATCCCGGTTTTGGTCAGCCCAAACAGGCAGGACTCGTCCAGGGTCACTCATTAACTCACAACCTACGCACATTGTTTAGAGCTATACAACACACCAAACCAGACATTAAGGCAGCGATTTTTTGGGATTCCGAAAAGGCTGTTGACTCGGTGGAGTGGAACTTTATGATGCTGGTGTTAAGACTATAGGATTAGGCGACCTGTTCATTCAACTGGTGGGAGTCCTCTATAACTCCCCAACGGCCCGGGTGAGAATTGGAAACATTGTGATTTCCTCTATCACAATCTCTAGAGGCACAGTTATAGAGAGGTTCAGTTCCCCAACTATAACGTAATAATTTCCACTTATGCGGATGATACGCTTTTATATATTCAAGACCCGGAGACTAACCTTTCCCCAGTGTTAATAGAGGTGGTACATTTTGGGGAATTCTCCGGGCTAAAAATCAATTGGTCTAAATCCACAATTTTTCCCCTCACCCCAGCGATGCCCCCAATGGATCTAGAATTACCCCTCTCATGGGCTACTGACCCTGTACGATACTTGGGGATCCAAGTACACACGTGCTCGGAGACGGTTTTTATGGAGAATTATGGCAAATCGATTGCCAAATTAGAAGATGATATAAACAAATGGATGCGACTCCCCTTGTCGCTCCTAGGCCGCGTCTCCCTTATGAAGATGGTGGTGTTGCCTAGATTCCTTTTCTTATTTTTAATATACCTATGGATCTCCCCTCCCAGTTTTTTAAGCGCTTAAAGGCACTACAGGTTAAGCTAGCTTGGGCCGGTAAGCACCCACGGGTCAAATGGAATATCCTCACTCTGCCATATTCTATGGGTGGGCTTGGTGCTCCGGATCTGGAACTGTACTATTGAGTGGCACAGTGCTCGCACGCTTTCTATTGGCTTCATCAGCAAACTCCTCCTCCCCATCTACACATAGAAAGGGTAGCAGCAGTGCCTTCCCACCTTGCTACAACACTGTCCCGCACTGTGGTGAGACACATGGGCTCTTTGGACTCGGTTAATGCAACTATGCATGCCTGGCACAATTTAATAAAAAGACAAGTCGCCTCCATTCTATACCCCCCTAACGCCAATTCAGTGGTGTGCTTGGCTCCCAAATTATCATGGAAACGGAGGTGGTGCGTGCCTTAAACAGCCTGGATATTTTGGTAACAGCCGACTTTTTTGCTGATGGGATATGAAAAGACTGGGAAGACCTTATTGCAGGAAAGCAGGGTATTACTTTATTCCACTTCTTTAGAGCCCGTCATGCACTTCGTGAGATGCTGGGTGAGGAGTTGATGGAACTGCTGGAGGTCGCCCCTTTTGAAGAAGCAGGACACAGGTAGATTGATGAAATGAAGTATTTATTTCAGCATACAGGAACAGACCCCTGGGACACAGCTGCTCTTTCCTCCAACTGTCTTAGCTCTGGTCTCAAGATCACACATGAGCATCAGAACAGACAGGTTGCTAGGAAGCATAAGTGTTCCAGAGCATTACATAAATATACAAAGATAAATGAACCTCAGAGAAGAATGTAACACATCTTCCTTCTTTAAAAAAAAACAAAATATCATAAACAATAGGTTTAAGAACATATGTAATCATCATATTTTTTGGGTATTACACGTAAACGTCCACAACTAAGGGGCCGATTATGATTGTGGTTTTTCCGCATCCTCCAGGCCGGCGGAAGTGTCTGCCGGCCCGGAGGATGTGGAAAAACCGCTGCGGAGCCTTCAAAGACCCCCGCCAGATTAGGATGGCTGGGGGTCAGGAAGACCGTCCGCAGCTTTTCCGCCGTGGTCGCCTTCGACCGCAGCGGAAAAGCTCTAACATGTCTGGCGGTGTCTATCAGACACCACCAGGCATATTAGGATGTCTGGAGTTCTATGCCTTTCCACGGCGGCATTTCTGCCGTGGAAAGGCATACGGACTTTTGTTTGGGGGCCCGTTGCGGGCCCCCAGGGGTGAAGGGGGTGGGGGTGCACTTAGCGTGCCTTTGGGTGCACGAAGCGGCAGGCACTGCTTTCATTTTTAACATTGCGGCGGGTGCTGCTTCAAGCAGCACCCGCCGCAATGTTAAAAATACAGGATGTGACTGCCAGGGTGGCGGTCACGTCCTAATTTGCACGGAGGGACCGCCGCTGCCCCTGCGGATGGTCCCTCCTACTCTGGGGTGGCGGACGGATCTGCCCGTCCGCCACCCCAGAGTAGGAGGGACAGAGATAAATTGGGGCCCATTATCCGTGACTATCTCCGCTGGACACCCCTCCCTTCTGAAAATATCTTCGCAGAAAGAGATAACCTCCCGACCTAATTTCTCTAACAAAAGCAACTTCCTGCCATTTAGAGAAATAATCAACCATAACAATGGCAAATTTCTCAGAAACATTCAAAATGTCAAAAGGTCCACAAATGTCTATGGCCAGTTTATCCCAGGGACCCTTAGGCATGGGTGAAGCAACAATGGTGGTCTCCTGGGAAGAATGGGTCTTATCACTACAAGCACATGCAATGCAATCATAAACAAAGCGCTCAATTTGAATGCCCATGCCAGGCCACCAAAAATTCTCTCTACATCTTCTTTTCATGGCAGACATTCCTCCATGTCCTTCATGCATGATGTTCAGCAATCTTTCTCTAAGACGCTCAGGGACAACCAACCTGCTCCCTCTTCTGAGAAGATCATCCATAACATTCAATTCAGACCGGATCACTGACATATTATAGAATACCAAAATATCGGCCTACCAAAATATCGAGGTAAAAATATAGAATACCAAAATATCGACCTCCTATCTCCAAACAGGTAAGAACAAAAATATTGAATCAAAAATTTCGATGTAAAAAATATAGTTAGTCAAAATATCGAATTTTTAAAAATGCTTTAAATTAATTAAAAATTAATGAAATAATAAATATCATTAACTTAAACATACTTAAAATACTTAAATAACTTTAAAATTAATAAATAATTAATGTATGTAAAAAACACCATACAAATTGATTTGTTGATACATATATATATATATATAGATATATATATATATATATATATAGATCTATATATATATATATATATATATATATATATAGATCTATATATATATATATATATATATCTATATATATATATAGATATATATATATATATATATATATATACGTAATATTAATTTTAAAAAATCAATATTTTTACCACAGGGTAGCAGAAAGGGTAAAATTTACTATTACCACTCCAGTGAGTGCAACAGTAGGGAAAGCGTTGGCTAGCGTAGGGATAAAAATTACTATTCCCACTGCAGAGAGTGCAACAGTAGGGAAAGTGTTGGATAGCGTAGGGGTAAAAATTACTATTCCAACTCCAGAGAGTGCAACAGTAGGGAAAGCGCTGGATAGCGTAGGGGTAATAATTACTATTCCCACTCCAGAGAGTGCAACAGTAGGGAAAGCGTTGGATAGCGTAGGGGTAAAAATTACTATTCCCACTCCAGAGAGTGCAACAGTAGGGAAAGCGTTGCATAGCGTAGGGGTAAAAATTACTATTCCCACTCCAGAGAGTGTAACAGTAGGGAAAGCGTTGGATAGCGTAGGGGTAAAAATTACTATTCCCACTCCAGAGAGTGCAACAGTAGGGAAAGCGTTGGATAGTGTAGGGGTAAAAATTACTATTCCCACTCCAGAGAGTGCAACAGTAGAGAAAACGTTGGATAGCGTAGGGGTAACAATTACTATTCCCACTCCAGAGAGTGCAACAGTAGGGAAAGCGTTGGATAGCGTAGGGGTAAACATTACTATTCCAACTCCAGAGAGTGCAACAGTAGTGAAAGTGTTGGATAGCGTAGGGGTAAAAATTACTATTCCTACTCCAAAGAGTGCAACAGTAGGGAAAGCGTTGGATAGCGTAGGGGTAAAAATTACTATTCCCACTCCAGAGAGTGCAACAGTAGGGAAAGGGTTGGATAGCGTAGCGGTAAAAATTACTATTCCCACTCCAGAGAGTGCAACAGTAGGGAAAGCATTAGATAGCGTAGGGGTAAAAATTACTATTCCAACTCCAGAGAGTGCAACAGTAGGGAAAGCATTGGTTAGCAGGAGGGTAAACATTACTATTCCAACACCAGAGAGTGCAACAGTAGGGAAAGCGTTGGATAGCGTAGGGGTAAAAATTACTATTCCAACTCCAGAGAGTGCAACAGTAGAGAAAGCGTTGGATAGCGTAGGGGTAAAAATTACTATTCCCACTCCAGAGAGTGCAACAGTAGGGAAAGTAAATACTTCATATATACAAAAAAAACAATAATTATCAATACCAATTACAAATTAAATAAAATTAATTAACAATTTTATATAATATAATAATTAATCAATTAAGAATACAAATAAAAATTAATTATTAAAAATTATTACCTATTAATACAAATTATTTACCAATTAACAATTAGTTAATTAACAATTAGAAATACAACAAAAAAATGTAAATATGTAATTAATTACAATTAAATTACTTCCCACTCTATTCCCCTATAAACACACAACCCACAACAGAAAATAATTTAATACAATTAACATAATTATCAATTAATCAATTAATTAAAATTAATTACCAATTATATTTTTATTAATATCAATTAAAAATTTAAATAACAATTAATTCAAAATAAATACCAATAAATAAATTTAAAACATTAATTATTTATAAATAAATTACTTCCCACCCTATTCCCTTATAAACCCACATACATTAATAACATTAACATAATTATCAGTTAATCAATTAATTAAAATTAATCACCAATCATATTTTAATTAATTACTAATTAACAATTGATTAACAATTAATTCAAAATAAATCCCAATAAATAAATTACATTTTTTATTAATTATAAATAAATTACTTCCCACCCTTTCCCCTATAAACCCACAACCCGCTATAGAAAATAAATTAATAAAATTAACATAATTATCAATTAATCGATCAATTAAAATTAATCACCGATTATATTTTAATTAATTGCCAATTAACAATTAATTAACAATTAATTCAACATAAATACCAATAAATAAATTAAAATAATTATATTTAAATTACTTCCCACCCTATTCCCCTATAAACCCACAACCCGCTACAGAATTATATTACGCAAAAATTAAATACCATAAAATTAATGACTTAAAATAAATTATATATATATATATATATATATATATTTTTTTCCTTCCCCCCCCCCCGGGACCCCTCCTCCCGGTACAGGTAACAATTTGAAACATAGCATTAAAAAAATTATAAATTGAGAAGAAAAACAGCGAAATACAGGCTTCGAAGAATAAGAAGAGTGAAAAAAAACAGAAAAAAAAAATAAAATAAAAAATAAATAAATAAAAAAAAAAACATACAACATCATACACATTCCTTACGAACTCGATACTTCTCGGTTACATTATTGATCTAACTGGGCTCCCTAGCCATAGTCTAACTGGGTCCCAAATTTTTAATCCCTTTGTTTTATTCTTGATATCTTTCCGACTATAAATGGCAATTTCAAGATTATATGTAGCTAAGAAGCGCGTCTGCCACTGTTGAAATATGGGTGGGTATTGCTCCAGCCATGCGGAAGTCAAACGGATTCTTAAGACTGCCATAGCAATATAGATGAGTCCCTGCATGGCGATAGGTCTGGTAGCTCTATCCACCCCTAACATAATTTCTGCTGTGCTGATCTCTATACTTCTAATATTTCAGATAGGAAATTGGAGATATCTCGTTTAATATTATCTAATGTATGACATGTAGCCAGCATATGTATCAGATCGGCTTTGGGCCTAGTACATCTGGGGCAGAGAGTCCCCTTCCCCTCCCCCCATTTTGAAATTTTTTCGGGTGTATAATAAAGGTCGAAAAAAGTTTTGTAGAACTGAGCTTGTAACTTGGTGGACATTAGGATAGAGCTGGAAAGTTCAAGTGCTTTATGAGCTATATCCTCCGTAATATCGATCCTGTTTTGCCAATTATTTGCATGTTTATCCACATCGTCTGGTAACACAGCAATTAGGTCTTTATAAATATCTCCAATTTTTACCCTTGGCGAGCTGACCACGGTGTTAATTGTGGGGATTTTCTTAAAACAACCATTGGGTCCCCCCTTTTTGAGAATAAAATCTCTTGATTCCAAAAAAATCATGCAAACTCAGCCCGTATTGATTTTTTAGCGATTCAAATGAACAAAAGCCCATGGAATCGTAAAAAGAGCCGAGTTGCGATATTCCTAAACCAACCCATCTCCGCATACAGGAATCCCGAAAAATTACTGGAAGATTTGTATTGTTTTCTATCGGAGTATAATATGAAAACCTGCCGATCGCCAGATGTTTCCGAACCATTTTCCAAACTGTGTAAATGCCCTTGAGTGTTTTAAATCGTTCTTTTTTTAGATGGCAATCGTAAGGTAGTTTCCAAAGGTGGTTGTTAGCGTTATTGCCCAAGATTAGTTTCTGTGGAGTTGGAACCGGACAAATGGGTGTTGAGTCTTGTTTGGGGGTTAACAGTGTAGTGTAGTTCCTATTATCCCAATAGGCTCTGCGCATTGGAATAATACCTTCAATAGTATAGGCCTAGACCAGACGTTAACTAGGTCTACTACTGTCGATATTAGACTTAAAGTTTTGGGTTTGCCAGCTAGCTCAGAGTTCACTAGAAACTTTCTCGAATAGGCAAGGAGGAGTTGAACCTCCCTGGATAGACAAGAAGGGATTTAGTTTCTGACAACCATAGAACATGACAACTTTGCTCTCCCCTAATCAAGAGTGTATCTCGAGAGTCGTGTGAAAACAAAAGGCAAGTTATTTTACTCAGTCAGTACGTGCATTCTTAGTCTCATCAGATTGTAGAGAAAAGGAAGAGACGGGCGTGTTCAATAAAAGATGTTATTTATTGATCAGTCTCTTTTCTCATACAAGAGAAATGGATCGATATTATTGCAATACTTATGGTTAAGTAAAGTGCATACATTAAAAGCAGAAGTATAAAATAATACTGTAAAAACATTGATATGGTTTCTAAGCCATATGATGGTTTAAAATGAATACATACACATATACATTTGACTAATCGTACTCAACTGGTGTTTCTAGCTACGCCTACCCCGTGTACCTGACCTAAGCCTAATACGTGGGTGGGAATAGAAAGTTACAGTTTAAGTTAAGTTTGTTTTTGCCAAGTGTCTGACTAAAGAATTCTCTTCGAGGGGTTATTCAGTTCTGTACCTGGAATCTAGGATGGATGAGGGATGGTATCTCTCGTCTCTGGTCTCGATATTCCAGGCTGCCTGCGAGGGCTACCCGGAAGCGCCGGAGCTGGATTTCTCGGCAGGAGAAATGGGCAGCGTCTCGTTCTCAGCGCGTCAAGAAGGCGGGGCTGCGCCAGCGGGGTCTGCTCTGTTCTGGGCTTCGGCAAGTCTGGCTGCTCCGTCCTCGTCACCACCGCGTGTCTTTGCATAGGGCAATATCGGTAATATTTATACCTTTAAGGTGCCGAGATTGACGTAAGGATGGACATAGATACGTCAATAAGGATGTCATACAACCAGGTCGTTAGCACATTCTTTTGCTGAAGTTCTCGGTGAAATCAAAACAATGGCCGCAGGGTTTTTCCCAGGTTGTCATAGGTTTGATTTGTTTTGAGAACTCCGTATGCCTTATCAGGGGCTGGAGGAATATCGCTTGTCTAATTAGATGGCAAGCGTTATGACCTAATCAGATAACACGTTCCTGTGCCGTAGTGTGGCTTTATCAGATAACGGTTCCTGCATCATGGGGGTTTTTCTGCCTCATGGGATGGCTGCTAGTTAACTTGTTAGTTTGCTAACCAGAATAGGGTCAGGAATAGGGGGATCGATACAGAACCTATAGGAATACATCACACCCACTCCACGCTAACTATGGACATATTTACTAATCTTTGCATAGTAAAACATACTATAGAGTATTGTGTATACCTTACCACCCCAAAATACATAAATGCATTTTGAAATTATCAAATATACGGAAAAAACAGCATTTACATGTATTGTATGCACTCAAGCTGTAGGAAAATGCTAAAGTAAGCACGCATTAGTATACATTATTGCTATTTTGTATATGAAAATTTACACATGAAATGGCTCTTAATACAGAAAAAAGTTCGAGACCATTCCATCACAGAATAAAATAATTATGAACATACCAGCGGGCAGCTAATGTCTATAAGCTATCTAAAATTAGAAATTGTAGTTCTCTAAGAATAGTTCTAACTTTAAGCAGAAGATAGTGTCCCGAAAAATATGCAAAAATATTTTGGGGCTGCTGAAAAAATTGCTGTCCGTGAACTGGAGGGAAAATTGTTCATGTGACTTTAATATTAAAGTTGAAGGCCAAATTCAGGGAACGCCGTGTACGAGCTTGCTCAAAAGTCTCTATTTCTGCTCCGGTGAGAACATCATATCATTTAGACTCTCGAAAAAGTTGTCAACAGCTTCCTGGGAGAGTTCCACTAACTCGGAAATCGGTGTAACCATGCATTCGTGCGCATGATTGTCTCCATTGACATTTTGATTTGGATTGCTGACAGAAGGTCGTACCTGATCGATGCTGCTTTCATCTTGAACTTCACTACCCCTTAATCGTAGTGGTGAAGCTTCCACGAATGCCGTCATCAGGATTGGGAGCCGTTGAGGGCAGCACAAAGCATGAGCCTTTGTTGGACTCAACAATGTTTCTGCATCCATTGGCGCATCCGATTGTAGCGTCAGACAGGTGTCTAACACGCATTCTTCTCCGCATAGCAGGCACCTTAATACAGGTAAAACACATCGTTGCCACATCGGTCGAAATGATAGAAGCCAAGTCATGTTCAGGTCTCTAAGCCGGGGTAGTCCCAGGATTTTTGATATCCGGTCCCGGTATCCAATGGCTAGGATTGTTTCTTCCCTTGTCGCAGGTGTTTTGTCTGTGACATGGTTTGCCATAACGAAATATAAGGACTAGGAATAGGATTCCTGCAATCAGTCCTAAAATGAGGGGAAGTCCGCCAAAAATCGAATGTACGAAATCTGGAAAAATACCCAGTATGGCTTTGAATGGTGTTAATGCCATCGAACATACTGTCTTAAATACTTTTGAGACTCCACTGGTATCAGAAATATTTAAGATTTCATTCAGGATTTCTGCGAAATGTATGGGGGAATTAGTCGATAACAATGAATGTATCTCTGCAGTCATCCTTGCGACTTGGAGATCATACGTTTCTTATGATGACGTGAGCTTTGTCGGCGTTTTCATTCTGCTTAAAGTATCTATTCGAATAGAAGTAATTTTCAAGTTGGGCCATGCCCTTGCCTCCCTGTCTGGAAAGGAGCTGGGGAACAATAAGCGTCCACAGCACTTGACCTTCGCAGTCGTAGTTACGAGATAAGGAGTCCCGGGCATAAGATTACAGCATCTGCGGTCCACAATTAGAACGTAACTCCCATTATAGAGTCTTTGAAAGAATGGTTCTATCTCTGTTGCAGGTGTGCCTAGCTGGTGACATGAAAGGTTATTTGAGTTCCCTTCACAGGCTCCATGCAAACTAATTCCGTTACACAGAAGTGTACCGCTTAGTGACATTGCACAATTATTGCCACTAAGAAACACTTTCTGTCCTTTATTACTGACACATGCATGTGAATAGGGCAGGTTCCATGTTGTTTTAATGTACCCCTTTCCCAATTTTTCGTACATGCCAGCCTGTATATATTTTTGGCAGTATTGAAACCTGAAGGTTGATATTGGAATATTAATTATCCCATGTATTATCCATTCACTGACAGGTCGTTCTGACATTGTCACTGGTAATCTCTCAAGTTTCTCAATGCTCAGGATTGTATAATCAGCACCCTTCTGGGCCATACTGATTTGTCTATCAGTAAGGTTAAAGATATTGAAAAGTGACGTTGTGTTGATTAAACGCCAAGGCACATAGCCTGAACGCAGATTTTGTAACGTCCAGCCAAGCTGTACAATAGAACGCAATTGGGACTGACCGTGTTGTAATAACAGTAAGTCTTGCGATATTATGTCGATTGCTGAAGACACAATGCTGTCCAGAGAAAAAATTCTGGAGGACAGAGTCATTAACCCATTGTCCACTACAGAAAGTGATTTTTCCAAATTAATACGGTCAATTTCCCGTATTCTTTCTGCTGTCTCAATTTGAGTAACCTTCCAGGCCTCATTGTATGCTGCATATACAGAGGCTGCTATGAAACGTTTCTGACGCTGTTTGCGCGGTCCCATAATGAAATCACGCAAGTCAGCACCATCAGTAAGTAAAGTTAGGTGTTGCTTAATTTCTGCCAGTGTGGAAGTCTGTAGCCACTGAAGGCATAATTTGCCCACACTGTAGGTGGTTATTATTCCTGGGTGTTGTCTTTGGGAATATCTAGGGTCTGGCCTGGTCATTTTGAACCCCTGTGTTTTGTTCAGGAATCTGTCTTGACAGTTATTAGTATCTGTGGGCCAGATCAACCACTGTTTCCAATCAGGATGTGTTCTGTTTTGGTTTAATACATAGTTTACGTCTATCTCTTCATCTGTAGAGCTATTGCTGTACATTGTTGGTTTTGGAATAGACGGTTTATTTAAGTCTTTGATTTTGGCTAGGCCAAGACAGGTGGTTTGTTGAACAGTGTCATTTAAAAATATAATTTGTTCTGGGATCATGCAGGCTCTAAACAAAGATTCTATACCCTGTACTTGCCATTCTTTTGTACCCCAAACACTTTTTAATTCAACATTTTTGTCCCAATAATCAAAACCAAAAGTATTCATTTGTTCAAAGAATGAGTCTGAATATATCAATTTCGTGTTTGTTATCATGGTCTTTGTCCCTGTCTTATTTGACAATTTGAAATAAAATATTTCAGCATTACTTGTGTTAAAACCTGAAAAGTATGAATATTTGTCATAAAAGGTTCTTGAGCTTCCTTTTGGAGGGGTTGCACAATGTTCCCACTGATTATAATTTAAAACATTTCTAGGTTGTGCAGATTTATGTAGAAAATGGTTACCATAGTGGTTGTAACAGTACATACTATCATAATTTGTTGAACCCTGCAAATAATCATGTTTGGTAAATTTAGCAGACATTACTAAGTCAGACATCATATTATTTATACTTTCGAAGTCCCAATCATCCGCAAATGAGCTTGGTTTTACAAAGTCACTCAATGAGATCTTGATTTGGTGTGGATATTTCAGGATTTCAACCGGACCATAGATTTCGTAGTCAGTGTTGTCCCATGCTACCCCACCCGGTATAGGATTGGCTGTGAAGTTGCCTAAAGAAAGTTCTCTTTTCTCGACGTGTGAAGATGTGTGTGGTTTGAGGATCAAGTTGATTTTCTGACTTGCTGTGTCCATTTTAGCATATTTTCCCTCAATGAAGCGTCCCAAAGTAAGTACCATGATGAGCCAAAGTATGAGTATAAATGCACCAAAACCCACCCAAAATTCGATCCATGGAGAAATCAGATATGTTTCTTTCAGTTGTTTCAAAAGTACTTTAACTTTATCTTTAAAGGTTTTTGTTGATGGCTGTGTTTTTGATTCAGTGAAGCCTTCAGAGGAATCATCGAAGTTTATGAAGTAGCCGGATGCAGTTCTGTCAATTGTTCCAATAGCTTCTGGATTACTGTTTCTTGCATAGTCGTTTGTTACTTCATTATAGGTTGGTGTGTCTCTGCTAAATGTTTTTATTTGGGTGTTCAGAGGTCTAAGTTCCATTGCATTGTTGCATAGTCCTTGTTGTAGATCTGTAGGCGTTTCGAATGTGATCAGCCTCTTAGATTGAACCTCTGTGTATGTAGCAAATCTTGGTGTTCTACTACTTATCGGGAGTCCACTTGGCCTACTATTTGTTATCGGCCACATGATTGTGGTTTTACCAGGTCGATGGATACAACTCGGTTCTCCTTTTTACCAGCAAGCGGCGGTAGTACAACTGATCTTGTCCCGTTGACAGACAAGACAGGAACTGCTTTTCTGTAAGAAGGCCCAAATTCCTTCTTTACCGCGATCTTTTCTCTGACTAGATCCCCGACTTTTGGAATCCAGACAGGTCTTGCTGGGACAGGTGGTGGTTCTTCAGTGGTTGTTGGCTGTTGTTTCAACTTTATGTTGCTCAGGTCTTTTCTTGTTTCATTCAAGTCCTGCAAAATAGCCAAACGGTCTTTGATATCAAAGCTTTTTTCCTTCACCACTGAAGTTTGACTGTCAAGGTCAGAGATTAACATCCTAGTTCCAAATAATAATTCGTACGGACTGAATCCCTTCAGAGAATTTCTTGGCAAGTTATTTAGACTACGTTGGACACTTATTAGATGTTTGACCCACCCAGCTCCCGAACCTAATACCTTTGCCGTTATAGATTGCTTTATGTCACGTTTTTTTCTTTCAACAATTCCGTTCCCCTCAGGGTGAAATGGACAAGAGTACCGCAATGTCACGCCCATGCTGACCATGGCCTCCTTATAAGCTCTAGAGCTAAAAGCAGGACCATGGTCCGAATGCAGCATGCCAATTGCGTATGTGCCGATAAAGACTCGCAAATCTTTTATAACAGTTCTGGCGTCAGCCGTTCGCTGGGGCCACATCCATATGAATCTCGTACATGAGTCCACTGCAACCAAGATATATTTATAGTTACCATCCCTTTGTAAGGGACCACAGTGGTCTAGGTAAACACAGGCTAATGGTTTATCCGAGATTAGAAGGGGCGTCTGCGCTGGGCGTCTCACTGTTGATACTTTCATTCTTTGACATATTTCACATTCTAAAACATAGTTCCTTGTTTGTCTTCTCATTTGTGGCCACCAGTATCTCTGTTTTAATAATGATACTGTGGCTGAGACGCCAGCATGTATAGAAGCAAGCCCTTCGTGTGCCGCTATTATCAGTCCTAACCTATGTTCCGTGTTTGGAATTGCCCTATCCCCCACTCCAGGGATTCGAGCAAAAGGAACATTGTTTGCATCAGTTGTGTATGAGTATTTTACTGGAAAGCCTTTCGGGAGTGTTTCTATCGAATCCTTTTCTGTAGCGCTGACAGCCTGTAATATTTCGCTGTCTATTTTTGTTTTTGACCGTGTGATGGCAGCTACGGAAGCCGTTTGCACAGCTGCTTTTGCTGCCTCATCAGCCAATGAATTCCCTGCAACGTGAACGCCATCACGTTGATGACTCAGCGTATGTATCACGTGAGTCTTTGGTAGTTCTTTCTGTAAAAGAACTACTTGTTCCCAGAGCATTTTATGCTTGATTGTGCCACCTTTCGCATCCTTGAAACCATTCTTGAAGCCAGATCTGCAAGTATTCATTGTAAGATTGAACGCAATAATACGAATCGCACACTATGAGTGTGGGGAATTCTCGATCGGTATTTTCAAGCGCCATCTTGAACGCCAGTAGTTCAGCTCGCTGAGCTGTACAATCTCCTAAAGATTGTGTTTTAGTGACCGCTGGTTTAAATTTCCCTTCGTGCCAGCGACCTTTAACGATCACGCACGCAGCACTGTAGGCTTGTTTATCCCCTACTGCGGGTTGTGCTGATCCGTCTGTGTATATCATACAGCCGTAATGTTCTAGAGGCAGAATTTCGGTCGGCGGAGGACATTCAAATTCATATTGGAGAAATTCTTGTGTTTTTAAGTTAGGATCAAATTCGTATGCCACGTCTGTTGCAGCAAGAGAATTAGCCCATTGTATCCATCTCGGATGGAGCGCTTTAGCATTCGGAATGCTTGCCTTTGTTACCGCCTCTAGGGCTGGTATCGGTGTCACGATTATTATTCGTTTACCTTGTGCCAGGGCTCGTTCTTTTGCTATAGCTGTCTGTGTTGCAGTTAGAATTTTTTCCGTTGGGCTGAATTTCATTTCAGCCTTAGTGTACAAGTGTGATTTGAATGCAATTGGTACCTTTTCTCCCTCATTAGAGGTCAGGTATGTGAATCCGCATCTCCCTGGGATGACTCGAATCACAAGATTGCGTGTGTTATCACGTGTTTCTAATTTTGTTTTAATTAACATGTCTGTTTGTAAGGATCTCAGAATTTCTGTGTGTATTTGAGTTCAATTGGTTCTTTTAAAATCTGGTTTTATTAGATCATAAAGGGGTTTCACCCTTTCTGGGTAATTTGCAATGTATGTTCTTCCGAAATTTAGGAAGCCTAGAATTGACTGTAGGTTTTTTAGTGTTCTAGGTGCTTGGAGTACGGCACATTTCTCTAGAAAATTGTCAGCCAGGCTTTTGCCTTCACTTGATAATTCATATCCAAAGAACTGGACTGTCAGATGGGCAATTCTGGATTTTTTAAAGTTGAATTTGTAACCCTCTGCTGCGAACCCAAGTATTATGGTGTTCACTCTCTTCAAGTGAGTCTCCAAGTCATCATCTGTTAAGTATATGTCGTCGACATACGATAATGCTTCGTCGTCATATGTTTGTAGTAATTCTGTTACTCTTGCTGAGAATACTCCCGGGCTGTTCTTGTACCCCTGGGCTAACCGACAGAATTGTTTTTGAGTGCCATTTATTGAGAATGCAGACAAATATCTGCTCTCTGGTGCTATGTTTTGACAAAAGAATCCATTAGAGATGTCTAATGTTGTTTTGTATTTTTTGCGCACTATGTTATTCATTAGTGCAGCACTGTGCGAGTTTTGCACTGCAAAAGTTTTGCAACATGAGTTAAGGTGTCGGTAATCCAAAACTAGACGATATGAATTGTCTGGTTTGGAGACCGGAAACAAAGGGTTGTTCATTTGTGAGGTGCAAGTTTCAATCACCCCCTGGTATTCTAGCTGATCTAGGATTTCTTTTACCTGTTTTTTAGCTTCTTGCTTAATTGGGTACTGCCTCTGTGCAGTAGGTTGTGATTTTAACTGGATTTTGTGAGGAGGAGAGTCCTCATCCCATCCTACATGATTTTTATATAAAGCAGGAGCTTGAGCTACTGCCCACTTTCTGGCAAGTGTGTATTTTTTATGAATTGGGATATGATTTGAGAAGGCAGGCATAATTATTTCTTCGCCATGAGGGCACTCCCTGACAAACTCTGGCGGCCAGTCTTTTTCAGCTAGAAGGATGTCATAGCCCTTGGAGAGATTATCCCAAAACAGTTCCCTTATTTTTCTAGTCTTATCCCCTTCTATACGTAAAGTTATTTCATATATTTTGTGAGGTTTGCTAACTCTGGTGTCTGCAGTTTCCACTTGAAGATATTCATTCGTGTCCACTGTCTCCAGATGATTCATAAGGACTTTGCGAGCTATGCTCACTTCTGCTGCGCTGTCTAGCATTGTCTGAGCCCATTCTCCGTTTTTCAGTTGTGTCCTCAGTATTCTCGGCATTGTTAACTACCTTGATACTGGCTACCTTCTTTTTTGGAAATTGTAATTTCTTTTTTAGCTGAGCAGGTTCCTTGTCTTTGGACTTGGCGTGCTCCTCTCTTTGTTCTGATCGTCCTCTTCTTTCCGATTTCTGCGAGGAAGTCTGAAAAGATTGAGAGGGACGTGTATCAATGTCTTGATATCTATCAGGCTTCTTTATATTATCCCTATTTCTAAGGTTATATCTTTTCCCAGAGGGGTCACTCTGGTGTGACCTGTGTCTTTGGTTCGGAGATTTTTCTCTTCGCCTAGGAGACCTTCCTCTGGACTGGAATTTCTTTTCTTTAGGATTGGATTGTTTGTTTCCATCCCAGCTCTTTTTCTGTGATGTTGAATTATTATTAAAAAATATTTTTTCAGGACTTTCAATCAGTTGTGGTTTTACTGGTATTCCACCTAAGCTATCTCTACCTAGTTCCTCATAGGATTTTTCTATAATTCTGGCAATTTCAGCTGGTTGGTCTGCTATATCTGTCTCCTTTAACCTCTGGCGGATCGCCACGTTTGCTGCTTCTCCCTTTAAGTTGGCTAATAATATAGCCGAGACCTGCTTGAAGTCTTTTAGTAATTTCATACCAAGAGTTAAAGCGGGCTGTGGACCATATTCGTCCTGAATTTGTTTTAGCTCCTCTGGTATTACCGAAATAGATGGAACACCGTGCGTTTTTGTGTAGATGGAAGAAAAGACTGTACCCCAAGTGTCACAGTCCTCGATGTGTGGTGCGATTCCCATTGGAAGACAGATAGTCAGAATCCTGTGTTTTTCTAACGGGGTGGTGTCTGGAAACACAGCCTCTATTTGGGTGATTTTTTGTGCTAACCAGAATGGTATTTGTTCCCGTTTAGCTGGTACTTTACCTAGGCAGGATTGTATGTTCTGTGGTGTAATTTTATTTGTGTTCCCCTGGTGAGGGGTCAGCTGTGGAATTTTAATTGCTGGTTGAATTGTTGAAGTCCGCATCACATATTGGACTAATTGTCTATGTATTTTTATTAATTGTTTTAGCTGTGTTAACAGCTCTGCTGCAGACATCCCATTGATGTCTGGATGTGGTGTGTATCCGGCTAGGACCGGCCACGTTGCTCCTGGTCTACCTAAGGGACCGAGCCTGGTGATGTGATTATTATGTTTTAGGGCGCCATTAAATAAGAGCAAATGCTCTTGAAATTTAAGTGGTACTTCCACCTCCTCGAAAGGAGTGTACTCTCCAGGAGGTTCCTCTTCTTTGTAATAGTGGAAGTACTTTGTTACAGCATTTGCTGCTGGAAAACGTATCCATGAATAGTATACCTCTGTCTGCCGATATTCGTGTGCCTCAATTACGAATATGACTGTACCACCTCTAGGTGTCAGTCCATTTTCTATAAGTTTTAAAGTTATAGATTTCCTTTTAATGACCGGGAAGAGTATTATATCCGGGTCTGCTTCTTGTAGTGCAGTATCAGCTGCTGCTATTTCAGCTGCTAATCTAACTGCCTCTCTTTCTCCTTCACTGTCTGACATTGTACCGACAGAAGGTTATTTTGTTTGTTTGCAGATCAGGTTTCTTATGGAAACAAAGATTAGATGCTGTCAGAACACCAAATGCGACCTCCCCAGGAACAGACGTAGCCCCCTACACCCCCTGACCAAACACAGACGACAGTGATTAAAAACACTCGTCTCCTGAATTCAACCAGAGGGGAAAGGGGAAGTGGAAGACAAACAAGAGAGACTTCACTGGCGATGGTACCGACCAGAACTCGTCTTTCTTCAATGTTATTTCTCCTGGCAATACCTGCAACGAAAACAATAATATAACTCTGTTCTAAAACTAGTAACTCTGACACTGTATAATCTTTAGATATTTTTCTCATTACCTTAATCACCAATGAAATTAGCCCCTCTCTAACGTTTGCCTGAGCGAGTTTTTGATCAGTTGTAAAGAGCTTCAGCTCCCGCTCAAGAACTGAAGATATTGGAAAATATTGTGTCTTATAATCTTTCGTGGAATTAGACTTTGAGCAGTTTTAGAATACTGTTCTCACATGAACTAGAATAGTCTCTGAAATAGACTCCAAGTCTTATAAGTGCTTAGAAGAACAAATTATCTTGAAAACAAATTCTTTGAACAGTCACTTACAGTCTTGTTAATTTTGCGAAGCGCCTTTTGAAACAGTCACAATAGGTGGCTCCTCGCTGAATGCCGAGGTGGCGCTATATTTTATTGGTAACGGAATTCCTTACTTGGTTCTGAAGAATGGAAACCCTCTCTTCACAGAAGGTGTTCCTCCAAAAGAATACTCATCTCAATTTATTCTCAACTCTCGAACTTGACAGAAGAAAATTCTCTGAAGGCAACGACTCTGAAGATGAATTCATGAAAGAAACAAATTACCACATGCAAAGTGGATTACACAAGAAATAGCTCTGAATACTTTCCTAGAAAATTGCTGCTCTGAACTCTGAAGATACGCATCCAAAATCATGCGCTCTGAGGAAACGCTGCTCTCTCCGTCGATCTATTCAGTTGAAGTGCGCAGTTACCAGAGCGCGCATGCGCTGAATAGATGTTACTGGTCTCGCGCTCCAGAAGACTAGAGCGAGAACTTTTGTTTTCGCGCAATGGCATAGTGGGAGCAAATGAAGACAGACTCAACACCCTGAGAAAGGTTTTCAGAGTGGTCTTCCAGGTAGGAACTTGCCGCAACCAGTGTGGGTATTTATTGAATGATCTCGAGTCTTTGCAATTTCGTTTCTTGACCTTGCCGAATGTAGGACTAAGCACTGGGGTCATGACAGTACTCCCCACCAAAAGGCGTCCCTTCATTCTTGGCTTGTATGGATTTGACTGATGAAATTCTCGCACAAGTCTAGGAGCATGAACATTGTCAAATGTCTCCCAAGAGTTCTCTTCAGAGCCAAAACCCTTCCAACTGATCAAATAGTGTAATTTACCTTTTCTGATTTTTGAATCTAGAATTTTATGTACCTCAAACTCATCTACGGAATCTACTTCTACAGGTTTTGGTGTGGATTGCATTCTTAAGTGCTGTGGACTTTTCTTTATCAAAGATACATGAAAGACTGGGTGAACTCTCAAGTATGATGGCAGGTGAATTTTTACTGAGACAGGGTTGATCATTTTAACTACCTTAAATGGTCCGATGAATCTTGGTTGAAACTTGCGATTCTCTTTTAACCTAAGGTGTTTGGTAGATAGCCAAACCGTATCTCCTGCTCTAAAGGGAGAATTTTTTCTTCTCTTTTTATCAGCTTGTGCCTTATAACTTTTCTTGGCCTTTTCGATATTGACTTTGGCTTGACTTATAGATTCATGCATTTTTTCTACAAAACTCTCAACTGCTGGGACTGGTGCCTCTTCCCTACTTAGTGTCAAACTAGGATGTCTTCCATAGTTCAAATAAAAGGGGGAAAAACCGGTGGAGGAGTGTTGTGCATTATTGTAGGCAAATTCAGCTGACCAAACTAAATCCGACCATCCCTCCTCTTGATTCATTAAATAAAGTCGTAAATATTGTTCGAGCTCTTGATTGACTCTCTCGGTTTGCCCATCAGTTTCTGGATGGAAACTGGTTGAGAAACGAGCATCTATTCCCAATCTTTTGGTGAAGGCTTTCCAAAAGTGGGAAACAAATTGTGACCCTCGATCTGTTACTATGACTTGTGGAACGCCATGCAGTCTGACAATATGCTGAGTAAATATTTGAGCTAACTGGGAAGCTGAAGGGATACTTTTTAAGGCTACAAAATGGGCCATTTTAGAGAAAGTGTCCACCATCACTAATATGGTATTCAACCCTTGACTAACTGGAAGATCCACAATGAGATCCATGGACACCGTATGCCAAGGATGAGGGGGGGTTGGCAAACGCATTAACTGTCCCAGAGGAGCCCTTCGATCAGATTTGCCTCTCAAGCATCGCTCGCAGGTGGTAACATACTGTCGTATCTGTGATCTCATCTCCGGCCACCAAAAATTTCTCTCAATCAACTCTGTGGTTTTCTGAATTCCCTTGTGACCAGCTAAGGTTCCATCATGGCAAGATCTCAAGGCTTTTTCCTGTAATTCCTTCGTGGGAAGGTATAAACTATTCTGATGGTAAGGCAACCCTTTCCGGATTTCTCTAACAGAATCTTCTTCGGACCACATTTTCATCTCTTCAGAAGATAGAGCCTTCTGAATCCCTTCTGAGAAATCGGTCGTAATGGAGATTGCAACTATCTTCTCTTCAGGAATTATCGGTTGATCTTTTGGATTGACATCTCTGGAATTGGAATTGATTCTGGAAAGCGCATCTGCCTTTACATTACTAGTGCCTGGTCTGAATGTGATAACAAAATTGTAATCTGCGAAAAACAAAGACCAGCGAAGCTGACGAGCTGTCAAGGTTCTTGCTGATTTTAAGAATTGTAGATTACGGTGATCTGTATATACAGTAACCTTGTGAGTTGCGCCAAGTAAATAATGCCTCCATTCAAGAAAGGCCGCCTTAACAGCTAACAATTCTTTATCTGAGATGGAATAGTTACATTCTGGAGGAGTTAATTTCCGTGAATAAAAGGCCACTGGGTGCAACTGTCCTGTATTGGGATGGCGTTGAGATAAAATCCCTCCTATAGCCACATCTGAGGCGTCAGCCTCCACAAAAAATGGTTCTTCAGGTCTGGGATGCAACAGAATTGGAGCCTGGGTGAAAGATCTCTTTAAAAATTGGAAGGCTGATTCCGCTTCCTCATTCCACTCAAACCTGACTCCTTTTCTCAATAGACGCGTGATGGGACTAACCTTATGAGAGAAATCTGGAATGAATCTCCGATAAAAATTGGAGAAACCAATAAAACTCTGAATTTCTTTCACACACGAAGGGGATGGCCAATCTTGCACTGCCTTGACTTTGGAAATATCCATGCTGACTCCTTTGGGAGACAACACAAATCCAAGAAACTCCACTTCATCCACATGGAAGGCACATTTCTCCAATTTTACAAAAAGATGATTTTCAAGTAATCGAATTAAAATCGATCTGACATGGGAAATGTGTTCATTTACATTTTTTGAAAAGATTAAAATGTCATCAATGTAAACCACAGCAATTCTGTCCAGAAATTCTCGCAGGATATCGTTTACAAAATGTTGAAAAGCTGCTGGGGCATTACATAAACCGTATGGCATCACTTGATACTCGAACAATCCATGTCGTGTTCGAAAAGCAGTTTTCCATTCATCACCAGCAGCAATTCTAATCAAATGATATGCCCCACGCAAATCTAGTTTAGTGTAAATTTTGGCATCTTTTACTTGGTCCAGGAGCACTGAAATGAGAGGTAGGGGATATCTATTTTTTACTGTCACTTGATTGAGTGCTCTATAATCAATACAGGTTCTCAATTCACCATTCTTTTTTGGGATGAAAAATAAAGGTGAAGAAACGGGTGACTTGGATGGACGAATGAATCCATTCTCTAAATATTGCTCCAGATATGTCTTTAAATACGTGTTCTCATCTTCTGTTAATGCATAGATGCGGCTACATGGAAGCACTGCTCCCGGTTCAATTTCGATTTTGCAATCGTAAGGACGATGCGGAGGAAGTTTCTCTGCCTCTCTCTTATCAAAAACTGCAGATAGATCTCGATATTCCGTCGGAATCTCTTGGGTTTCAATTGAACAAATCAGAGCTGGATGATCGGCCAACTTTCGCGCTGGGGAGTCTTCCTCTATCGAAGGGGAATCACAAAAACAATTTTCTTTACAAAAAATTGAATCCATACAGACTGTTCTCTTCTCCCAATCAATGCGTGGATTGTGCTCAGTTAACCACGGAAGACCTAATATAAGCTGAAACTGTGGAGCATCAATGAGATTGAAAATTAAAGTTTCTGTGTGACCCTTCAACCCAGTTAATTGAATCTTCTCTGTTTCATGAGTGATTGGGCCAGATGATAAATTAGTTCCGTCTACTGCTCTCACAGACTCTACTAATTTCTTCCGTATGAATTGGATTCCAATCCGTTGAGCATACTTAATGTCACAAAAATTGCCCGTTGCTCCTGAATCAATCATCACGGTGACCTCACTGAGCTTGTGATTTCGAAACTCGATAGTGAATGAGACTACTAAATGAGGAGCAGATGATTGAAGAGTATTAATTATCTGTTGAGGACTTGAAGCTGACTTTGGTTCTGCTTCCACCTGTGCAGCTCCGACTACAGGTGAAGCCGATCTTTTACCTGCTGTGACATCTTGGGCTTCTTTGGACAATCTTTTACAAAATGGCCCGATAATCCACAATACAAACACAATTGTCCCGCTCTTCTTCTCTCTTTTTCTTCTTTGGATAAAGGTCCTCTTATCGACCCAATTTGCATGGGCTCCTCTGACTGAGAACTTTCGTTTGCCTTTTGACTCTCAGTTTTCATACGATCGAATCGAGGTGGAGGAAAACGAAAATCTCTTCTCTTTTCACTCTTACGTTCGTGGAGTCTATGATCCATTTGCAATACCAAATCAATAAGCTCGGAAACTTCTGTGGGTCTTTTTGGAATTTGCGCTAGAGCGTCTTTAAGTTCATCTTTTAAACCTCGATAAAAGATGGCAGCTCTCTTAGCCTCCGGCCATTGAGTTTCAACAATCAATTTATTGAATTGGGCTAGATATGCCACCAAATCTCTATTGCCTTGTTTTAGATCCAGTAATTCATTGTCTGTAGCTTGTGACGCTGAACGTCTATCAAAGATTCTCAAAAACTCCACTTTAAATTCTTCAAACCTGTACAAAATGGGGTCGTCCTTTGTGACTAGAGACATAGACCACGCAGCTGCGTCACCAGTCAGATACGACAGAATGAAAGCCACCTTTGATTGATCCTTAGCAAATATTACTGGCCTACACAAAAAGTGTAGAGAACATTGTGTGAGAAAGATTTGAGCTTTCTGGGGGTCCCCGCTAAATCTCTCGGGAGAGGCCAATGGAATGATGGGCGAGACTGCATGAATTACTTGGGTAGAGATATCAGAGGAAGATGAGCTACTAATTTGACTTGTTGAAGGCTTAAAACTTGGACCTACTTCTAACAATTCATCTAATTTTAATTTTATTTGTAAATTTTCTTGACTAGTCCTTTCTATCTCTGCCCTGAGATTTTTATTGTCTTCCAATGAATTATTTAATTGTTTTTGCATACTATCAAGAACTGTGGCTAATGCCTTTAAATCTAAGCCTTCAGCCATGTCTGCTCGGGAAGAGGTCTGTGCACCTCAGAAAGAGGCTTTCTGGGCACTTCAATCTGTCAGAACACCAAATGCGACCTCCCCAGGAACAGACGTAGCCCCCTACACCCCCTGACCAAACACAGACGACAGTGATTAAAAACACTCGTCTCCTGAATTCAACCAGAGGGGAAAGGGGAAGTGGAAGACAAACAAGAGAGACTTCACTGGCGATGGTACCGACCAGAACTCGTCTTTCTTCAATGTTATTTCTCCTGGCAATACCTGCAACGAAAACAATAATATAACTCTGTTCTAAAACTAGTAACTCTGACACTGTATAATCTTTAGATATTTTTCTCATTACCTTAATCACCAATGAAATTAGCCCCTCTCTAACGTTTGCCTGAGCGAGTTTTTGATCAGTTGTAAAGAGCTTCAGCTCCCGCTCAAGAACTGAAGATATTGGAAAATATTGTGTCTTATAATCTTTCGTGGAATTAGACTTTGAGCAGTTTTAGAATACTGTTCTCACATGAACTAGAATAGTCTCTGAAATAGACTCCAAGTCTTATAAGTGCTTAGAAGAACAAATTATCTTGAAAACAAATTCTTTGAACAGTCACTTACAGTCTTGTTAATTTTGCGAAGCGCCTTTTGAAACAGTCACAATAGGTGGCTCCTCGCTGAATGCCGAGGTGGCGCTATATTTTATTGGTAACGGAATTCCTTACTTGGTTCTGAAGAATGGAAACCCTCTCTTCACAGAAGGTGTTCCTCCAAAAGAATACTCATCTCAATTTATTCTCAACTCTCGAACTTGACAGAAGAAAATTCTCTGAAGGCAACGACTCTGAAGATGAATTCATGAAAGAAACAAATTACCACATGCAAAGTGGATTACACAAGAAATAGCTCTGAATACTTTCCTAGAAAATTGCTGCTCTGAACTCTGAAGATACGCATCCAAAATCATGCGCTCTGAGGAAACGCTGCTCTCTCCGTCGATCTATTCAGTTGAAGTGCGCAGTTACCAGAGCGCGCATGCGCTGAATAGATGTTACTGGTCTCGCGCTCCAGAAGACTAGAGCGAGAACTTTTGTTTTCGCGCAATGGCATAGTGGGATCAAATGAAGACAGACTCAACACCCTGAGAAAGGTTTTCAGAGTGGTCTTCCAGGTAGGAACTTGCCGCAACCAGTGTGGGTATTTATTGAATGATCTCGAGTCTTTGCAATTTCGTTTCCTGACCTTGCCGAATGTAGGACTAAGCACTGGGGTCATGACAGTTGCACAATGTTTTGGAACGGTTTATCCTTCAACGTTGACTAAACCAAGTACCATACATAGGAGTTTCCTCCTGCGAGGTTTGGCGGATATTACCTTTCGCCCACTCCAGACGTCTTTGGAGTATTTATGGGAAAAGGGGTCTGAGTGAGAAAGCACGACTGAGTTACTCTAACTGTCTTACGTTAATTTTATCGCCCTTCCAAAAGAGTTGGGCGCCATGTAGTGTAGTTCCTATTATCCCAATAGGCTCTGCGCATTGGAATAATACCTTCAATAGTATAGGCCTAGACCAGACGTTAACTAGGTCTACTACTGTCGATATTAGACTTAAAGTTTTGGGTTTGCCAGCTAGCTCAGAGTTCACTAGAAACTTTCTCGAATAGGCAAGGAGGAGTTGAACCTCCCTGGATAGACAAGAAGGGATTTAGTTTCTGACAACCATAGAACATGACAACTTTGCTCTCCCCTAATCAAGAGTGTATCTCGAGAGTCGTGTGAAAACAAAAGGCAAGTTATTTTACTCAGTCAGTACGTGCATTCTTAGTCTCATCAGATTGTAGAGAAAAGGAAGAGACAGGCGTGTTCAATAAAAGATGTTATTTATTGATCAGTCTCTTTTCTCATACAAGAGAAATGGATCGATAATATTGCAATACTTATGGTTAAGTAAAGTGCATACATTAAAAGCAGAAGTATAAAATAATACTGTAAAAACATTGATATGGTTTCTAAGCCATATGATGGTTTAAAATGAATAAAATGAATACATACACATATACATTTGACTAATCGTACTCAACTGGTGTTTCTAGCTACGCCTACCCCGTGTACCTGACCTAAGCCTAATACGTGGGCGGGAATAGAAAGTTACAGTTTAAGTTAAGTTTGTTTTTGCCAAGTGTCTGACTAAAGAATTCTCTTCGAGGGGTTATTCAGTTCTGTACCTGGAATCTAGGATGGATGAGGGATGGTATCTCTCGTCTCTGGTCTCGATATTCCAGGCTGCCTGCGAGGGCTACCCGGAAGCGCCGGAGCTGGATTTCTCGGCAGGAGAAATGGGCAGCGTCTCGTTCTCAGCGCGTCAAGAAGGCGGGGCTGCGCCAGCGGGGTCTGCTCTGTTCTGGGCTTCGGCAAGTCTGGCTGCTCCGTCCTCGTCACCACCGCGTGTCTTTGCATAGGGCAATATCGGTAATATTTATACCTTTAAGGTGCTGAGATTGACGTAAGGATGGACATAGATACGTCAATAAGGATGTCATACGACCAGGTCGTTAGCACATTCTTTTGCTGAAGTTCTCGGTGAAATCAAAACAATGGCCGCAGGGTTTTTCCCAGGTTGTCATAGGTTTGATTTGTTTTGAGAACTCCGTATGCCTTATCAGGGGCTGGAGGAATATCGCTTGTCTAATTAGATGGCAAGCGTTATGACCTAATCAGATAACACGTTCCTGTGCCGTAGTGTGGCTTTATCAGATAACGGTTCCTGCATCATGGGGGTTTTTCTGCCTCATGGGATGGCTGCTAGTTAACTTGTTAGTTTGCTAACCAGAATAGGGTCAGGAATAGGGGGATCGATACAGAACCTATAGGAATACATCACAACAGTAGACGACTGTATTTGATGGTTGTAGCCCACCAATAGATTTTGAAATTAGGGAGGACTAGGCCACCTCTATCCCTCGAGTGTGTGATATGTTTATAGGCTCTTCGTGTTTTTCCATAGCCCCAAATGAAGCGAGATAACATATTATCTATTTCATTAAAAAGTGATAGGTCAAAGTTAAGACAGATTGCCCGGAAGAAGTACAAGAATTTGGGCAGAAAAAACATTTTGATAAGATTGCATCTTCCTATTATTGTTAAATGCAGGTTGTGGAGTCTCGATAAGGTTTTATTTGTCTGTTTCAATAAGGGGTCTAGGTTCAGGGCCACTAGATTATTCAGATCGGATGTAATATTAACGCCAAGATATAATGCATTATCAGTGACTCTTGCATCGTCCACGCTGATGTTATTATTTATTACAATCTGGGTTTTAGTTTGATTTAGTTTGTACTCCGAAATCTCCCCGAACCTTTTTGCTTCTTCCTCCACTATCCTCGCTGTTGTAATTGGATCTGATGTAACAATCGCAATATCATCTGCGAAGGCTAGAGTTTTAGTTTCGTCATTCGATGTCTTAATAGGTAGTATGGATGGGTTCATTTCTAGCTTTGCGATAAAAGGATCGATGTAAATGGCGAAGAGTAGGGGAGAACAAGGACACCCTTGTCTTGTACCTCTAGTTACTTTGATGATGTCCGAGGTGACCCCATTGATCATAATGACTGCTTCGGGAGCGACATACATTTTCTGTACTGCTTGAATAAAATGATCCCCGATCCCACTCTTTGCCATGGCCGACCATAGATATTGCCAGGAGACCCTATCGAATGCTTTTTCCGCATCTAACAAAATTAGACCCATAGGGTCTCCTGCTACCTCGGCAATGTCAAAGAGAGTTATCACCCTCTGGACGTGGTCTGTGGTTGATCTTCCAGGGACGAACCCGTGTTGCCTAACAGATACAATTTTATGAATTAAAGGTGCCAATCTGCTTGCTAACATTTTGGAATATATTTTAGAGTCGTTGTTAATTAGGGTAATAGGACGGTATGTGCCTAGTTCTGTCGGATCTTTATTTTTTTGGGGGAATACTATAATTTTTGCACATGCCCAAGAAGCCGGAGGATGTCCATTCATGAAGACCTGAGTAAACAACTGGGTTAGGATGTCTTTGAGTGAGCTACTGAATCTGACATAAAATTTCACGGGGATACCGTCTAGACCTGATGCCCTTGCCAGATGGAAGACTGCGTATGGATAGTAAAATTTCTATCCAGTCTGGAGTTTCAGCGAGAATTCCCTCATCGGCTATGGATAGGCAGGGCCTTATATCCGAAATTAGATACTCATCGATTTTATCTTGCTTGATATCTATTTCAGAATAGAGTTCTGCATAATATCTCCTAAAGGCATCCCTAATTTCGTTTGTATCATGAGTTAGGCCGAGAACGGGGTCTCTTATTGCTTTAATCGTATTTTTTGAATTTTGTTCTCTTACACTAATGGCTAATTGGTGCCCTACCTGTTCGCTCCATTCATAGATTTTTTTCCCTATTCTCTGTAGCTTTGAGGATTGCTTTACGAGTGAATAATTCAGATATTAAATTTTTTGCTATCGCTACATCTCTGATGGCCTCTTCTATGTTGTCCCCCCTTGAAGTAGTCTAATTAAATCTTCTTCTTTCCTAGCCAGATTCTCCTCTAGATCTTTTAAGTTTTGTTTGGCTTTTTTGTTATTTTGAATAGAGAATCTGAGGGTTTCCCCCCTTATCCCTGCCTTTAATGAATCCCAAACCACCTCTAGCGAGGCACTACCCATGTTGTAGCTTAAAAATTCGGGGATCCATTGATCCATATGAGTACAATATTTATCGTTGGTTAGAAGGGCTCTTTCAAAAGTCCAGTTGCTGCGATCAGATTTAATAATCTCAGTATCAAAACTCATTAGTAGAGGATTATGGTCAGAAAAAACCCTAGGCAGCCTATTTATAGAGCATTTGGAGAGAATTACATTGGAAATAAACATATAATCCAATCTAGCCAGTTTGCGATGGGGGTGGGAAAAAAAGTATACCCATGGTTTTGCGGTGTTTTCATCTCCGAACAATCTACCAGCCCATGAACATGACATAGTTCCACCAAGGCCTTATATGTTCTAGGTTTCCGGCCTTGATATTTAAATGTTTGTTCCGAAAGCCAAATTGGTGGGAGATTGATGTTAATATCCCCACACACGATCATCGGGCCAATGTGCTAATTCGTTGGATAAGAACCGTAACAGTGTTGGATCGTCTATGACGTTGCCATAGATTGAAGCGACGGTACATTTTTTCCCATTTGTACAATGACACTCTGTAATAGCCCATCTACCAGATGGATCTGAAGCTGATCTTAAAAAATTCAAACCCCCACCTTGCGCTAAAATAGCTACCCCATGAGTTTTATTTGGTTGGGTGGTGGCGACGACAACTCTATATCCCAGGTCTTTAAACAGATGTCTTTGTGACCCCTCAATGTGTGTTTCCTGAAGACATATTATTTCTGCTCCTAATGAATGTAAACCTATTGCTAATCTTTGCCTCTTTTTAATATCATTGAGCCCACATATATTCATAGTTAGTATTCTCAATTTAGCCATTTGTTTTATAGATTTTGTGTACATCTATAATTAAATCTTTTTTGGTCATAAGACGGTGTGCTCTTCTTGTCCTTTTTCTAAGCCTCGTTATAAATTCTACCCTTTCATTTTGCCTGTACCGCTGCCCCCTTCCCCCTCCCCCGTCTATCCCACAACAGCTAAAACCCACCCCCATTACCCCTCCCCCCTCCATCTAATGAGGCTACCTGTTGCCCGTGGGCCCAGGTTGTGGGCATCTCGCAGATCCATCTGAAGTAGGTGACTCTTAGCCCTGACCCCTGTAACTTCTGAAGAGCTGATTGATACTAGTCGGTGAATTTGTTCAACAGCTATCAGTTATAAGCATTTAATTTTTTCACTATAGTACCACCTGTCAACCCACTTTCTAAAGGAAATTCTCAGCTCTCCCTCTCTGCCTATGTCTCAGCTCTTTGACTTCAAACATATGGTCTCTATTTATTGTGTTTCTTCCCTTTGGATAGATTTTCTTTATCTTTGCTGTGATCGGTGATCTCTTCCAAATAGGATTGCGCTTGGATTTCGCTGGAGAAGCTTCTCGTTGTACCTTTAAATATGACTTTTAGTCTTGCTGGAGTAAGTAAGAAGACTGTCGCACCGATCTTTTCAAATGGAGTAAAGAGTTGCCGTAGTCGCCATCTTCTCTCGACCGTTGCATGGGCAAAGTCAGGTCTGCTAAAGAAAGCATATCCTTTGTATTGTCTTTTTCTGGTCGGTCTTGCCAAGTCTAAGATTGCTTCCCATAGAAGAAAGTTATCGAAATTGACAAGCATTGCTCTGGGATATTGCTCTGATCCTTGTGTCCATTTATTGATGGTAAAGGGAAAGCGGTGGGCTCGCTGGATCTCCTTCTCCCAATCCCATGAAGCAAGCTCGGGTAATGAGTCTTTGAACAGGGATAGCATATAACTCCTTGTATCGTTCCCCTCCACTCCCTCGGGGATCCCCAGTATGCGTAGGTTGTTGCGGTGAGCCTGATTTTCATGATCCTCTACCTTCATCGTTAGACCACGAATAATCCCCTCTTGTGATTGTCCTTGTTTCTGCAGAGCCAAGACGTCGGTTTCGAGATTCTCTGTACGTTGTTCGACCGAGGCCATTCTATCTGAAATTTTCAGACATGTTTGGCCCACTTTACTGATTGCCCCTTGGAGTTTCTTGTTGTCGGATTTAACATCCAGCTGAAACTTCTGTATTGAATTGAATACGTCTACCAGGGATGGTTCACTTACCGCCATGTCATCGCCTATTGATTTTGGTTCAACTTTTGAGTCAATTTTGATCGATTTCAGGTTTCTGACCAACGCTCTCCTCGTTCTTTTCAGGACTCATCGCCCTCATCGACCGGTGGTGGAGGAGGCGGCAGGGGTCAGGGTGGCCAGCAGGGACGCGACCAGCCCCGCCCGAAAGACGGTAAAGGCAAGCAGGACGATTCTACACCGAAGAGACCCCAGTTTCAAAAGAAGAAAGTCGCCGCTTTATCAGCGGGATATGCTACAGATAGTGAGAACGCAGCTTCGGAATCAGACATGGGCTCTGACCTTGCTGGACAGCGCGGCGGAGATCACCATAGTGCGAGAGGCCCTGCGTCCACTACTGAAGGTGACAGCGACTGACCGTTATGTTGTTGTGGAAACAGCTGAAACTAGATTTGCTCCCCCTGACAGACTTTACGAAATAGTCTTGTTCATTGAAGGTGACATACAGCGTACCATAAAAGGGGTATTTTGGGAAAATCTTACAACTACCTATGACATTTTGTTAGCAGAGGCTGACTGGCCCCCACCTTTTGTTCTCGCAGCTCCATGAGGGGAGGAGGTAATCCTCCCTAGTTTTGCGCACACGCTCTCGAAGGAGCATGCGCTGAATTTTGCAGAAGAGTGGGCTAGAGCTCTTGGGACGGCTCTGTAACGTACACACTGTGGTTGGGATACATTTCCCCCCCCCCAATCACGAAATACCTTTGCGGTCTCAGCCACAGCCTCAACCTCAATATCCCATTAGACTTGAAACTAAGGCTTCCGTTGCGGAAATCCTTGAACAATTGGAATATCAAGGAGTGATTGAAACATGTGTGTCACCAATGAATAACCCTCTTTTTACTGTGACCAAGCCTGACGGATCGTATTGTTTGGTATTGAATTTCCGGCATTTAAACTCGCATTGCCGTACCTGTGCAGTACAGAATACTCTCAGCTCTGCTTTTGTGTATAGTCTTGTGCGTAAGCGGTTTAAAACCATGCTTGACATATCCAACGGTTTTTATGCCCACCATTTGGATGGTCTAAGTTCCCAATGGACCAGTTTTACATGCGGCGGTGTCCATAAACAGTTCAAACGTTTACCGATGGGCTATAAGAATAGTCCTGGGGTGTTTTCTGCCCGCATAGTCTCTCTCTTGAAGAGAATCGACCCTGATGCATGCTCGTATGTGGATGGGATTTATCTCACAGACGACGAACTTTGGGAGCATCTGTGTCGAGTTCAGAAACAAGACACCGGGCATGGACGGGCTCCCGGTGGAGTTCTATTCGACTTATGCCGATACATTAGTACCAATCCTGGAAAAGGTATATAAGATAGCCTTCGAAGAGGGCCGTCTGCCACATTCAACAAGCAGGCATTACTGACCTCCATACCTAAACCGGGTAGGGATGTTTTGGAGCTGGCAAATTATAGGCCCTTATCCATGCTGTCCACGGAATATAAAATATTGAGCAAAGCTATCGCCCTGCGTATCCAACCTCACCTGACTGCGCTCATACATCGAGACCAGTGTGGATTTCTTCCTGGGCGCAGTACCTCCCTAAACGCGAGACGCCTGCACGCACTAATTGCGGCATCACCGACAGAATTAAAACAGGCAGGATGCATTGCGTTAGATCTCAAACAGGCGTTTGATTAACTTTTTTGGCCCTTTATGTTTGAGGCCCTGCAACGCTTTGGCTTCCCAGCCCCTCTAATAAGATGGATCAGGCTGTTATATACTGATCCCACAGCTCGGGCGCGAACGGGGCGCTATGTATCGGCCGAATACCCGATTTACCGAGGCACCAGACAGGGGTGCCCTCTGTCCCCAATGCTGTTTGTTCTAGCGCTCGAACCACTGGCCATTGCTCTTCGCAAGTACGCGACTGCACTAGGCATTCCAATGGCAGCGTCATCCCATATACTCTCCATATATGCGGATGATATGTTATTATATCTCCGGGACCTGGAGGCTGATCATACGCTGTGATACGATACCTTCCGTCAGTTTGAAGTGATATCGGGTTTGGCTATAAACCCAGAAAAGTCTGTGGGATTCTACTTCTGGGACGCACCCCATCCACCCTCTATATCATTTGGCACCTACATGATTCCAGTAGCTCAGTCCAGCTTTAAATACCTGGGGATCCGCATATACAGGAAAACGGAGGACCAGTTGTATGGCAATATCTCCAGGGCCATTGCTGGCCTCCGTGGCAGTATCTGCTTTTGGACCTCGCTGCCTTTGTCAGTCATGGGCCGCATTGCAATAGCAAAGATGGTAATGCTACCTCACTTACTGTATCACTTCGTGAATCTACCCATATGTCTCCCACACCGTATTTTCACGACAATAAATACCTTACTGACCACTCTTGTATGGGGGTTGGGCAGACGACGGATTAGTCTGCGTGAATTACAACTTGGTACCTCTTCGGGGGGCCTAGGTGCCCCTGATTTTCAAGGGTATTATTACGCCAGTCAACTCCAATGGTTGTCTTACTGGCTGGTCGGAAGGAACCTCCATGAGATCGTATGGACAACGGAACAGTTGGACCGGGGTGACTTACATACCCTATTGCTACCCAAAAGTAAGATACCGAGATTGTGCCACCCATTGCTACGCACTGCCCTTCTCTGTTGGAAGAAGGCGCTGGCTTACACGTAGTCTGCACTGCCATATGCAGATAATATCCCTCTATTGGGCATCCCAACACCGCAGGGAAAACTCACCAAAAATACTTTACGACACTGGACGGCGAGCGGAGTTGAGGGGGTGGGTATTTTCTTCGGAGACGATTTACTGCTTGACCACCGCACTTTTGTACAGGTGACCGGGACCTCGGACAGACATTACCTATTGCACACTACTGTATCTCACTTTATTAGGATGACTTGGGCGCCACAACGCATTCAACCACAGCAGCATGAGTAGTACATCTGATGCACTACATGGGGGCAGGGGGTCACTTAGTACGCTGGCTATATACAGGGAATAGAACTCATGCGGCACTGTCCCTTACCACATTACGAGAGATCTGGTCACAGGATACGGGGGAGGAAATTACAGATGCAATATGGCGGGTGGTCCTGGAACACCCAAAAAGGGTCTCCCGGAATGTGAAATTTAAATTCATCCAAGCCATGATACTCCATAGGGCATATCTCACCCCGGGGAGAATTCACCGGATGTTTCCCGACGCCCTCCATCATTGCCAGCGATGCAGGGTAGATGAGGCGGGCCTCCTACATATGCTTTGGACAATAAGGGAGGTTTCACAGATACAGGTGAAGGAGAGCGCCTTATATTGTTTAGTGGGAGCTGGCCCACGTCCCAAGCCGTTAAAAACCAAACTAAGATTTGTAGATCTTGCCCTCCTCTTGGCGATTAGGATGATTACGATTAGGTGGAAATCCCCAAGAGTGCCCAGGGTAGAGACATGGCAGGCGGAGGTAGTGAGGTGGGGCCGAGCAGAATGTGTTGCCCTTAGAAAAGAGGAGGAGGGCGGGAGGCGGAAAACTCCCATGGCACAGGATTGGGAGGTTATGTTAATGGAGTTAGATAGATTAGACCAGCCACTGTCCCAAAGCGAATGACAGCACATTATACCCTGAGGGAGGAAGGCAGAGTATAATGAACGCTGTGATGGAACGGACGTGTTTAGGTAGGTTTATATTGATTATTCTGGAAGGAGAGTGGTCATCACCGTGGAGCGGAGACTGAATAGCTGAGAGAAGATTATTGACACCCGGGTCTAGGGGGTGGGGAGGGAAAGTTGGGGAGGGAAGGGGTGGGTGCGGGATATGTCCTGTCAATAACAGAGGACCCTGATACTGTGCATGTATCTGTACGTGGACGACCTAGTTAAAGCGACTTAGCCCGTTTTTTACAGACTGGTAGTAAATTGGAAAATCGTGATGTATTAAATGCTCGATACTTAATAATGTATGCTTATGCCATGAATATACAATCACGAATAAAGTTTTGGAAAAAAAAAATGTGTCGTGTTGTCTGCTCAATTTGTAGCTTTGCAAAATCGCACATTGCAGAGTACACAGTGTTGTTCCAGGGCTACGCGCTCAACGATGAAGGTCGAGGACTAGCTCCTCACTTCTTGGAGAAATGCGCACAACTGCGCGCTCCAACAACTCTGAAAAAATTACAGTCTTTGCTGGGATTTTTGAACTTCGGGAGAACATACATTCCTGAATATGCCCAGCGTATCAAGCCTTTGTAGGCTTTGATACAACCTACTTTTACCAAATCATGCTGGCTGCCGGAGCACTCAGCAATTCTGCAATCTTTGCAGGCTGATCTGCTCGCTTCTAAATACTTACTGACTCATGATAACCACACCAACCTGGTGATAAGAATCGTCCCTGGGGCGGTGGTTTCACTTACCTTACTTTTAACGAAGGAGACACAGTACCTATTGCCTACAAGTCACACTTGTACACTTCGGCTGAAATGCGATTTTCCACTGTGGAGAAAGTTTTGGCAGCTGTACAGATGGCGATTCTTAAGGAGCGTGCTCTGTCACAGGGAAAACGCATGTTGGTTGTTCCCCCGTGTCCTGCTTTGGAGACAGTTACGAAAGCCAGTGTACCTAATTCTAAAGCTTTGCACCCTCAGTGGATACAATGGGCTGCTTCATTGACATCTCCAGATGTCACATTTATTTTTGATGCCTCCTTACGGTCGCAGGAGTTTTTGAAATATGAATTCGTTCATCCTGCACCTTTGGCTATGCGGCCTTTGGAGGATTTCCATTGCATCATATACACTGATGGTTCGGCGCAGGTTGCGCATGGTTCTAAACACACATACGTTTCCGCTTGCGCCATTGTGGTAGGTGCCATGGTGAACGATGAGTTCAAGTCCAGGGTCGTGCACACGCAGACTCTAGGGGACTGCACCGCACAATTGGCAGAGCTTCATGCTCTGATGCTTGCTTTGGAGTACTCTGATCCTAGTAAGACGACTCTTATTGTAAGTGATTCTTACTACTGTGTCTAGTCTTACAATGAAAACTTGTTCTTTTGGATTCAGAATGATTTTCGTGATTCCAAAGGTAGCGCAATAAAACATAAAATGATCTGGGTCCGAGTGGTTGAGCTTAAAGAGCAGTTGCCACTCGTTTTTGTAATTCATACTCTTGGTCATCAGCGCGTTGGAGTCCACGCTGTTGGCAACTCGCTTGCTGATGAGGCTGCGAAATCAGCAGTATCGACATATTCAGTTGCGGCAGTTACACGGTCCAAAAGTAAGATTGATGATGATATCTTGGCAGCTGTTGCTGCCACTGAGAAGGGAGGTAAATATCCTAAGGGAATCCCTTCGAAGTACTCATACCACTTAAGTCCCGATAAGGTTCCTTATGTGAAAATAATGACGTTGGGGAGAGATAGATTCCCAACTCGGATTGCAGAAATACATTGATCACAGCGGCCCATGAAGGTGTTGCGTCTGCGCATGCGGGCGTTTCTGCCACTGTGTCCCAATTGCAACAGCGTTTTTGGTGGTGGGGACTGTACAAACAGACGTGCGATTATGTCCTTCAATGTGACATTTGCCAGCAGATTAAGCCTTCAACTGCTGCGCGTCCGACCCTAACACAGTTGTTCATTTCTAATAAACCACTAGGTTGTGTTTATTTAGATCACTGCGTTCCTTTTTCTTCTGATACTGCATATAAGTGCGTCTTAGTCGCAGTTGATTCATGTACACGCTTTGCATGGGTCTGGCCTCACCACAGCGCTGATTCACGGACTGTCATAAGGGATTTGCGTGTCTTTGTAGGGATTTTTGCCTGTGGTACCTTCCATTCGGATCAGGGTCCTGCTTTCGCCTCTAAGGCGTATAAGGATGCCATCGCTTAGTTGGGGGTCCAAGTCAAGTTTTCGTCTCCATACAGACCTGAGGGTAATAGTGTAGTGGAACGAATGAACCGTGACTTAAAGCAATCATTGACAGCTCGAGTTATAGGCACTGGCAGGAACTGGCTGGCCCATCTCAATGGCGTGCAGCGTGCTCTTAATAATCTCCCTAAAAGGTCTCTGGGTGGGCGGACCCCATACAAAATGCTCTTTGGTATCAAGATGTATGTACCGGACCTTGACGGTCTAGACTCGGTGGCTGTTGCTGCCTCCTTTGACGTAGATGAACATTGCAATGTTTTACAGACTCTACAAAAGACAAGAGACAGTCTTGCAAAGGAACATTTGCCCTCCGATTCGGATGATGCGTTGCAGATCCCGGGAGTTGGCTGGCTATCCCAAATTGGAGAATTGGTTCGGGAGAAGATCGAAATCAAGAAAGAATTTGGTCCCTCTTACCGAGCTCCAGTTCCTGTGCTTGGTGTGAAGGGCACAAGAACAGTCATTTTACCTCCGCTTCCAGGTCGTAAAGAAAACAGGTATATCTCCATTGACAATGTCAAGATACACAGAGTGGCCGATTCCTCTTAGTATGACACCGGCAGTCTCATGTCCTTCGATTGTGAGAAATTCTGTATTGGCCACTGCTTCGAATCCTGAGCCGGAGGTGGCCATCGAGATGCCTACAATTTCTAGTCCTTTATTGAGTACATTGCCTGGTACTCAACTTGATGAAACTGACTACTCTTACCCAACTGACTTATCGATGCCTGATTTACAAATTCGTTTGGCCACAGAATCCAGATTTTCATTTGATACTGTTTCACACACATCAGGAAAGCCCTCACGGATTGCAGTCTATACAAGTTTATTTAAAAAAAAATTTTGGATTCCCCCTTGGATATATATTTGGCTGGTGCTTTTTTCAATTTACCTTTTTATGTCAATTGGTTTTGTGTTTTATTTTTTCCGAATCGTCAATGGACACTATGTCGAAGAGAGAACATGCATTCGACATCTAAATGGAACATTGGCACCCCATTCCTCGTCACATACTGCACACAAATTGAAGAGAGACTTGGCTTTTGTTAACATCACTGCTTGGCCTGTCCTGGATGGGATAGTATGGGATGCTGTTAAATTTCAAATCCATGGCCCCACTGAGGTTATAAATGTCCCTAATGTACTTAGAGTTAACATGGGGGATGTAGTTAAACAAAACATACGTTCTGATGATTGGGATGTTCAGTTCGTAGAGGCGTTGTTTTCTGATTTGAAATATTATGCTGCCTTTGATGCTGAAGATTTGTATTTAGAATCTGCTAATTATTGTGATTTATTTTGTTTCCAACATTTTGGCAACCACTACCTACATAAAACTAATTCCAGGAGGACCACTGTGAATTATACACAATGGGAACATTGTCCAGCTCCTATACAAGGCAGTTCGAGTACCTTTTTGAAAAAGTACACTTATTTTACTGATTTTAATCAGTCCAATCCCACATCATTTTATTTTAAAATAACAGAAAAATCCATGTCCAAGGTTAGACTTACCGATACTAAGTTATTGTACTCGAAGTCCTTTCTAGACCAGCTAGCTGTTGGAGGCTACGAGTTATGGAAGGAAACAGTTGACCTTAAATCTGTTTGGGGTTCTAAAAGTTGGCAAGTGCAAGGCACTGAGGCTTTGCACCGTGCATGTCTCATCCCGAATCATATGTTGTTTTTGAATTCTAGCATTTCACAGACAACATGCTTTGGATTGGCTACTTCTGAAAAATTAAATACTCCTTCCTTCCCTGATTTGGAAGAATATTCAGGTTGGGGTGATGCTACAAAACAACATTTTCGATCAGGGAGCTGCAAACTCTAATGCTAAATTCGTCCTTTAACATATCCAGTTTGGATCCCAAAGGTTGGCTGTTGTGGCACAGAAGTGCTGACTCGTGCCAACATCGTTTTCTGGGTTAGCTTATGGCTTTACACAGGTCAGGGTCGATCCCCGTTTTGAGAATGACCATTCCGTCACCACTTATTCAGTAGGCAAATTATGTCAGAATTGGCTCAAACATTCTACCTTAGCGTCTGTTAAACTGCATTTATCTAAACTGAATGACGATGTTTATTTGAATTATTTCATAAAAGGCCCGGCTAGAGGTAGATTTAGAAGATGGATATATGAAGTTTATAATGAAATCTGGAAAACATCACAGATTGAGGCGGCTACCCGCCTTAGGGCTATTGATCAAGCTAATTTAGAAAAAGTGCTTGCTGTTGTGGATAATAGCATTCACACGCTTTCTTCCTGCATTTACACGTTGGATAATATTGTGTCATCTGTTGTTGATATTGTGCAAGATGAAGTGTCTGTGTTGTACCATGGTCAAAATCAATTGCGTTCTATTATGCAGTTTGCGTGAACCCTGCAGACACTTAAGTCCAGGAAAGTGCCTTGGAATTACATGAATACCTCTTCTCTTTTTGGCCTGTTTAATTTGACTGACAAGCAGAGTTTGCTTTCAATGAGAGATGCATATTTTTCTATGTTACACATTGAATGATTGGAGTCTTTATCATTCTCTGTGGCAGAGGCCATTACTGCAACGTGGCTTATCCACGGGTTAATAACTTTACCATTTGCTCTTTTCGAATTTAAAAATTGTATGAATTATTTTGCCATTGGTAGATACGAGCCTCTTGATAGCTCCTATCTGCATGAAGCCTGGTCACTTCCTTTTACATAAGATGTCTTAGGGAGGGAAAGGAAGTTTATCTGAAAGGTGAAGAGTGCACCGAAACACCAGATCACTCGTTAATGTGTAGACATATTCAATTACACGGCTCTTGCAGTCAAGAACAGCCTAATTTAGCCTGTGTTTTGAAAGGTACACCCGTGCCCGCTATCATCCCCACATTCACATTACTGGCAAACGGCAGTTATTTACTTTTAAATAATGAAGATTGCTGTGTGTTAGTAAAAGGCATTGCTTATGTCGTTACAGTCAGTGAACGTGTGGTTTGCTGTAAGAATGTTTTGTATCCACCCACGTATGGGAACTTGGACTTTTCCATCTGGCCGAGGATTCCGACCTTGAAAGCAGAGTTCAATAAGATGAGTCGAATAAGAGCCCTATTGTCACAAAAAGAAGTTGTCCTGACATCTGCTCGTGAAACATTTGTCCTTCACGTAGCAAACACCGAGGTGCATGCTTTATTAAATACTGACCTGCCATTGCATTTCAGTGAGCTGATTCATACAATCTTTAACGCATCCTCCACATTGGGGCTGGCGCAATTTTTTAAAGTAGTTAGCAGTGATCTTGTGACTTCAGTTCAAAAGATATTTAGAGTCATTCCTGCTTTCTTCCATTCAATTTTTTCCAGCCTATTTGGTGGATTTCCAGTTTTACTGGCGCTGGCTGCAGGCGTTCTGGTACTATTTTGTTTTATTAAAAATGGATGCACATCCTGTGTTCCAAGACGAGCTGACGCGGCTGGCACTGTTTCGCAACAGGATGCTTGAATACTATGGTGCGCTGCCGCTCGCCACCTTAAGTGCAGCCTATGGATTATCGTTTCGATTTTCTTATTTCACATGTGTCCAGCCTGTCTTTCATTGCCTGAGCTGCGATTTCGAGTGGGCCCTGGATTTGTGTCTCTGCAATATGGTGTCTCCTGAAGTGGATTTTAATCAACTCATGAGCCCCTTAGTTGCTCATGAGTTGCTTTGTTCTGACGGAGGGATTATGGCCTTGGCAGCGATGCATGGAATACTGGGTCGTTGGAATATATTCGCAGGGGCGCAAGACTTCTTGGCACACAGCTTCATTGAGAACCCACCGAGTTGTCCTCTGATGGTGCTAGAGGCTCCGGTTATTTAAGAGCATGTATGTTCTTCCCCACTATTAAATTGGATGGCTGACTTATTTTCGGATGAGAACAGTGACTTCCTTTTGGAAGCTGTTGCTGCCTATTTTGCATATTCAGTGCTGGGCTAAGGTCTGTCGATGCCATGGTTGACATTAAACATTTTTCATATTTCTTTCTCTCGGAAGCTATGGAAAACTTTTTGAGCCCCAGACCTATTGACTTTGATTCCTGTCATGATTATGATGTTGTTTTTTTTTTAATGACGAACATTTTTTTTCTCACTTGCTCAAATTTGAACTGCCTATCGTTATTGAACTCTGCATTTCAAATATGTGACCCATATCTTATCTTATCAGTGATCGGATCATGGGAGAGTGTCATATAGATATGCTTTGCCTATATGCTGTGTTAAGTTAGCATGAGCTTATTAGGAGTTTAAACACCATTTTACCTTTCTACTGCTTCTGCAAATGACACATAACTGTTGCTTTAGCTTTGAGCCTAGTAGAGTGTTTTGATTCACACGAGAATAATATGTTGTTACTCTGATATCAGCCTTGCTTCGTGAGCTGTATCTGTACAGTGAGTGCTGAAGCCTTCAAGGATATCTCGACACAGTGGTTGTTGTGAGGTCTGATCTTCGCACCTTCCTAGACATAACATACATGCAGCTGCGGCCAAATTCTGGCTTTAGGGGCGTTTTATATTGCTTTGCACAGAGCATACACACACACACTTGAAGGTTCTTCGCATGCAGAGAGCTGGTGGAAGATGATGTGATCCCTTACCACTAGGATCTGAGGTATGGGCCCGCCCTGCTAAAACCCAAAGAGACCTTCTTAGATATAATATAATATACTAGCTAGGGAGGGTGAGAATTAGGTGTTGTTTAACCTTGTTCGCTTTAGCATTTTAACATGCTTTCACCTTTTGTATTCTATGGACTAGTAACTATGCTGATTACTTTGTTCCTCATAATATATTTGCTTGTATTAGCTTAGATACTGCCTTTGAGAACACTGCATTAGAAAATAAACATTTCAAATGTGCACGCGTCCTCATTTACTCCCTGTTCTGGATTGAAATGATTGTATAACGAAAGAGTGTTCATGTGTTCCACGTTACCTGAGGTGTTCTAAGTCCATGTTCTGGTTTGTCTAAACATTGGGAGTTTGTAATAACCAATGAGACACTGTAGCTAGTCTGGTAGGGGATTTTGGGTACTAAGGTGAGTTTTGGCACACCCTAACTTACTGAGGTTCCAAGTCTCTATGCACAGTTCTGTATGAGAACGGAATCCCTGCGACAGGACTTAACCATTCTGATGGCTCGTCCTTTGACATATTTAGAAGTGTTTTCCATTCTTTTAGCAACTGATAAAGTTTTATCCAAAGTAGGATCCTTTAAACCAAGAAGTTTGTCTTGAATCTTAAGATTAGACATCCTGTTAATGAATTGATCTCTAATCAAATCGTCTCTTATATCATTAAATTTGCAAGTAACAGCTAACATTCTTAAATTTGCCACATACTGTTCAATGGTTTCCCCCGATGTTTGTGCACGTGAAAAAAATGTGTGTCTCTCAACTACGACACTTACTTTCTTTCCAAAATTTTCTTCCAAAGCTTTTAAGGCTATTTCATATACATCAACATTAGCATCCCCGCAGATTCACTGTTCGTGTTGGTCTCAGAACAAATGGTTTCCATAAGAGGTAAAGTCTTTAACACATTCCTTCCTTCCAAACCCAAAAATTGTTTCAAAATGGCCAACTTCCTTTTAGAAATATAATCATCACCCCCAATAGCTTTCAGATAAGTTTTGAATGTCTCCTTCCAGTGCTCCCACAACGTACATGGCTGACCCGGACTTGGTAGAAAAAATGGTGGTGCGGGAATAACCTGGGGTGACATTCCTTATCATACAACTGAAAAGGAAATATTGTTTAATATCAAAAAGGATGTCTCTCCTTTATAATATAAACCGCAACTGGCAGAATACAAATCAAATGAAAATAAAGGAATGTAAACAAAATTTGCAGTAGAGACTCACTCTTAAGCTTGTATCGGTGTGCGTGTCACCGTCGATGCAGAAAGGTTTGCAAAGACACGCTAAAATAGGTGTGCGTATCACCGTTGAAATGATGCAAGTAGTATTAAAAATGTTGTTCTGAATGACGATGAAAACAGAATAGATACGCTATCAATCCAATTCCTTTAAAAAGAAACTAGACCTGTGCAGACGCGCAATGAAGATGTGCGCATCATCGAAACGCTGATGAACGAAGAGAAAATAAAACAATACCCCCAAAATGACGGCACACACGCAACGAGCGTGGCGTAAGCGTCGTGAAGTTCAAACAACGCACACTGAACTCCGGTCTGGCTCCAGTCAACAATGGTGAGGATTCCTCAGAGCACGGGCCACGGACAGCGTCAGAACACAGGCCACGGACAGCGTCTTCTAAAGCTGAAGGTAAACGAAGACGTGCCGGTAGCAGTTAACGCTAATATTAACTGCCGACAACAAATAATGAGGAAACTTGTTGAAAATTTCTCTCACAATGAAATCGCCTCCAAAATGAAAACACCGATGTCTTGCAGGACGTGCCCACTGTTCTCACAGTCATGAAGACAAAAAAAAACAATCAGGGGAGCACAACGGGTGAGGGCAAAATTGCAAATATCCCTTCTTTGAATTTCCCAAAGACAAACAGCCCATAACTAGCTCCTCAGATGCCAGTGCTTACTTGCTGTAAATCAGTATGTAGAAATACATTAGGGAAAACCAGCATCCATAACGGAACCATGAAATTTTGTTCTCAGTAACAGGAAAAGAGTACTATGCGAAAATAGATGAAGACTGAAAAGGTTGCGTCACTAAAACAGTCCAAAATTTATCCAGGGGTCACTTACTGTCCAAACTTTTTCCAGTGCTTGTCAAAGAGAAAAAAATAAATAAAATAAGTCCGAAACATAGATGACCTTCTTTAAATAAAAACCTTGCTTCACACAGGAAGTAGCGGAGATTATTGTGGAAGGCGAACCTTGTAAAAAGAATACGGAGCCATCTGAACCGGTTTTAATCAAAGCGCAGCACTACACTTTGGTTGATATTGGGGTTTGCAGCTCGGCGCGAGCCGCGCCGCGTTTTTTATTTGCCCCGAAGATTTCTCTTTTGACCAGGAGATATTCATTGAGTACAGTACAGGAAATTGGTTCCCTTTAACCACCAGTTGGCGATTAGCAGTGTTCAGCCAGATTGCCCCTGAGGAAGGGACATCACCATCCCAAAATGCATCGGGCAGTTCATCAAAAATATTCGCTCACGTTATGTGTTTCTATTTAAATAAAATTGTATGAGCTTACATCATAATGGCATGTTATTATCAATGAATGTATAATTTTCATTTGAACCAGATGTACATGGTCACTTTGAAAAAGTCTAAACATTTGCTTTAAAGACATACGATACACATAAAATAGTATATTGAGCATTTTGTGTGATAGTTTTGGTCTGATTCATCGTACCTTTACAGTTTATGATTTGATTTTGAGCATTTAACTATAGAGTCTGGAAGGACCGTACAAGCACAGTGCGCGGCGTGCCCTGCCAACCTTGGCGGTACGTTTTTCTTCTTTAAATAGGGCATCCCATCCTCGTCACCAGTTTTGAAGAAGCAGGACGCAGGTAGACATGGGTGTTGTGTGTTAGCAGTCTAGTAGCTGGGTGGGAGGAGCTAGGTGGTCAGGGACAGGAAGAGGCGGAGTAGGGACAGGATGAGGGCAGTTAGAGTAGGGACAGGGAAGGCACTGGATGTATGTAATAAAGCTCCAGTTGGAATGCTACCAGTGTCTGTGCTTACTTGTAGCAGGATGCTACAACTGGCGACGAGGGTGGGATCTGCATGAAAGCAGCCCACAAGACCCCACGAGAGTGCCCTGTCCCGTGCTGTGCCGAAGGAGAGAAAATGCGGCCGTGCAGAGTTGCTGCCTGAGGGAGAAACCAGCAGCAGGTGACCCTATCCCTCCCTGCAGGTGAGAGGGACCCGAGAGGGAGCCGAAATACCGAGCGCTGCATCGCTCGATGAGGAGACGCTGTTCGCGCCGAAGCGCGACTCACGCGTGAAGCGTGCAAAACGGGTGAGCCCTGTGCATGCAGAAGTCGAGAGCCCACCCCGACTCTGCCAAGCCTCAAGAGTGAAAGAGGAGTGCCTTGGGGTGGTGGACGTCGCCCCAGGAAGGCCTGCTGCCCCCACGAAGGACCCCTGGCAAGTGCTGCCAGACGCGGTGAAATCTAAGCCGGGAGTGCGGCCCGACGTCGGAAAATCTCACGCCCGATGCGTGAGCATCGGCAAGCTGTCGCCGGAAAAACGCGGGACTCTGCAAAGCAAGGCGGGAGCCCACCCCAACCTCACCTGACGGTGGCGAAGACCACAGGGAGCCGAATCTGGAGTGCGTGGACCCTTGAAGCGACTGCCGGTGAGTCCTGTGGGCAGAAACAGGGTCGAGTGAAGAGAGAGTGAAAGTAGTGCCTGCAGATAACTATGTCGGCCATCTTGGAGTCAGGCAACTCTTGGGACAGCCTCCCTGTGCAAAGTGGAGGCGGCCATTTTAAGGTCAGGCGAGCAAGTTCAGCAACAAGCATTGGCGAACTTAATAAAACAAGCATTGGCGAACTTAATAAAACAAGCATTGGCACTAAGAGACAAACAAGCATTGCCGTGAACAAATAACAAGGACTGACAAGAAAGGTACAAACAAGCATCGACAAGTCTTCAACACCATCTTGTGTGTCCCACAATGTCGCAATCACCGCGGCGAGATGACGTCAAGCCCCTCTTTGCGGGAGGATCGCATTTGAGGGCCCCAGAACCAGTCACCATAACAACGGGTGGAAGCATGGGCCCCAAGTGGCAGGAATGGATCGAAGACTTCGAGGACTATCTCGAAGGATCCAAAGTGACTGTTGACAAAGACAAGCTGATAGCTCTCCGAAATCTAGCTGGGCGCGAAATCAGCAAACTAATCAAAGATCTACCTGCCGCAGACACCGGAACGTATGACAAAGTGCGCGACGCATTGAACAAAAGATTCCTCCATAAAAGGAACGTAGACTACGAGCGCCATGCCTTCCACCAGGCGCGCCAAGGAAAAGACGAGGCAATGAGCACCTTCATCACTCGACTGCGGCGACTATCGAGGCACTGCGACTTCGACAATTTTTCAACGGACGCCGCCATTAAATCGCAGATCATAGAGGGGTGTCACTCAGAATCCCTCAGGAGACGACTACTGAGAAAGCCGCAAGAATTGGACGACATTGAGGAACTGACTCGCGTCTACGATCAGGCTGAAGAGCATGCTGCCACCATTGAATTGGGACGCAAAGTGAGCAATGAACAGGCACATCGAGTTCAAGACCGAGGTGGTGGGCGAAGACGCTCGAGAGACAAGCAATGGACATCGCGACCGTCGTCTTGCTCGAGACGCTCAGATCACAGGAGGCGGGAAACCGGCCGGAGAGAAAAGAAACCTGAAAGGGCACGGAGGTGTTTCAGGTGCGGATATGACTACCCTCACGTGGATGTCTGCCCTGCCATGGGCCAGCGGTGCAGAAAGTGTGGTCGCACAAACCATTTCGAAGCAATGTGTGGCGAATACAACAAAGAAAGGCGAAGTGGAACCGGGAGGTCGTCCCGATCGGACACGAGAAAGCACCATGTTGGAGCCGTAAATGACACCGACGCTGAGTCCTCCAGCTCACCTCATTCCAGCAGGGAGTCGCACAGATCACGATGGGACCGCAGATCCCCGTCCCGGAGTTCCAGATCTTCATCTCGAGGCTCCGAATACACGAAGCACTATGCCAACATGATCGCAGACCCAGATCAATTGAAAAAGTACCCTCGGTTGCACATCAAAGTAGGGAATCACGACACCAAATTCGTGATGGACAGCGGAGCTTCGCTGAACTACATCCCTGTCACCGAGTACGAGAGGATGCGCCCCAAACCATCACTTGCTCATGCACCTGTCCGCGTCTACACCTGGATGTCCAAGAAACCCCTGCAATGTCTTGGCAAGTTCCCGACTACACTTGCACATGACAACGTCACCATCGATGCAGTCATTCATGTTATCAAAGGACCCGAGGCTGACTGCTTGCTCAGCCTGCCGACTGCGGAGCGCCTTCGTCTCGTGGAGATCCTCTTCAAAGTTTGTGATGACCAGAACATCGTCAATCGTTTTCCTCGCCTTTTCATTGGTTTAGGGAAGCTGAAGAACCGTCAGATACACCTACATGTCAACAAACAAATTAGGCCCGTTGCTCAGCACCCCCGGCGCGTTCCTTTCCACCTTCAAAGGGCTGTCGAAGAAGAGATCAATGACCTCCTGTCTGCCGACATCATTGAACGCACGGACGGTCCGACCCCGTGGGTTTCGCCGGTGGTCGTCGTACCGAAAAAGGGCAACACCAACAAAGTGAGACTGTGCGTCGACATGCGCATCCCCAACACTGCGATAGAACGTGAACGCCATCCAGGGCCACTTCTATGTGACATGATCTCGGCGTTAAACGGCGCCAAAGTATTCTCAAAATTGGACCTAAACAAGGGCTATCACCAGCTGGAACTGGACGCCCAGTCACGCCCCATCACAACTTTTGCTACACATTTGGGACTCTTTCGATATAAGAGACTAAGCTTTGGTGTGTCTTCAGCTGCCGAAATTTTCCAAGAAGCTATCAGGCAAATCATCCAAAACATCCCTAACACGCTCAATTACAGCGATGACATCCTAGTCTATGGCTCAGACACCCGTGAACACGATATTGCACTTAACCGCGTCTGTCATGCCCTGCTTGACGCGAACTTAACCCTGAACAGAGACAAGTGTGAATTTCACCAATCTACACTAAAATTCTTCGGTCACATCTTCTCAGGAGTGGGAATGAAACCAGACCCGGACAAAGTGGCATCCCTGAACAACACCAAGTGTCCTCAGGACGTCAGCGATCTGAGATCCTTCCTGGGGATGGCTATCTATTGCGCCCGGTATATCCGGGACTATGCGACCATCAGCCACCCGCTCCGCACTTTGACCAAGCAAGGGCAGCCCTTCGAATGGACTCCTCAGTGTGAGCAGGCATTCGCAGAGATCAGAAGGGCCGTGGAGTCGGCCGATAACCTTTCCTACTTCAACCCCAGACGCATGACTGAAGTCACCGTAGATGCCAGCCCCGTAGGGTTGGGGGCCATCTTAGCGCAGTATGATCATGACTCCGACCAGAGGCGTATTGTTGCTTATGCCAGCCGCAGTCTGTCCGACCCCGAGAAGGCGTACTCACAGCCTGAGAAGGAGAGCCTTGCGGTGGTCTGGGCATGTGAACATTTTCATGTCTTCCTCTACGGCAAGCACTTTACCCTGATCACGGATCACCAAGCGCTAGTCACCATCTACGGCAACCCCCGTGCTAAAATGCCCCCCAGAATTGAGAGGTGGGGCCTGAGGCTTCAGGAGTATACCTTCACGATTTTACACAAGCCAGGGAAGTCTGAAAACCCAGCAGACTACATGTCTCGACATCCGCCTGCGTCAACCACCTCTCACCCTTCAATTGCTGAGGAATACATCCATTTCGTAGCTGACCAGGCGCTACCTCCTGCCATTCCAATGGATGTGATTCGAGATGCCACCGCACAGGACAGCATTCTGCAAAAGGTTCTCAGCAAGATTCGAACCAACAGGTGGAGGCATGACCCTCAGGATACAGACACTGAGCTGGACACCAAACACGAGCTGCAAGCATTCCGGCATGTACATGAAGAACTGTCGGTGACCTCAGACGGAATCATACTGCGGGGACAGCGAATCGTGATTCCCAGAACTCTGCAGCAAGGTGTCATTGATCTTGCCCATGAAGGTCACAGAGGAGTCGTATCTACGAAGCGAGCGCTCAGGGAGCGTGTGTGGTTTCCCCTATTAGATCAAATGGTGGAATCCACCTTGAAAGACTGCCACCCCTGCCAACTGACAAGCAAAGGCGATCCCCCAGCCCCACTGCAGATGACTTCCCTACCAGCGGGAGTATGGCAAGAAATTGCTGTGGACTTCTACGGACCATTGTCTTCTGGCAAGTACGTGATAGTCATAGTTGATGAGTACTCTCGCTTCCCATTCGCACAGTTTGTACCCTCCACTGGTGCCTCCGGTACTCTCAAGGTACTAGACGAACTATTTGCCACCTGGGGTGTCCCTAGAGAAGTGAAGACAGACAATGGTCCTCCCTTCAATGGACATGACTTTGAAGCATATGCCCGACACCTGGACTTCCATCATAGGAAAGTCACTCCCCTCTGGCCACAAGCAAATGGCACAGTTGAACGATTCATGGCCACAATCAAAAAAACATTTCAGCAGGCCTGTGCCGAAAGGAAGGACCTACAGATCGCTCTCAACGAAGTCCTCAGGGCCTATAGGACAACTCCCCACTCGACCACTGGCAAGTGTCCGGCCACACTGATGTTAGGTCGCCCCATGAGAAACCGGATCCCGACCTGGGATGGAGCGCTGCGAGCTCTATCACCCACCCGCAACCATCTGGAGATGGCAGAGATGGACAAGAGAAACAAGGACAAGATGAAGGCGTATGCTGACGCAAAGCGAAGAGCCAGATCACCTTCTGTGCACGAAGGAGACCATGTACTGGTGAAACAAGATCAACAGAAGAAAACAGACTGTCGTTTTCGTGATGAACCACTACTGGTCACTCGGCAGAAAGGCACCATGCTGATGGCGGAGTCTGACCACCGTCGAGTCACGAGAAATGTGTCTCACTTCAAGAAGTGCTCCCAGGACTCAACCAGATCATTGCTTGACCCCACTGTGTTATCAGATCCTGGAACCCCTGATCAACATGATCTAGACGCTCTGAATAGATTGGATGCACCACAGACTGAAGAGGACACTGACGAAATGAATGTAAGGCCGCGCCGCAATGTTCAGCGACCAAAGAGACTCATTGAAGAGATATGATTGAACATGTTAGCAGTTTTGTTAAGAAAGGGGGAGATGTTGTGTGTTAGCAGTCTAGTAGCTGGGTGGGAGGAGCTAGGTGGTCAGGGACAGGAAGAGGCGGAGTAGGGACAGGATGAGGGCAGTTAGAGTAGGGACAGGGAAGGCACTGGATGTATGTAATAAAGCTCCAGTTGGAATGCTACCAGTGTCTGTGCTTACTTGTAGCAGGATGCTACAACGGGCGTCCGCAGAAATTGTTTCAGGGGGGGGCAACATCTTAATGTCATCACCATCCTCCGACATGATGTGTGCCAGGTGGGGCACAAGAAACACTGGGGCGCAGGAGGAGCTGAGTCTTGTGGCAGCTGCGATAATGTTGCAGCCTGCGCATCTGTCTGAGCCCCCAGGCCGGCACATGTAAACTTATTTTTCTGCACAGTGTGCAGTAGTAGTGCTGCAGTCGCACACTCTGCCACAGCAGCGCACAGTTTCTCATCATGAAGTGCTTGGACAGTGCTCCGTCCCACTTGTGTCTGCATGTCAGCGCCTGTGGTGTGAGAGGAACTATGAATGCACAAATTTGCGTTTTGGTGTGGTGATGCAGACCACATGCTAAAATGCGTTAGCTTCACCCTTGGTGCGTGGAACTTGGCAGAACTGCATGGAAAGACTCCTTTGTTATGAGGGTGCCACGAAGGAGATAATCAGAAGATATAATCACCTGCTAGTGATTTAAAAATTGCACGCCATGGGGATCTGCAGCAGGGCAGGCATGTGAAAAGCAGAGTGCAGGCTCTACATTTAACAGGTCTGCTGTGATTAATGCTGATGCATGGGCTAGTTGTTTACAAATAGTTTTATTTAACGTTTCTAATGGCATGGTATAGTAATTTCACAGTATCATAATTATACAACTGAGACATTTTCACTATTATTTACCACAAAGTCATTATTGCTACATATAATGCAACTAACATCCACTGCTAAAGCCAATAGTCTGGGCTTGTTTTAGGTGCATGCCAGTTCTATTATATATTTGGATGCAATAACAGAAAGAGGCAGGAAAACGCCAGTCAGGCAGCAGAGATATTTACCTTACAGCCCTTACGCCCTTTATTACATAGGTTACGCCCCTTTGAGAGACCCCCCTGTCCCAGTTTTCCAACCCACTTAAAGCCTTAGGCGTACCCTTTACCCATTAAATTCACAACAGACTCCATGTGTACTCTTTATTTTTTAGGAGTCTTTATTAACACATTCTTATGTATAATTATTATTAAACTGCTCACACGTGTTCTAACCAGTAGCAAAGTCTCTATAAACATGCTTTTTTTTTTTTGTAGAGTTTCATATAGCGCGAACTAGACCCAAACCAAATCAGGTATCAGAGCGCTTTACATAGTACAAGTTACGTTTTTTTGTTTTTTTTTACATGAGAACACACATTTTCATTTTCAGGCACGGGGAGATTAACGGCCACATGCATCATTGTAGGATTTTGCGATTCCTAAGTTGCGAAAATTAAGGAATCACAATTAAGAAATTGCAAAATCCTATGCATCAAGAAATCTTAAAAGTTTTTAGGATTTCTTAATTTTCTGTATTTGCGATTACTTAATTGCGAATCGCAATTAAGGAATGGCATTACATTGATTCCTATGGGCCTAGAGGTCCATAGGAATCAATGCCTTTTTGCAATTTTTATTTTGTGAATCGCAATTTGTTGATACATTTCAAGGGTGCTGAGGGGGGTCCAAAGGACCCCCCCCTGCACCCTTGAAATTTTTTTTTACGTGCAAAGGACATGTGTGTGTGTAACATGACACTTTCAAAAATGCTTTTTTGAGCATTTTTGAAAGATTTCGCTAATTAACACGAGGGTCAACCTCGTGTTAATTTGCACCGCCTATTTCCGAATTCGCATTTTAAAAAAAATTCATGCATTGCATTTAAGGAATCGCACAAATGCGATTCCTTAAATGCAATCGCATTTTTAGGATTTGCAAAAAATTGCGAGTTTTGTGAAATTGATTAATGCATCCCAAAAAGTGATTTTGGAATCGCAAACGGCCGATTTTTCCGATTCGCACCGTTTGCGACTCCAAAATCACTTGATGCATGTGGGCGTTAAGTGATTTGCCCATTATCACAGGAAGTTTTTGGCGTCGTTACCGAGACTCGAACCCAGATCCCCAGGTCCGGGGTCGAGCGCCTTAGCCGTTAGGCCAACTCCTCTCCCCTTCCTTAAGCGTTATGTGAATAGCCCGTAACAAAACATGTGAAATAAGTGCTACCATTCCTTGCACGTTCAGTCAGTTCTCAACACAGTTTTTGGTGTTTAGGCATTTTTTTGTAAAAGTATCAGGATAGAGGTGTTGTGTGTTTTTTTTTACTCCTTCCCTTCAAAGAACTGTCCAGGTTTCAGAAGCACTGTGTCAAATGTTAAATTACATTAACTACTAAGTTGTACTGGATTCCCATGCAGGAACTAAATCCAATAAAATGCTAGGGCAGATGACCTCACATCCAACACGGGGCATCTTGAACTCTGGGGCCACCTCTTACTAACACTTAGGACTCGCACTCGTTGATGGCTGTTGGCATGCATGCCGCATGCAACACGTGCTCCCTGGGGCAAAGCAAGCAAGAAACTTCTCCATAACACAGGTCTTACCTCCTGCCACCTAACAGCAGATCTCAACTCCTGCAGAGCTGCCAGCTCTCATAACCTTCCAAGGATAATGAGCATTACCCACTCCTCCTGCAGCCAAGCCAGCGGGTGCTGCAGCCCTTGAGACACCGGCCGCCCGCACCACGGCTCCAGTACGGTAACGGCCTGCACCAGACTGGCGATCCAGAGGGGGGCAAGCGCCCCTCCTTGCTCCCCCTTGCGGACGCCCATGCAGGTAGATTGATGAAATGAAGTATTTATTTCAGCATACAGGAACAGACCCCTGGGACACAGCTGCTCTTTCCTCCAACTGCCTTAGCTCTGGTCTCAAGATCACACATGAGCATCAGAACAGACAGGTTGCTAGGAAGCATAAGTGTTCCAGAGCATTACATAAATATACAAAGATAAATGAACCTCAGAGAAGAATGTAACAGCCCCCTTCTCACTACTGCTACATTCTGATTCTCCAAGCAAGCTTGTCTCACACATTTACCGCATGGTGCAAGGTTATCGTAAAAATCACTATACTAAAGCCAGACTTAAGTGGCAGGCGGATTTAGAGGTTACGTTAGACGATGACACCTGGCGGTATTACTGTGAAGCCACACAGCGCATCTCCCTGAATGGTCAGCTTCGTCTCATCCAGTTTAAATTCCTCAACAGGGTTTATTATACTCCTGCTCGCATGCATAGATATGGCTTGAGGGAACCAGATAGGTGTGAAAGGTGCAGCGAAGAGGCAGCAAGATTTTTACATTTGGCCTGGCTATGCCCCCTCCAAACGCAAACTTTTGGATCTTAGTGTTCCAAACACTTAGGGCCAGATGTAGGTAAATACATGTTTGCGATTCCTTAATAGCGATTTTTAGGGAATCTCTATTGAAGAATCGCAAAATGCCATGTAAGTAGGAATCGCAATATTTTTTGCGATTCCTTAATATTCCTTAATTGTGAATCGCAAATTGCGATTAGCAATTAAGGAATACCTTCCCATTCATTCCTATGGGCCAAGAGGCCCATAGGAATGAATTGGAATTGCTTCCACAATTTGCGAGTCACCAAGAGGCACTCTCAAATTGCGGGTGCAATTTCAAGGGTGCCAGGGTTCCAAAAGGACACCCTGTTGCACCCCTGAAATGTGCATGAGTGCACATGTGGCGCACATACATGCCCTAAGGGCATGAATGTGTGCCACATGGCACTTAAAAAAATGCAAAAAAGTGCTTTTTAAAGGAAATCGCTAATTACCACCAACTTGAAGTTGGTGGTAATTAGCGATTCCTTGAGGCTAAAGTGCACTTTCTTTTGTGCTACTTACATTGCATTTAAGGAATCGCAATTTGCGATTCCTTAGATGCAAGAGCAAAATAAGGAATCACAATTTTGCGATTCCTCATTTTGCTAGTAGGTTTCAACTTACCTACATTGCTCGCTGCCAAATAGCGATCGCAAACGCTCAAATTCTGCGAATGTCAGCGTTAGCGCTTGCTATTTGGCCACCTACATCTGGCCCTAAGTGACATAACCGCTGAACCCCTGACCCCCAGATCCCTTAGTGGCCCTCCTGGGCTTCTCTAAGAAGAAACGTAACAATATACGGCTCCTGGTTGACATAGGAGCGTTAATAGCGAAACAGGCAGTTGCAATGCACTGGGCGCGAGGTTCACCCACTACTCTCACACAATCGTCTAGAGACATATTATTTTGCAATACACAGTCAGAACTGTATAGTGATCTGCTTCCCCCTTCAGAGTCGCCCCAAGAACTTTTGGAGCCTGTACAGGAGTTACTTAGATAGCAAGACATGATCCCCCGAGCAACGGTCTAGCATTGGGAGGGGTCCGAGATGGTTTGGGTAGATACTGCAGACATGGTGGATGTAAAGATGGGAACATTGCACCAGGCACTCACCTGGCCTTTCAGGCCATCTTCCTTCTCCGATTGAATTTGCGTAGTTTTGCATTATATGCATCCCTCCGGTCATTGGAGCATTGTATTCTGCATTGTCCTCCCAGTAACACCCTTGTATATACATTCTTTGTATGCTGTGACTTTTTGTCATTTTGTTCCCCTTTTTTTTTTTTTTCGAGTTGTATGTATTCATGTTCATAAAATCTATAAAATAAAATAATTTTTTGTAAAAAAAAACCTTCTGCTTGAGAATAGCACCTACAAGGGCTTGTTAAAGAGGTGGCGGAAGCATGGTTTTGCTTTTAGTGATCTTGATTCCATGAGATGCCACCAGAGGTAGAACAATTGGGGAAGATGGTTCTAGCGGAGAAATGGTATCTAGGATGGTGAGAGCATTGTGGTTTGCTGAAATTCTTCTGGACCTATCTACGAGGAACAGGCGTAGACGGCTTGGAAGAAGTTTGTTAAGTGTAGCCCAAGGAGAAAAGACAATGATGGGGCAGGTTTGGAGTTCTGAAAATCAAATGTAGTGATCTTTGTGATGACAGGGATTGGCAAAAAGTTGTCCCCAGTTACTATTTCGGCGAAACCATCTAGTGCAAGCCATTTGGGGGAAATTTGTTAAGCGTGTTGGGGAAGGCTGGGCTAGAGAGAAAAGCAGAACAAAGGATGGAAAAAAGCAATTAAAAAAGTGGACATTTCAGAAGACATTCTGGTAGAGGCGCAAACTAGATGAATGTCCATCTGAAAGACTGGTTAAACTAAACAATTTTGAATTTACTATTTTGTGAGCTGTCAGGGGCCAGAGTCTATGGGGGGGAGGGAGTGACCTGGATTTAGAAGAGGGCACACTGTGCCTAAGGGTGTGCAGGAGTCAGATAGCCTACAGGTGGAAGTTTGTGCAAGTAACACTAGGATGATCTGGAAAGAGAGGGATATATATGCCCGGTTGAATCCCATAGAGTCTATTGCAAGATGAACGGGGAGCAGTTAGGACTGGCATTCAGGTATGAGGGTACTGACAGGGTGATAGACAGACAAGTGCTGAGAGTGCTGTGGAAGTGTTTACGGAGTAGAGATTGGCCATCAGAATGTTTTGGGACACATTCCTTCAAGACTAGATCAGTGCTTTGGATCCGGGGTGGCAGATCGGGGGAGCTCTCGGCCATTCTGGGTGCTGCCGGAGTGAAGTGCGGCTGAGCTGCAGAGACATCGCCTGGGATCCCCAGAACCGGGGCTGCCACGAGGAGCTGCTGAACCGCAGGCCCATCCCAGTGCGCCGGACTGGGTGTGAGGCGCAGAGGCGGCGGCTGCTGGTCCGCGGCAGAATCGGAGGAGCGGTCAGCACGGCGGGCGACGAGACAGACCTGCGAGGCGGCGGTGCCACGGTGAGGAGTTCCCCGGGGGGTTGGAGTCGGCCGAGCCCATGCTTTCTGCCTCTGGGCCATAGACTTTTGCTGGCCTCGTGGTGCGACCCCGTGAGGCGGCACTCGGCCTGCTTGTATTTGTGCGGCCTGCTCAAGCCCCGAACCCCCCCCCGTGGAGGACTGTGATCGGTGGAGGGACCTGTGGGAGGCGGCCTGGCAGCTCGTCACCCCCCCATGTGCAGGGACACCGCTGGCCCCCCTGCCGCCTGTGCGAGGCCGGCGGTTGAAGGCGGCCGGCTCCCCAGAGGCGTTGAAGGGAAGGTGGAGTTGTCAGTGGGGGGCCGAGTTTCCTCAGGGTGCCACCGTCCCTCCGGGGAGTGAACCCGTTGACCGGAGGGGCAACAGCTGTCGGGAGCGTCCGTGAGGGGTGAGACTGAGCCCGCATGATCTCCCCTGGGACCTGGGCCCCACGCTCGCTCCGCTTCTGCACCTCCACGAGGCGGCCCTCCGGCCCCCTACCGCTGGCGTGAGTGCCTGTGCCCCAGGGAGTCGCTCTCCGGGAAGACCTGACCACCACCACGAGGCCGTAGAAGCGGCCCTGCGACCCCTCATCCTCCGCGGCGACTGCGAGCACCTGCATCTTGCCACGTGAACCTGTGCCATAAGGAGGCCCCCGGGGAGGATCACCGGGGCATTGGCCTGCCTGGGCCGTCTGCCCTGGGGGAGACACAGCGGGCTCGTTACCTGCCGCGGACCCGGAAGCGGCTTGCCCTATGACTGACCTGTCTGAGACCCGTCTATGAGCGCCACCGTGCCCCAGGTGCATTGTCGTGGAGCACCCTGGCCCCGGGAAGACTGACCAGCGCATTACGGGCGGCCTTCCCCCCTCTGCCCCGCCCTCGCTCCGAGCTCTCTGCCTAAAGGACTCTGATATAGACGGGCCAGGTGTCACCGAGAGGTCCACTCATCATATCGGGTGGCCGGGTGCCGCCGGACCTACACCCTGTCCTCTCCATCACGCGTTGGTTGACTATCCGCACCTATGGGCAAACCCCGCGCCCTCCCTCCCCCTGGCCCCACAACTCAAACGCCAATGGAACAGTTTGCGAAATCGGATCGGGGACCCGGCGGCAGAACGGTGCCTGGTTCTGGCCCTGCTGGGGGGGACGTATCGACTATCCTTCAAGCGATCGCCGCATCCCAAACGTCAGTTGAGAGCAAGATAGGGGAGGTGCGGATCGATGTGGCCCTCATCCGCCAGGACCTTCGCAAGGCCACGGAACGCATCACGGAAGCTGAATCCCGAATCTCCACCATGGAAGACGACGTCAATACCCTCAAGTTTCAAATGGCCCGTCTCCAATCGCAGACCTCGGAGCTCCACCGCCGGGCCGAGGATGCTTAAAACAGGGGGCGCCGAAACAACCTGCGCCTTCTGGGCCTCCCGGAAGGGGTGGAGAAGGAAAACACCGCCACCTTTATGGAGACCTGGATCCGCTCCTGGATGCCCAAGGAGAAGCTCTCCCCCTGGTTCGCGGTGGAACGAGCCCATCGCTCCCTTGCCCCTAAGTCACCACCTGGAGCCCCTGCCCGTCCCATCATCCTTCGTGTCCTTAACTTCCGCGACAGGGACGCCATTTTGAGGGCGGCCAGAGAGCTGGGGCCGCTACATCACCAAGACACTAGGATAATGGTGTTCCCGGACTACTAGAAGGAGGTTCAGTCTCAACGTCGCTCGTACAAAAACTTAGAGCTCTGGGCCTTCGCTATGGGCTTCTCTTCCCGGCCTGGCTTAAAGTGATCTTTCAGAACAAGACCTTCTTCTTTGACTCCCCTCAAGCAGCGTGGGCCTGGCTCACAGAGGAGCGGCCCCTCCGGCCGAAGACGACTCTCTCCCCATCCCAGACAGCCTCGGAGCGGGCGAACCACACCACCCCGAAGCCCAGGCGCCGTAGGACTGGATCCCGGAGGAGGGCCGGTCGCCGAGGTGGTGGCTCCCAATCGCCGGAAGCACGGGCCCAACACTCTTCGATCCAGGCTCAGGAACAGGGCCCCGCTCCCCCGCCACTGGCCTCCTCCCTGATCGACCTGGGCAGCGTCCCCGGACCTAGTGAAACTTTGCGACGCGCCATATCAGACTCTGACCTGTCCGGGAGCCCTGTGATCCGCGGCTCGGACGGGGATACCGGATCATGATTGACTTTACCACCAGTGCTGGAAGCACCAACCCGGGGCTCATCATCCATGATCACGTCTCTAGCTCTTTGATCGAGCTCATACGGAGCTCACCAACCTGATCTGTCGGGGTCCTCACATTGATGCACTCCTGAGTTTAAATACCTTAACCCACAGATGCACGTTTATGCTCCTTTCTTCTAAACTGCAGTTGGCATTTGATCCTAACACATGGAGAGGGGTTCGACTCAGTCATGTCCCAATATTGTGGTTGCTAACCATTTTAGTTTAGCTGTTCGCCTCTATGTGAGGTGTTTGTGACTTGTTTAAGGGCGAAAGATGCTTCCTGTTTTGAAGTATAGGGTGGGGGGAGTTGGGGGGAGAGGGAGGGAGGAGAGACCGTTGTCTCTCAAGAGTTTGTTGTTTTTGGCCGCCCACGGGCCGCCGTGTGTTGTTCATATTGGTAGTCACATGTCCTATTGTCTTCCTCTGCTGTCACATAAACTCCTGCTCCAACCAACTATGCCCTGGTGCCCCAGATCCGGCCGAGGCCTTCCCCCTGACCACAAGAGGTTCTTCCTCCCCGCTTGCCTCACGCTAAACCTCACCTTCACAAATGACCCACATGCTTAACACACCCCTCCACATCCTCTCCTGGAACGTGAACGGCCTCCTAGACCACATTAAATGCACTGCTGTGCTACGCGCAGCCCGCCGGCACATGCCTGATGCCCTACTCCTCCAGGAGACACATCTTCTGGGCTCCCAATACCACTTCCTGGCCCGCTACGGGTTTAACCGGGTCTGGCACTCTGGCTTTGCTAGAGGCTCCACGGGGGTGGCCATTCTTTTGATACGTGAGCTCCCCTTGACTGTAGTCGACGTCGCCACTGATCCGCAAGGGACGTTCGTGGCCATGTCGGCGATGGTTGAAGGCAATCCCGTGAATCTCCTTTGCACTTATGTTCCCACGGCGCTCCTGTCATCCACCCTTCGGTGCCTTACACGGGTGATCTCCTCCCTTTCCCAGGGCCTCAATGTCATCGGGGGTGACTTCAATGCTGTCCTACAACCCTCCCGGGATGTCACGGGCCCTCCCTCGACGCACCGGTTGACCTCCGCGAAGAGCCTCGTGGGTTGGACCTCGGCTATGGGTTTCTGTGATGTATGGAGGGTGTGGAACCCCCGAAAAGAACAATACACACACATGTCGGCCTCCCACCATACCCACTCCGCATAGAGCTCATTCTGATGCCTGCTACAGACTGCCAGTTGGTGTCCGGGCTTGAGATCCTCCCTAGGGGGATCTTCGACCATTCCCCTGTTCTCTCCGTATCGGGTCTCCCTTTACAGGCCCTATGACAACCTGGCGCTTAAATGCCTGGTTCCTGCAGGATCCCGCGCAGGTGGAATCCCTGGGCCAGGAGCTCCGCCATTACTTCTCCGCTAACGCAGGATCGGTCCCTTTGCAGGGTACGCTCAGGGAAGCGGGCAAGGCGGTGGTTCGAGGGGTGGCCAGGGGGTTAGTACATGCCAAACGCGCGGCCCAGGTCACCCAACTTTACAAGAGGGGGGGTTTGAACCCATGCAGTCACGGGAACCTGGGCGCTATGTGATACATATACAAGGGGTCCCCGCAAGGAAGGCGTATTGTGAGCTACATACACTAGAAACTAACAACCATAAAGTGAGATACTAAACGGAATATTTGGGTATTGTCATTTATTTATCAACACCGAATAATTGCCAATGGCACAACACATTCACATAAAATTGATAGCCCCAAGGTGGGGAGGAAGAGAATGGAGGGAGGTGCTCAAGGAAGTGTAAGGTCAAGGAGAATAACCACAGTCCAAAGTAATTACTAATTACAAAATTACAGACAATTCATAACACATCAAATACACAAGCCCTAAATCAAGGCGTACATTAGAACTGATTAAACACAGGACATTCAACGGTCACATACAACTTTTGAAAGAATCGGGGGCATGTGCCGTAAGTCCGAGAGAACAGTCGACGTTTCGACCCCTATCTATAGGCTATCTTGAGTCCTTTGTCGGGGTCTTCATCAGGACATCTACAACGGGGAATGGGGGAAGGAAGGAGTGGGGCAATCCTATCTGGAAAATTAAAAAACAAGAATTCGCACTTAGTACATAATAGTAGTGAACTCAATCCAACCATCCATTGTGGCAATTCAAAAGACTCATTAAATTAATTAATTACCATGGAGTAAAGGCCCAACTGGGCTCCGAACAAGGAAGGAGAGTACGCCACGCAGGATGTCGTGGTCGATCTCAGCGATAAAAATTCCCAACTCCAGAGGAGAACATTAAATCAGACAGCGGAATGAGGGTAGATTCACAGTACTCGGACCATCAGACATGTGTACTGTCAATTAACACTGTCTACTTGAATTGAAATGCCAAATTGGGACTTACACATACTTCAAGAATTAATTGGGACGTATGGTGAATCAGTCATCTTAAATCAGGTTCAAGGTCGGTACAGCCAAAATGCACGGGCTGTAGGTAAACATAATTACAGCTGTTAAGGATGGAGAGAGGGTAGGCTGATTACACTGGGCAGGTGGAGGTCCAGATGTATGGATGGCAAAGTGGGACCCGCAGGTGTGCTGGATAAGGGGACTTCTAAAAAGCATTCATTTTGTCGGTAGCACAGGTGGATGGAAAGACGTTGAAAGAGAATGATTTGGATCTGTGGAAATTCCATATAAATATAGGAAAGGGTGCAAGAGGAAATGGCAATTCCTATGGCCAGCAGCTTGGGCTGGATGAGGAGGCAGTGACGGTTTGATGGCATGATACCGGCAGGATGCACTGGGGCCAATTACTGTCCAAAGTATGAGAAAATAATAGCAAGGGTTCCAGACCTAATGTGATCATGAGCCACATGGGGGAGAATGATCTGCTGTAGTTGATGGGCCTGAAGCAGCAGAAGATGATGAAGAAGGCCTCGATGGCTGACATGTGGGAATACACTGATGTGTTTTAGACATAGCTGCTGCCCAGGCTGGTATGTTTGTTCAGAAGTCGGCAGCAATTAACAGAACCTACAAAGAGGTCAACAGGTAAATATCTGGTCTCTGTAGACTCAAGACACAGAAGTGGTTATTGGGGACAAATCGGGTACAAATAGCTGATGTTGTTCAGAAAGGATGGTATTCACCTGTCCCTGTTGAAGACCAGGATATTCTTGATGAAGTTGATTGAAGTGCTGGAGCATTGATGATGGGAGAAGGCCTAATGACAGCAGGAAGCCCCTGGGGAAGTTTTTTGGAGTAGCAGCAAAAGAGAGCTCAGGCTAAGTCAGGGAGTGAGCAGGGAAGGTTGGAAGCAGAGTAGTAAGAAATAGGAACATTAACAAGGAGACAACTGGAGCCGGCCAGGACCTGGTATGGACAGGCTGTAAAGGAGGTGAATGTGGATTTTAAGGATTACGGAATAGAACATTGGAGATTGTCAAACTGAACTGTCGGATGTTTAATGTTTAAAGGAGTGCGAGGGGGCTTTAGAGCCTGATGGTGAGGGTAATATTTAGGGGTGGGAGGATGGGTTAGAGTTAATTGTTGGTACTCTGTTGGGATTTGCAGAATGTATAGCTAAGCCTAAGGTTGATGTACACCATGTTCTGTTTGCCTCTAAATAATGCATCCTTGTCCATCAATAGTACTATTATCAAGATTAATTGGTCCCTAAGCCAGGCCTCACACGGAAATGAGAAACCTTCCTCTCTGTGCGGGATTTGGTGGAAGGTTGGTGAAGACGCCATACCTGCCAACTCAAATGGTGCCATAGTGTGACACATGATATCGACTCCCATCAACCGGTCACTCAGTGAGTAGCCCATATCACACTGTGGCAGGGAAAATGAGCTGAAAACCACTGTAAATATTGGTTGTCTACCTTGTTTTTGAGAGGCTTTGAATTGCCGACGTCCATTAAGGAGTGTGAAAACACCCCAGGACTTCGGCACAAGTCTCAGCAAGCTTCTTTTTTGGGGGGATGAGGGGGTTTGGGGGCAGGGTGGCTTTCAAAAGTGCCTCATAGATACTTCTCAACACGAGGCCCAACCCCTTCAAGGCCCCACCCCCTCCTCACACTGTGAGATTGTTCTTCAAGTTGGCAGGTATGAGACATGGGTCAGCATCAGGTGCTGGTGGTCATTTGGCTGACGCATCATCGCAGAGACTCATGTGCACATGGGAGTATTAAACTCCTTGGTGCATTCACACACCCCGGTACAGAAGATAGGTTGCTTTGCAAACAGAAAGGACAGGGATGTTTTTCGAATGTATTGTCCTGTTGCAGAAAGTAAGCATCAATAGAAAGATCAGGTTAAAGTAGGGGTGAGCAGGGAAGGTTAGAAGAAGGGAAGGTTAAAATCAGAGACTTAGGGCATAGGAATATGTCAAGACCACTAACCTGTATTTCCAGATGAGCTGCAGAAGTGTGGATCCCACCAATCTCCTGGACAGGTATGCCCACTAGCTGAAATAAACAATGCATATGTGTACCATGTCAGGGGAACTGGGGGAGATATAGGAGGATAGAAAATGTTCAAGCAAGTCCAACGAGAATTTTAGATTCTGTTAAGGACACGGAGGTGAGGCTCATGCTTCTCCATCTTTACTACTCATTAAAATAGCAGCCAATCAAAAAACAGTAAACATCTAAACATACTACATATCCCATGAGGATTTAAACCACACCTCTTACAAACCCACCAAAAGTCTATTGACATCCAGTACAAAATAGAGATGCACCATTTTCCTGCCTCTTTCTTTATGAAAAAGCAGTCCATTAATAAGAACATAATCCAAAATGGAACAGGTACACAGTTCCAAAACCCGCAATGGAGAGTTACCACACTTCAAAAAGGGTCCAAGCAGAACGAAGAAATCCAAACAGAGCCACTGGACCACCAACCACTGGAAACAGCTAGGCCATGGGTGTTAACTTTATTTCGAATCCGATGCAGAAAAGAAAAAATAACTTGAATCCCATCTTAACATAAGTTCAATCAAAAGTGTGGAATAAAATAACCAGATATATTCCACATAGTACATTGACAGCAATGAGATCATAAACCTTAACTGTCCCAATGTGTGGGATAATCCTCACTTCTGTGTCCTTAATAGAATCTAAAATTGTTTTAACACATGCTAGAAAGTTTTCTATTCTATGGCAGGACCGGAGGTTCTGATTATGCTGGTTCAAAGCTCACCAACAACAGAAGATACAGGCACAATCGGTTTATAATAGAGCATTTTAAACATAGAATCAGATGACCTAGCAGCACCATAAATAATATATTCTAATCTAGAACCAAAAGTGAAAGCTTTATAAGCCATAGCACCTCTAGCTGAGTTAGCACCATACAACAAAATATCAATGCAAGCCTTGGACATGACCCAATGAACCCAACGGGCTAATGTTGCTGCTGTCACTGGGCGAACAGGCTTCTGTATAGCCAACAACAAAGGACCTAGAGGATCAGTTCTATAAGCCAAAGTTTGTTCCTCTGAAACCTTCAAACATTTTACAGCACGAAATCAAGCATAGAAGCATAGTCAATTTGGCTGAAGTTGTTTCAATGCCAAATCAGTATTATCAGTTCATGATTCTAATAAGGATAAAACATTCGTAACATACCACAACTGAGTGTATCTAGGCTTCAGAGTACGAGCCACCCTGATTTTTTTGGGGAAACTAATTTTTATTGCAGAATCAGAAATGAACAATCGTTTAGACAATCCCTCCCGTCTCCCCTTATTGCTGATTATCAGTCATAAACAGTATTGTACACAGCCATGTAGCCCACATCCCGGAGGTAGGGCGGCGACATCCAGGAATCCACACAAAGACCAGGTGGCAATGCCACAGCAACAATATTCACTTGACATCAATATAATTAGGCTTTGTTTAAAAGATCCGCTTTTTCCCCCCTACCTACCCAACCCCGAACCCCAACAAATAACTTGTTTCCCCCGGTTACAATAAGGAGCAGTGAGCAGGTCCCATACCCTCCGCCCTGCCTAGCGGGACCTTGCCAGCGAGCCCATCATCCTACTACTAGCTCTTGACTCACTCGGCTGTTAATGTCACTCTTCCGGAGATGGCCTACCACCCCCCCCCCCCTACCCACCCATCCTCTGGTTTTTCGCCGGTGTGAGCCAAATTCAGGATTTAATCACTTCAATCAGGAGCCTATGGAACAGACGAGCTACCCTGATACCGTTCAGTAGTGAACATACCATGGGATGGACACCCACGGGCTTGCCATCAATAGGGTTGTGTTCAGCAGACAATGCTGACCTAAAATGATTTACTGACCTGTAATACAAACCATATTCAGCACACTTAGAAAGGAAATTCAGAACATCTTTCAACTTGCATCCCACGGGATCCACCTCCCGTTGAAGGCACCAACCTACCCAATGCTTCCATTTAGTAGAATATTGTTTGTGTAATTCGTCGGCTGAGAAGCGACTGCTGGATCTGGTAGGGTAGAACCCGGCTGGGACTGGATCTTAGGCATAACCTTTATGCCTGGAGTTGAACCCATGAGGAGGACCTTGTTGGTTGAAGCGTGTGGTCGAACGTCCTCTGCCACAACCAGCCCTGCCAGAAAGGGGGCTCAAGACTTGTTTGAATGAAGTTTGTGATTTGTCAAGAGAGGTAATTGTATTAACAAACCTGGCTCTGTCCTTAACAAAATGGTTATCAAATAACTGGCCCTCTGCCAGGTGACCCGGTTCTGCAGTAGCCGGTTCCACCAACTGTGGGTCAATTCTAAGAAGCACGGACATGCGGCGTTCAGAGTCCAGCACACAATTAGCGTTCCTCTGGGTCTAACCAACAAGCACCCCTGTCTCTTGCCCCTGTCTCTTGCGCATGTAAGGCCAATTCTAAGATCTTGGCTAAGGGGCCAGAAACATCAAAGAGTTTATCCTGGCAAGTCCCGTAGTGCCCTATCAATGCCCTTTTTGGGTCTTTGTTGTACTTTTTAAGAAATGTGTACATGGATGTATCAATATCAGGGTGAGGGAAGTTTCCTGAGGTAAATCAGGCCCAGGGCACTCTGAGCGTAAACGGAACCTCACTTCCTTATCAACACCTTTACAGAGATTTAACTGCATATATTCAGCCACTGCAGGAGCAGGATTCCTAGGATGTATAATGTCAGAAGGATTGAAGGTGAAGGGAGATACCATGAAAGGAGAGACCGAGCATTTACGCTTTTTGGAACGTTTTTTAAGCTTGAGAATCCTGAAAAGATGAGTATCGGTATCAGTGGCTGGGGCAGCGAGAAGGAGGGCGGGAGGGAACCTGCACTGTAAGCATGATCAGGCAAAGTCCCTGCAGTCACCTTAGCAATCACTTTCGCATGTGGCCATGACGGGGCAGAGGGGGAAGAAGAGAGGGAAGTGGGACCCCCAGAGGGGGGTGCAAGAGTACCCAGCAAGTTCATCCAAACATTGAGAAATGTGTTGAAGTACAAAGCTGAGGACCTTATCCAGAGATTTTTGAAAATATTTAGCTATAACACCTCCATATCATTGTCATAATAATAGTCCTCATCTTTTTCAGGGCCATGGGATACCAGACCCTGACCCAATGTCTCGGAATCATCAGACATAATCTCAAGAGGGAAGAAAGTACCAAATGCAGAGTCCCCAGAGGGAAGCAAGGGTCAACCAAACTATAGATATATTGGGTGGGGACAGGAGGCTACAATTATTGCAGCCCTGTTCATCCCAGAGTCAAGACGTCAATGGGATCACAAAGCTGGCTACATTACCCTCAGAAGAAGTTACCACTGTGACAGATATCAGGACTTTGACAGGGATAAATATCACTGTATAGCCGTAGAATATAATTTCATTTAAACTCTGTATTGCCCCAGTAACTAGAGTCTGCAGAAAAGCCCCTATTATTGCAGTCCAGGAAAAAGCAGCTCCAGCGATGTCTTCAGGAAGCTGCAGAGCGTGAGAGAGACGCTCTGGCAAGCTTCTGTAGAGGCGCGCTTGTGTAGCCCAGTTGAGCTCCACATGCAACCTCACTGCGCATGCGCAGTTGAGGCCTCGCTGGAGAATTTGCTATTGCTGCATGCCCAAGAGAGCTGCCGCTTGAACGCAAGGACCCCTGCCTCGTGTGGCCAAAACTAAGCATCCTCGTCCGGTCTCCCTACAGACCAAAGGCTGAGGCTGAGAGGACTCCTTGCTCCTCACTTCGCTGCACCACCCTGGCGACCTAGGCCCAGAGAGTGCACTGCTCATGTAGGGACTGCTGGTGGCTGTGTGAAAGGGATATACCCACCACAAGCTTGTTAAAGGTTTTCGGCAATTTTTGATCATTCTGCATAGTTTGCCTTCCTTGTATGATATGACCAGCCAGGATGATCCTCTAGCAGTGGATGCTCTGATTGGGGAGCCACCAATGGCATCTTCCTCACGCAATAAGCGTCCGGTGACCTCCTCAATTAAAAACATGCTATCTCTCCCAAAATAACATTAAAGGCAGTGGCTTTGTGGTGGCTACAGATTAGGGCCCCGCAGCGATACAGTGCATTGTCTGACTTATCTTTACCAGCAACAAAGGGGAACATCCAATCCCTCTTACATGAAATGTAAACTATTCCACTGGACCACTGCAGACACATTTTACTTCAAACAGCCTTTACATTGGGCAAGCACACCAATGATAAAAGATAAAGGCAGTAAAGCCCAAACATCTCTGTAACAACTCTTTGCCAAGGGGTCTCCAAAGAAAGGCATCACCCACTTCTACTAAGCATTATGTAGCCTTTCCCAGCCACTGTAACACCCCTACCAGTTGCGATGGGAACCGGACCCAGGTATCACCATTACAGATGACACCTGGGAGCAGCTCTGGTTAAGTGCAGCCAAGACATCTGTCTGGCTACAGCTTATGGGTAATTCCTACAAAATACTCACTAGATGGTATTTCACCCCAGTCTGACTTCATGCCAAGGTTGGAACTCCCATTTCTCTGTTGAAGGAGCTGTGAAGCCAAGGGTACCTTTTTTACACATTTGGGAGCAATGCATATAGGTAAAATGCAACTGATCAGAGGTGCTACACTCTATTAATCAAATTAGCTTGGTGACTTTGCTGATGTACCGATTGGTGCACCTGTTGGGAGATGCCAGGGAAGACCTGGTCTACACACACATGCGTTCTAGGGGCAAAATGCTTACCTTCTTCCTTCTGGAAGCTAGGCTAACCATAGCCCACACTTGGAAGATGTGAGATGAGAATCCAGACACTCACTGAAATGCAGGATCGTCTGCAGGGGCGAAGATAGTTCCTCAACCCACCTACACCAACTCTTAGCACTACTGATTGAACAGAAGGCCTGGCAAATGTATAAGGAGGGAAAGGGATTTGGGATGAGAGAGAGAAGAGAAGAAAAAACACTGCCACGATCCACCACCTGGACCAGCCAAGCTCCGTTTTCTGGGAAGGTAGACGTAGCTTTTGTTCAGTGCTAAGGGAAAAAGGAATAGTTAAACCACTAATCTACTCTACAAACGTTCCTAATGTTATTATATCAATACAACAACATGAATTACCTCTATAGCATTGTTGCGCGTGTGCACTTCAGCAAATTGATACAATAACGTTGACCGTCTCATCTGGAACACAATTACCCATGGAAAAGCAACTTAGGTTTAGAACTGAGCAACAGATTCTAGAACATAAAGAGAGCATCCGTATTAAACTTATATGTATACTTCTAATGCACACTTAATATCTCTTTGGTTATTTTCATGCTTAGTTTATTTTCATTGTCTCACCTTTTACATAAGGGGAACCTTCCTTGAACCTAGAAGTCTTCAATTTATTTTCAAGCAGGCAAATTAACATCAAAAGCCCAAAGAGTAAGTCTTAAGACCTATTTTAGCATTGTAACCCAAATGTCAATTAAAGTCACTCTCTGTAACTTCTTAAAGTAACAAAACAATCAATGCCCCATTATCACATAAAAGTTTGCGAGTCCTGAACACAAAAGAAATGCTAAGCGGAATTAAACATATTCACTTAGCGTGCTTGTTCAGTCCGCAGGAAGGAATGCAGGATTCTAAGACAAGACTCTTCAACGCGCTGATGCCTCAACTGAAGGACGCACTGAAGTGACAGTGGACGGAGTCTGAGGAACCCGGAGTCTACACAACCAAACTCCACGGAAACAAAAAGCCAAGCGAGGACTGCTGTGGGGCGTGGCTATTTCTAGCCAATCCGAAGGGCGTAACCGGTCCTGTTTTAGCAATGTGCCTGACAACGTTGCTGCTTCACGTGATTGCTTCCAGAATTATCCTTGTTACCTTATCAACAATAAACTGTGTCTTTTCAATGTCTTTACACGTCTTTCGTCTTTTCACGTGCAGCTGAATGAATCATAAATCCGATCATTTCACAGAACGGGCAAAATAACATGATATGCATAATGCTTCCTAATAATCTTTGATAAAGTAACAATAAAATAAAGGAAAATAATAGCATACTTTGATTATACACATTATACAGAGGTACCCAATAAGCCTTGGTAAGAACAAGATAACACATTTAAAGTTTCTCAGAGACCATAACTCGACTCGACTGTGTAAGCACTTCTCCTCGCCACGGAGTCACTGTGTAGGTGTGTGGATGCCGGCCAGATGGAGGCCTTGGTCCTGCTAGGCCTAAGTGCAGCCTTTGACACAGTATCCCACAAAATGTTCCTGCAGTGACTACGGTCAGGTGGGGTGGATGGAGAAGCGCTAAAGTGGATGAGTTCCTTTCTACAGGACCACAGCTTCCAGGTTGCAAAGCATCCTCATATGTCAAAAATCTTGCCACTCTCACAAGGGGTCCCATGGGGCTCAATTCTTAGCCCAACCCTTATTAATCTATATATCACCCCCTGGCAGATCCCCAGGTAGCGGCTGCACCACACATCCGACAAGCTAGCTGTGGACCCGGACGACCGCCCACACGGGGGACCACTAATCCATGACATATTGAAGTATCCTCCTAGACCCTTTTTCGTGACATCGCTCCCACAGGCACACTCTCCCCTACCACTTCCCCTCCCACGCGCACACCTTTGTTCATTGTTTCGGACTCTTGTCTCCCAGACATAGCCCTGTCTTCCTCACACGCCACATCCGGAAGGCTCACCTGGATACATGTCCGGCCACGGGACTGGACGCAGGTGGCGTCTCCCCAATATGCAGCATGGCTATACCATTTGCCCGTTTGGCACATCACACACCTCATTGACAGCCCGTGGGGCCCTACCGCTCTGAACGGCTGTCGTACACCACGACAAAGACAGACTGAACACGTGCACCACTAACCCCTATCCCATTGACACACCTCCATGGTTTGATGTTACAACCCATGGGTTTCAGTGTTGTAGATACCGGAGATGCGCGATGGAGCGGCCAAAGATTGGGACACACCGATGAGATCTATTTTGTTTGCAGAGTTAAAATGTTTACTTATAAAAAAACGATAAAACAAGACGTCATTTGAAAGCATAACTGAATGTTGAGCACACGTGGCATGGAAGTTGTAATTAAAAGCTCACTCACTGAAGTTACATTCGAAGGAACTGAACACCCTCCTCCATGCTCCTTTATTCTCTCGTAATACCGCAATGATGCAGCCGGCCCACGGGGTTGTAGGCTTTGCTATATGTACTGCTCTTGTGACTACTAATAAACGTATTTAAAAAAAAAAAAAATCACCCCCTGGCAGATATTGTGGAAAAACACAAGATCACCATAGTGTCGTATGCGGATGACTCAGAGCTTAAAGTCACTCTAGCTCAGGACTCAGACGAGCCAGGAACCCAGTTCTCCTCCTGCCTAAAAGACCTAGCTTCATGGATGTCAAATAAAGACCTGAAATTGAATGGCAGTAAGACGGAGGTTATGATCATAGGGAAAGCCCTCTCCATCTGGTGTTCGGCTTGGTGGCCCCAGAGGTTGGGGCCCATGCCCACACCTAAAGAAGAAGTAAAAAATCTAGGAGGGTGACTCGATTCGAAACTATCCTTTGAGACCCACACAAGGAGAATTGTAGGGAGATGCTTTGGTATACTTAAAATGTTAAGGAAAACCTTGGATATTTTTACCACCTCAGCTAGGAAAACCCTAGTCCACACTCTTGCTACATCGCTATTGGACTATGGAAATGTCCTCTATTTGGGAGCAACGAAAGGAAGCATGCAGCGGCTGCAGCGCATTCAGAATGTGGCAGCATGCCTAGTTCTGAATCTACCCAGGAGAGCTTCCTCCTCGAAAGCCCTTGATACCCTTCACTGGTTACCTGTTTGCAAAATAATTCTTTTTAAATAATTCTTTTTAAAGCTTTGTGCTTTTGTCACCAGAGTCTACAGGGAAAAGGACCCAGCTACCTGCATGATCTCCTGACCCCTTACAATCCTACCCGTCAGTTGAGGTCAACAGGAGCGCATCTACTCAAAGTTTCAAAAATTAAAAAGGGCCAAGATGGGTGCACGCTCATTTGGCTATTTGGCAGCCTTTGTTGCGTGAAGAAACATCTGGAAGTGTGTTCAGAAGAGGCTTGAAAACCTGGCTTTACTTGGTGTGAGCCATGCCTACCGGCCCTACCCTGCATGCAGCTGTTTTCTGTAGAGCTGGGACACACCAGTCGGTGTAGCCAGGTGCTTTATAAATGAAATTATATGATAACATGATTTATCCTAAGACTGTGGGGATGTTTACAAATGATACAGGCCTGGTGTGTATTCCGGACAGTCCTCCCCCTTAAAAACCCTCATACTGGATGTGGTTTGGAGGAATTTTGCTGGTGGAAATGTCGAACCAGCCGAAGGGCATGGACAGATGAAGCAGGTTCCCATGAATTTTCTTCAGGTCTATACCCTTTCCATGCCAATAAATAAGGTAAAATGCCTTGTATTCTTTTGGAGTACAATACTTTGGCCACCTCACATTCCCATTCACCATGTACTTTTTTTTTTTAAAACATATTTTTATTACAGCGAAGATATTAAAAAGGCACAAGGCATACAGTCAGTAATACTGTTGATATGTAAACAACAGGAACAAGCAGTCCCAATGACAATACACAGCCATAGACGGCCCACATCCCGGAGGCTGGGCGGCGCAGGAATAAGACATGTATAACAGTAGGGAAAATTGCAATTGTGCTCCAAATATATCAAAAACTTATCAGTGTCTTCGCTCAGTTTTCGTATTTCGCATCCTTATACTACGTAACAATTTAACAATAACTAAGTACCCCAGTAGTGGCATTTCTAGTGCTGATCCGAATAAAGCAGGAGATCCGTGTGAGGGTCAGGCAGGTCGCTACCAGTACAGCTCAGTCGGGACCTATGGGAATCACAGCTAGTTACAGGCATACCTAGTAAAGAATATTGGCGTGGCCGCAGGGGACCTCTACATTGTCTCTAAACACCCCCCTTCAGCCCCCTCCTCCCCACCGTCAGACTCCGAGGACGCAGAAGAAAACAATTCAGCACTGGTAGCATCCGAATCATCCTCCGCCAGCCCCTCCATGCACAGTGTTCTCCAGGTGAGCAAATCATCTTGGAGCTTCCCATCTTTGCGAGTGCGTTGCATGTGTGACTCCTCCGCTAAGGCCCATTCCTTTGCGTCCCTCAGCCAATGAGGAATCTCAGGTGCCCTCTGACCCATCCAAGTGATGGCCACCCGCCTCCTCGCCAGAACCAGTAAGAGTTGCAGGAATTTATAAGATAGTCCCTTCTTTTTAGGCTTAGGCACCAATGCCAGCAGACAGTGGAGTGGGTCTAGAAGGAGCCTAAGATGCGAGGCTCGGGTAATGTACACCACCACCCTCCTCCAGAATTCCTGAACTAAAGGACATTCCCACGCCAAGTGTAGGAAACCCGCCCTCCCCACCACACATCTAGGGCAATATTCACCATGTACTTTGAGGGGAGGAGATGGTGGACCAATATGAGTGGTGGAAACATAAGGTTGTATTAAGGAGACGTGAAAAAGTGGGTGTATCTGGAAATCAGCAGGGAGAGCCAGATCTACTGTGACGGGATTAACCAGTTTAGTGATTTTGAATGGACCTAGGAACCTCGGGTGAAGTTTGCGGGGCCCAGCTAGGCGTAGGTTCTTTTTAGAGAGCCATACCTGTCCCCTATGGCATAATGAGCGGCAGGTTGCCTGTGTTTGTCTGCCTGACTTTTCACTTGTTGTTGATATACTGCTAGGTGTTGTTTAACCTGTGTCTGAATATGTGTTAGGTTTTTATGATGATCTTTGACTGCGGGAATCAGCTCAGCACCAGACATTTATACTATGGGGAACATTCAAGGATGTTAACCATGCATGCAATAGAAAGGTGAAACACCAGTAGCAGAATGGACAGTGTTGTACATGAACTCTACCATGGGTAACCCCTTATCCCACTCAGTTGTCCAGGTAGTAATGAAACAACGTAAGGTTCGTTCCATTGCTTGGTTAAGTCTTTCCGTCTGTCCATCAGTCTGTAGGTGATAGGCAGAGGACAGACGGACATCAATATTCATAGAAGAACAAAAACTATGCCAAAACTTGAAGATGAATTGTGGATGCCGATCAGATATATTAGTTGTGGGCAATCCATGTGTCTTAACAATATGTTGTATAAATAATTTTGTCTGCTCTTTGGCAGATGGCAAGTGTTTCAAGGGGAGAAAATGCGCCATTTTAGTTAAATAATCCACTATTACCCATATGATAGAGTATCCATTGGACACAGTTAGATTAGTGACAAAGTCCATAATTAAAGTATGCCAAGGTGCAGGTGGTATGGGCATGAGCTGTAAAAAAAACAGCTGTTGCAACATGTGAATCTTTAGATTGTACGCAGGTTGGACAAGTGTGAACATAATTCGTTACATCAGAGATCAATGTTGGCCACCAGAAATCTCATTGACAGAATTCCAGGGTTTTTTCAGGACCAGGATGTCCTGTTAGGACGGTGTCATGAGTCCAATGGAACTGTAACCACCTGATGTTCCCGGGATCGGGGAAAGCTCGAAAGTACGTAAGACAACAGACAAGGATTAAAGAACTTTACCAATTTAATGGCTAAAGGTAAAGAACAAAGCAAAACGTATGCAACGCATACTGTACACGAAATTATGAAAACAACAACGATACCCAATCACAGCACCTGGATGGTCTCACCGTCCTTCGCATGAACACCGGTCTCGGTGTTCACCAACGAAGGACACTGTGCTAAGAAGCGGCCGACAATGCCGCTCGACTGCTGTGGTGGGTGCGGTACCTTGGGATCAGTTCCTGGTCATCCACGGGGCTAATAGGCAGTTACAGAACGAGGGAATGCCCAGCCGGGCACTCTACCTTCCATTCTTGTTCTGGGTCAGGGAACAGCCGCTCTACCTGCACCACTCTATAACCAAACCCGTGTCTAACGTCTAGAACCGTGTGCTTCCAAATTAGACGCGGCAACCACCTCCGTGGGGTGCGTCTCAGTAACTGTTGCCTTGTTCAAGGTATCGCTATCCAGAAGGAGTAGCAGGGCAAGGAGCAGCCGCTCAACGTGCCCTGTCCTTTCAACGGCCACACGCCTCTTCTGCTGAGACGCGGCATTCACCTCCGCGGTGTGCGTCTCAGTTGCGGCGGGTGAACGGGTCGTCAAAGGGGTCAGAAGACAGCCTTCAATCCCCCTTGTTCAGCGGGGGCTCCAAATGCTTACCGCGCTCACTACGTCTTCTTTAGCTGAGACGCGGCAAACACCTCCTTGGTGTGCGTCTCCGCTACGGGTGAAGCCGGTTCAAAAACTGGGGTCAGAGAGCGTCCGCTCAATCTGTCCTCGGGGTCCTACGGTCTTCTCCGGCTATGGGAATCCTTGAGAACGGGTCCTATGACTGCAGTGCGATGTCGGCAGGGATACAAATATCCGACGCTGCGTCCTCGCTGCTACCTGCTTATGTAGGCGTGTCTGTTCCGCGCTGGCTCCACTCTAGGCATGCTGGTAGTTGTGGTCCCAGCGGCACAGATTGGTATAGCCGGATCACGCACTCAGCGGCGGACTTCTGTAGGTGAGGGCAATCCTGACAGGAACACAGTGTCATGTAACTCTTGTGTAGGGATGTATAGTCAGTTTTTGAAGTACAATAGACCCCCTTTCTTAGTGGTTTCAGGAGGTTGAGGCTCTTTCTGTTGTGCTTTTTGTACTTGTGTTAAACAATCTTAAGGGGTGCAGATAGCAACTCTCTTATGTTCCAGAATATTGGGACTGGATGAGGTTGTATTGAGTTCAGGATTGAGATAATTTAGATGTGATGTGTCCGATTTCTGTTGGTCTTTGCTTGGTCTATAAGTAATTATGAAGTCAAATTTGTTAAAAAATAAAAGCCAACATAGTTGGCTTGGGGTCAAGGCCTTAACAGTTTGGTAGAAATGTAAGTTACAGTGATCAGAGTAAATAGTCACAGTATGACCGGCTCCCAGTAAATAATGTCGCCACTCCTGGAACGCAAGCTTAATGCCCAACAGTTCACGCTCAGCGACCATATAATGTTGTTCGGCCGGCAAGAGTTTCTTAGAAAAATAGGTGACAGGATGTAAATGCTCAGAGTTGGGATCCCTCTGAGAGAGAATTCCTCCAACGGCTGTCTGGGAGGCTTCAGCTTCCACAAAAAATTGTTGTGTTGGATCAGGATGGTGCAATATGTGTGTTTCTGTAAAGGCTTTTTTCAGTGTCAGGAAAGCTTGTTCTTCTGTTGGGGACCATTTAAACTGAACCCCCTTTTTAAGCAGATGGGTAATTGGAGAGACTACCGAAGGGCATGGACAGATGAAGCAGGTTGCCATGAACTTTCGTCAGGTCTATACCCTTTCCATGCCAATAAATAAGGTAAAATGCCTTGTATTTATTTAGAGTACAATACTTTGGCCACCTCACATTCCTATTCACCATGTACTTTGAGGGGAGGAGGTGGTGGACCAATATGAGTGGTGGAAACATAAGGTCGTATTAAGGAGATGTGAAAAACTGGGTTTATCTGGAAATCAGCAGGGATAGACAGCTCTACTGTGATGGGATTAACCAGTTTAGTGATTTTAAATGGACCTAGGTACCTCGGGTGAAGTTTGCGGGTCCCAGCGAGACGTAGGTTCTTTTTAGAGATCCATATCTGTCCCCTATGGCATAATGAGGGGCAGGTTGCCTGTGTTTGTCTGCCTGACTTTTCACTAGTTGTTGATATACTGCTAGGTGTTGTTTAACCTGTGTCTGAATATGTGTTAGGTTTTTGTGATGATCGTTTTCTGCGGGAATCAGCTCAGCACCAGACATTTATACTATGGGGAGCATTCGAGGATGATAGCCATGCAGGCAATAGAATGGTGAAACACCACTAGTAGAATGGACTGTGTTGTTGTACACGAACTCTACCATGGGTAACGCCTTATCCCACTCAGTTGTCCATGTAGTAATGAAACAACGTAAGGTTTGTTCCATTGCTTGGTTAAGTCTTTCCGTCTGTCCATCAGTCTGTAGGTGATAGGCAGAGGACAGACGGAGATCAATATTCATAGAAGAACAAAAACTATGCCAAAACTTGGAGATGAATTGTGGATCCCGATCAGATATAATAGTTGTGGGCAATCCATGTGTCTTAACAATATGTTGTATAAACAATTTTGTCAGCTCTTTGGCAGATGGCAAGTGTTTCAAGGGGAGAAAATGTGCCATTATAGTTAAATAAGCCACCATCACCCATGTGATAGAATATCCATTGGACACAGGTAGATTAGTGACAAAGTCTATAATTAAAGTATGCCAAGGTGCAGGTGGTATGGGCATGAGCTGTAAAAAAAAAGATGGTGCAACATGTGAATCTTAGATTGCACGCAGTTTGGACAAGTGTGAACATAAATCGTTACAACAGAGATCAATGTTGGCCACCAGAAATTTCATTGACATAATTTCAGGGGTTTTTCAGGACCAGGATGTCCTGCTAGGACGGTGTCATGAGTCCAATGGAACACAGTGTCATGTAACTCTTGTGTAGGGATGTATAGACGATTTTTGAAATACAATAGACCCCCTTTCTTAGCGGTTTCCGGAGGTTGGGGCTCTTTCTGTTGTGCTTTTTATTCTTGTGGTAAAAAATCTTGAGGGGTACAGAGAGCAACCCTTTTATGTTCCAGAATAATGGGACTGGATGAGGTTGTATTGAGTTCAGGATTGGGATAATTTAGATGTGATAATGTGTCCGATTTCTGTTGGTCTTTGCTTGGTCTATAAGTAATTATGGAGTCAAATTTGTTAAAAAATAAAAGCCAACATAGTTGGCGTGGGGTCAAGGCCTTAACATTTTGGTATAAATGTAAGTTACGGTGATCAGAGTAAATAGTCACAGTATGATGGGTTCCCAGTAAATAAGGTCGCCACTCATGGAACGCAAGCTTAATGCCCAACAGTTCACGCTCAGCGACCATATAATGTTGTTCGGCCGGCAAGAGTTTTTTCGAAAAATAGGCGACAGGATGTAAATGCCCAGAGTTGGGATCCCTCTGAGAGAGAATTCCTCCGACGGCTGTCTGGGAGGCTTCAACTTCCACAAAAAAACGCTGTGTTGGATCAGGATGGTGCAATATGTGTGCTTCTGTAAAGGCTTTTTTCAGTGTCTGGAAAGCTTGTTCTGCTGCTGGGGACCAGTTAAACTGAACCCCCTTTTTAAGCAGATGGGTAATTGGAGAGACTACCGAAGATAACTGGGGAATAAAAAGCCGTTAGAAATTTGTGAAGCCCAGGAATCACTGGATGTCTTTTCCTGATCTTGGGGTTTCCCATCTCAAGATAGCTTGTAATTTTTACTGATCCATAGCTATACCATTAGGTGATATTACATAACCCAAAAATTAAATATTGTTAGCATGGAAGACACACTTGTCTAATTTAGCGAACAGGTGGTGTTCTCTCATTCACTGTAATACCGCCCAAACATGGTCAATGTGCTCAATTCAAGGATGAATAAATCAGGAAATCATCGATGTAACAGATCACAAAGACATCCAAAAACTCCTGCAACACTTCATTAATAAAAATGTAAATGATGCGGGTGCATTGCACAATTCGGAGGGCATCACTGTATATTTGAAAAGACCAAATTTTGTCCGAAAGGCGGTTTTCCATTCGTCTCTGTCCTTCATTCTAATCAGGTGGTAGGCACCCGCAAATCCAATTCAGTAAAAATGCTAGAATTTCGTACTTGATCCAGTAAGACCAGTATCAAGGTTAGAGGGAACCTTTTTTTATAGTGACCTTGTTAATGACATAATAATCAATGCAGGCACGGATTTGTGATTCTTTTTTGGGACGAAGAAGAGTGGTGAACTAACAGGTGAAGTGAAATGTCTAATGAACCCTTTTAGTAACAGGTTGTCTAAATATTCCTTTAAATATTGAGTTTCAGGTTCAGATAGAGCGTACACTCGACTACATGGTAACTTGGCTCCAGGAACCAAGTCATAATACCGATGCAGAGGCAATTTAGTTGCTTGTTGTTTGGAAAACACATTGTGAAAGTCCTCATATATGGTAGGCAAGGAAGTTGCGCTTTCTTCCTTGAGTACAGGTTCAGGAGTCTCGAGTGTAATGTAGGGGTGTGATGGGTTGTTGTCTATCTGCATAACATTTATGACAACAATATGTGGAATCTAATGTGCCTGTGCGTTTCACCCAGGCAATCTTCGGATTGTGGACTTGAAGCCATGGGATGCCTAATATAGCCCCAAACACTGTGCTGTCTATGAGATCAAACTGAATCTGCTCGGAGTGCCCATCGGCACAGATCATGGTTAAGGGTGCTGTCTGATGGAGGATCATACCAGAAGATAACTCTGACCCATCCACAGCCCAAACTGATTCAGGAATTTCTTTTTTTATTATGGGAATATTCAGAGTTTTTGCCAACCCAATATCTACATAGTTTCCTGTAGCTGCAGAATGCAATAGGATGGGTATTACCTCCCATACTTGGGTGGCAAAAGCAACGTCACTATTAAAGTAAGATGCTGTGGTGTGGGTGTCATAGTGTTAGCCAGATAATGACATGAGCCTGTTTGTGAGAAATGCTCGATAAGGGGGCCTCTATCCTTATCGGGCCAGGGAGTTTTCCGACAGTAGTGTTTCTGAGACATTAGTTAACCCTATTGTCTTTCGTGGAATTGGTTTTGCGGAACAATCTCGTGCAAAATGACCAGGGCATCCACAATACAAACATAAATTTAAACAACGTCTATGATCTTTCTCATCCTTAGAAAGTGGTCCTCTAATACTACCGATGTGCATAGGCTCTGAAGAATCGGAAGAAGAACTAGTACTAGGGGATTCTTTTTTCTCATGTTTTACTAGTACCACTCGTGCTATATCCCCACGAGTTTTGTTGCCCCTTCGTACCCCCAGGCGATGATCCAGCCAGACCACCAGATCGATGAATTCTGCACAATCTGAAGGGGGATCTACAATTTGGGCAAGTACAATAAAAAAGCGATGTTATCTTTTCATCTGGCCATTCGATTTCAGCAGTTAACTGGTTGAAAGAGGTGATATAAGATAATAAATCTTTATTTCCCTGATGAAATTCAACAACTCGTTGTTGCTTGCCTGGATGAACTGGTGTTTAGCAAAGAGCTTACACATAGTTTCTTTAAAACGTCCTAAATCATGTAATAGTGGATCATCCCGTTCTACAAATGGAATTGACCATGTGGCCGCAGTCCCTCCATGATATGAGAGAACAAATGCCACCTTGGCTGCATCACCAGGGAACACAGTAGGCCGACAAAGAAAGTGCAGTTGACACTGGTTCATGAAAATGTTATATTTCATTTGATCCCAAAAAAATTGTTCGGGGGAGCCAAAGGAACAGGAGTTTGTATGGTGACTGTGACATTAATTGGCTGAACCTCCGATGTATCTGTGCTTGTGGAGGAGAACTGGAAATGTGGTGGTTGAATTACCATTTTGGGTCTAACAGTGGTATTATCCTGAGGAGATTCTCGAAGCTTATATTGCTGTAACTCGCACTGTAATGTATGATTTTCCTGTTTTAAGGCAGCTACCTCTCGTCGTAAATCTTTAAAGGCCATATCCTGTAAAGGAATAGTATCATCACCGGAGCATCCATCGCCCAAGCAGAATTTAATGTCGTGGCTTGGCTTTATGTGAGATGAGACTCCGTCCACTGACCTGAAATGCAGGATCACCTGCATTGGGGCGATGATAGTTCCTCAACCCACCAGAACAACTCTCAGAACTACTGATTGAACAGGAGCCCTAGCAGATGTTTCAGGAAGGTAGGGGATTTGGGATGAGAGAGAGAAGAGAAGAAAAAACACTGCCACGATCTACCACCTGGACCAGCCAAGCTCCGTGTCCTGGGAAGGTAGATGTAGCTTTTGTTCAGTGCTAAGGGAAAAAGGATTTGTTAAACCACTAATTTATACTACAATGTTCCTAATGTTATTAGGCCAATACGTCAACATGAATTACCTCTATAGCATTGTTGCACATGTTCACTTCACCAAAATGACACAATAACGTTGACCCTCTCATTGGGAACACAATGACCCATGGAAAAGCAAATTGGGGTTAGAACTGAGCAAAAGATTCTAGAAAACAAAGAGAGCATCTGTATTAAACTTATACATATACTTCTAATGCGCACTTAAAATCTCTTTGATTACTTTCAGGCTTAGATTATTTTCATGCTTTCACCTTTTACATAAGGGGGATCTTCCTTGAACCTAGAATCATTCGATTTATTTTCAAGCAGGCAAATTAACATCAAATGCCCAAAGAGTAAGTCTTACAACCCATATTAGCATTGAATCCCAAATGTCAATTAAAGTCACTCTCAGTAACTTCTTAAAGTCACCAAATAATCAATGCCCCATTATCACATAAAGGTTCGCGAGTCCTGAACACAAAAGAAATGCTAAGCGTAATTAAACTTGCTGCAGTGACAGTGGGCGGAATCTGAGGAAGTCCGCACAACCAAACGCCACAGAATCAAAAAGCCAAACGAGGACTGCTGCGGGGCATGGCTATTTATAGCCAATCTGAAGGGCGTAACCAGTCGTGTTGTAGCAACGTGCCTGACAACGTTGCTGCTTCAGGTGACCGCTTCCCTTGGCAACAATAAACAATGTATTTTCAATGTTTTTACACGTCTTTAGTTTCACGCACACTTGAATGAATCATGAATCTGGTCATTTCACAGAACGGGCAAAATAACATGATATGCATAATGCTTCTTAATAATCTGTGATGAAGTAACAATAAAATAAAGAAAAATAATAGCATGCTTTAATTATACACATTATACAAAGGTGCCCAATAAGCCTTGGTAAAACAAGATAACACATTTAAGGTTTCTCAGAGACCATAACATGATTTATCCTAAGACCGTGGGGATGTCTACAAATGATACAAGCCTGGTGTATATTCCTGATAGAAGAACCCTTTCCCATCAAGCCCTTCACTATGGTGGGCTAAGGTGTGCCACATATATGCTATGAAACACTTGACCATGCAATTTATGGACTAGATGCATAAGTTTGAAAGAATTTGGCTGCCGTTCAAGACCTACGCTAAAAGGAACAGGGACAAGAGGAACCTGACTATCACCATGCCGGATACTCTGCAAAAAGTGCGGCTTGAGGCATTTTTTTCTTCAGATAGTACATCCGGGAGTAATGAAGATGAAGATGAGCTCTTTGGCATGTGCCTGATTGATGACTCTGTAAAGCAATAACCTGTGTGCTTAATGTTCTCATGTTCCTTCTTACGATTGTAATGTGTGAACCCTGTACAACACCCATGATGCCAATGTGATGATATTGCTCTTTCATTTCCCTTTCTCCTAAGCTGTAATCAACTTTGAGCCCCACCCCTTAAAATCCTATAAATAAAATGTTTTTAAAAAACAGTCCCTGTGCAAAGATTAAGTTCAATGTTAACAGAGTATTTTAACTAATACACGTTGTTACAATTATCATTCATTCTAGCTTCATGAATAGCCTATTGACAACTGACTTGATAAGGTGATTCTTGTCCTGTTGGCGAAAGTACAGTTTGTCTCCTGGTTAATTAGCAACAGCATAGAGAAAGTTTCCCTTTTCTCTGAATTTTCTAATTGGGCTAACAATGCTTGTCAATTAACCCTTATTTTAGAGGCTGAAGCATTTAAAGTCTTTAAAGTTTTAGTTGGCATTGAACTCCCACGAGGGATTGGAGCGCTCGACAACCAATTTAATCGTCAGCCAATTCAAAAGCTCATGCTCAGAGTTCTTTGTCTTTTGGATTTCATAGTGCAAATAAATTGTTCTGAAATTATTCTAAAATTATTGCAACATGAACCTTGTCCTTAATCTGTTGCATGGCTCTGAAATAGACGTGGGTCACTAACCCTGTTATTTTTGTCTCTCTTTTTACAGGGTTGATCTCCCCCACACGGGCAGCCGCCATCTTGGAAGGAGAATCGAATCACCATGTTAAGCTCTTACCTGGTTGGATCCAGGAGTTCAGGTAAGTGAGCAAGACTTCCTGCCAGCCAGGTGTTACAGAGTCAAGTAAGTGTGTGGCTGGAGGGCCTGGCTTTTATGGTCAAGCTTTCAAAATGGCTGCCCTTTCACCTGACTCAAGGTAAATCCCACGAAATTTGCCTTGAATGCACTTCAAAGGTAAATATTGAAATGAAAAGGCTATTGTATGCCGAATGAGGGGGTGGGGCTGGGGGGCAATCAGGCATTTTGCAAGCAGGTCTCCACTGCTGGAAGACTGGAGGTGGTAGCAACCAGGGATTATTATAAAAGTTACGTTTTTCGATGCACTACACACAGCACGTTTGATACAGGTTGCAGTTATCGTGACAAAACATTGACAAGGACAAATGCAGACTCAGCAAAGGTAGCGGATGGGTATTTTAGGATTGACAAACAGGAAATTGGGGATTGTTAGGTTGACATTTTGGCAGTTTGATGTTTAAAGGAGCAGTAGGTGCTTTAGAGCCTATTGGAGTGGGTAATTATTTAGGGGAGGAAATACGGATTAGAGTTAATTGTTGGTATGCTGGTAAGGATTTGTAGAACATTCCTTTATGTCAAATGTTGATGTACTGTGAGCTCTGCTTGCTTCCAAATAAACCAACCTTTTTCACAAACGGCATGAGTGCTGGGAGTCACTTTTCCATGAAGGATGCATTTTTCCACCAGTAGCACAGGCCCTGTTTTCCTTATGTCAGTATGCCCCCCCAATCCCGTTCTCTAGTCACCATCAAAAAAGGGAGGGCCTGTCTAGTGTGCTCAAGACTTATCTTCCTGTTACTAGTGTCCTAGTGTGCCATCCCTATTTGGGCTGTGATATGGCCTTGCTCGTCTTATGCTTCGACTGAGAGCCAAGCACCGAGATGTTTTAGTCCTGTTGGACTGCACATTTTTATCAGCTATGCACCGTTCTCAAACCTGTTGTGTCTGCAAAGCTTCAACAGTTTGTGAGTACCTACACAATCAATCAATTGTGAGTACCTCTACACCATTCCACAACCAGTCAAATATCCGAAATCAGCAATTAAGCCATAACTAGCACCAGTTCACTGATGGACATCTATATTGTTACTAATTACACAGATTGCGTATAGCGAGTACATACCCTGTATATATATATATTTCATTTAATCTGCTTCTCGTAGGTAGTATATTTGCTTTAATATTCAACAAGGAGATCAGACGGTATGACTCACAACTATTTCTAGGCTCACCCTCTTTAAAGCTCTCCGTGAAATCAGCATGTTGAAGGTCAGGTCCCGAGCCTCGCGAAGAGATTCAACAAATAGTGCTCTAGGAGCCTGACATAGCTCTTATAAAACTCTGCCGGGATGCCGTTAGGACTCATGGTTTTGCTTGATTTTAGTATCATAATAGCAGCTTGAACCTCCATGAGCATAATTTGTCCCTCCTCTCGTCTAACACCACTGGAGTAGTCAAAGTGTTAAGGTATTCTATGATTTGGTCGGTGTCTGTCAGTGGACATGCTTTATAGAACAACTCATAGTACTGGGCAAATTCGTCTGCAATTTGGCCATCCATTACATGCGTTTCCCCAGCAAAGGTCTGTGATGCCCTCCACCCAACGGATGTTTGTTTCCTTCCACCTCAACCATGCCAGCAGCTTACCGCTTTGTCTTCCATTCGTATAATCAATGGAGTGTGGCTAGCATTTGTTTCTGTCCATCCCTCTGTGCTAGGTTGCGGTAGTCGGTATGTAATTTTTCAATCTTTCTAAGGACAAGCGGATCTACCAGTGTCCCGGGGTAGCTCTCTAGCAAAAGTTGATGTGCTGTTGCCTCTATCTCCTCAACCCCTCCTGTTTTTTGCACAATAAAGTTTTGAGCTAGATCCCTAAAGATCTTTTTATATGTCTCTCATAGGACAGTACTGTGTCTATCTGGAGCTCCAAGGCCACTGTCATGTCCCCCAGTCCCCAAGGGTTCAATTTCCAGCTAACACGTGGTTGCGGCTGCTTCCTGCCCACAGAGACCAAGAGGGGTGAGTGGTCTGAAAAACCCTGTGCCAGATAATTAGCCCTTGCTACACTATCTATCTCCCCTCCTGGGGAAAACACATAGTCCATTCTGGAGAAGACTCCATATGACCCTGAAAATATGAGGAACATCTCGCCTCTTGGTGGTGGTGTCTCCACAGATCTGACTGACCCAGCATGGACACAAACCGTGCAAGAGGAGTATTTCTGCGGGCACCGCAGTGGACCCGGAACGTTCCAGATCATGAGCAAAGACATCATTGAAATCCTTGCCTATAATGTGTAAAGAAGAGTTTGTTTCCAGTAGTATACCGCTACCTTCTCAAGTGTGGGTGCTTGCAGTTGGAGGGGGTGCATAGACACTCATCATGGAAATATCTGGTTTGCCCCAAAGACCCTGGACCCCCACATACCTGCCGTGTGAATCAATCTATGTGCGCATTACCTGAAAGGGAGGATTTTTAAAAATCAGTATAGTTCCTGGATCCCAAGGTGAAACCCATCAGTGCCAAAGTGATGTGTGTATGCTTCCTTGCTCAGAAATCGACATTGTGCCCCTAGGAGGTGAATTTCCTAGAGAAGAACTATGTCAGGCTTTAGGCGGCAGATTTATTGCACTACTGCCCCACGTTTGTTCTTGTTCCCCAGCCCATTGACATGCCATGTTAAAACAGAATATTGTATGTTATCTAAGAAACTGGTTTGTGCCATTGGTACGTTTTTGGAACAGTACCCATACATTTTTGTACCATGTATCAATTTGTGATGCCTCTGCTCCAACCTTCCCCTTCTGTAAACCAGAAAAAAAACATATTAAACACAAAACCTATCTCTCCCTATCCCAATCTCCCCCAGCCTACCCTCCACCACCCTCCACGAGTACACAACCACATTTTCAAAATCACACCTACTCGTGACCAAGGCTTGAGAGGTCTGTTGCCCACCCCAAACCCCCAAACACAACTGCAGCAATTGCACTAGAGATCTCTCAGTCTCTCCTGCAAAGTCTCGCCCACCAGGAGATTAATAAAAAGCACTACGAGCACCCCAAGGGTCACTATGTAGGGGGGCCCTCCATGATAACACCCCCAATCCTTCACCCAGTTCAGCCATCTTGGGCTCATCCAGAAATACCTGTTTTTTTAGGAATCAACCAGTTCACCTTTGGCTTGTCCTCCAGTTCAGGGTTCAGTGTAGCACCATCCGAGCATTGTTCATCTCCATCGTACGTGGTGTGCCGGGCTGTGACCCCTCCAATCCCCCAAGTGTGTGCGGCACAACAGGGTGGTAAGTCCCCCTCAGAATCATTTGTCTCTCCTCCACGCCTATGAGCGCTGCCGGGCAGCGGAGTGACTCTCCAGCCACCCAGTCTCCTCTGTGATTTCTTCCTTTTCACTGTGTGCCAGAGCTTGGTTCGTGCCCTGGGTTCCTCCTGTTGATTATCCAACCCTGACCGCTCATGTGCCGGTTTAAGTTGGGGTTGTTCCTTTAGCCATTGCCATGCCTCCTCCGTAGAATTACATATAAAGGCCTTTTCTCGGAGGAGTACTTTAAGCTTTGCCCGGAATAAGAGCATATATTGCAACCTTAGAGCGCAGAGCTTGGCCTTGAATTCATTGTATGTCCACCTTTGTTTCTGCACCTCCCTAAAGCAGTCTGGAAAGATCATGATTGTGGAGGTATCCTATTTAATTACCCCTTTATGTCTGGCCTCCTTAAAGATCATATTTTGTTCTTGAAAGTTCATGGAGAGGGCAATGACCAGTTAAGAGGAAGCTTCGGGCTGTGGCTCCTGCTAAGTCCTCTGTGGGCCCTTCCAATAACAAAAGAGGAGGAGAATGTTTCTGGTGGAAAGGTGGAGCGAAGCCATTGGTCTAGGGATCCCAACATATCACCTCTCTCAACACCTTCCAGAAATCCCACTAGGCGCAGATTATTTCTGCGTGCTCTGTTTTCAGCATTGTCAATTTTCCAGGCAGGGTCCTTTGTGGGCCCCTTTGACCATTGCAACCCCCTCGCGTAAGGGTTTGGACAGCTATTTCAAGGTCCAAGATTCTGCCATTAGCTGTGGAAACTCACTCAATCACATTTCGTAGGTCATGTCAGAGGAGTGACACCTCGAAGTGCACTTCCCCAATTTTTCATTCTCAGGATTCTCTGGAAGTCGATTTTGCTGCTAATAGCACTGCGTTATCAGGCATCATGGGTGAGTTGACAGAGCCCTCCCCATGGGGCCCCACCATCTTCGTATAGTGGTCAATCTTGCCCTGCTGGGGAGGTATTGGGTCCTTTTCTTTCCCAACAGGGGCAAGGGTCTCACAGCCCTTCCTCGCACAGGCAAATCACCACCCCACAGCTCTCAGGCTCTCTTCCGGATTGCCATGACACCAGCGTTGCAACCCACACCGGAGTTGGCATCTCTTAATGCAGGGGGGAGGGAAGAAAAGAGTGGCCCAATGTCACAGTGCTCTTAGTCCACAACAGGATACCAAGGGCCACAGATCAGAACAAGTCAGGTGCTCCAGTCAGTCCAGCTTCCACAACGTCCAAAGCGGAGCCTCATGGACATCCCCAACAGGTCCCCAACGACCTGTGGTTCACCTCACTCAAAAGGTGCTCATCCGACCATCCCTCCTGCTTCACTCACCTGTCTGGTGGCTTTGTCCCTCAGCCACAGACCGGTCCGCATCGGCGCATGCCAACGCCACCTCACCACTAGCTCCAGGCTTCACTGGGGGCTTGGTCTGTTGGCACTTGGGGAGAATCTGGCGACTGCGGCCGACTGGGTTTCAAAGTGCAGCCCCTGGCCTCCTCAGGCCCAAACAGGGATGGGGGGGGGTTCTATCAACAGCCCCCGGCACGCAACTAAATCTCCAGAGCTGGGACTCGCTTCGCTCAGGCGCCTTCTTGGTGTTGCGGCCTGTCTCCATGCACCATCCCCATTCCAGTCATTGGCCCACAGTACAGGTGACGGTCCACTCCTCCGCCTCCAAATAGTGGTGGTCACCCTACAGATCAGGTAGTTGCGTTTTCTGAGGCTGCATAGGCCTCACAGTTCGCAGGTTTATAGCAGGATCAATGTGGCTGGACCGAAGACCTGGAGGCTGCGTCTAGCCTGCCATCTTACTGGACATGCCCCTAGTTATCACTTTATGGATATTTCATACCCATCCCTTATCCATACCACTGTACTGGAGTCCAGAATAGGTAGGTTTCAAAAGCTATTAAGAAAATTGAAATCAAATATTTGTTTGAACTAATTTTTAGGCTTTGCATCAGTGCTGTTGCGTTTCAGCAACACTATAATAAAGCTTATTGAGGTTATGATAGAAAAGGCTGTTAGCATGTTGTTAGGCATACCACACAACCGCTTGCTGCGCAAATTGAAAAGTGTATACTTTCACTCGCAAAGCAAAGAAATAATGTGGGGCAACTTCCTCCCCATGGGGATGAGTCGCTGGCAGAGGGAAGAGTGCCCCCCTGATAGTGCCATCACTGTGCATGCAACCCACCTCCACAAAACACCTGATGGCTACGGATGCTCCTTATAATATCCTGTTTCGCATACGTCATCCATCCCTCCTCCAAGGTAAGGTTCTAAAGACCCTTTCCCTTTGAATGTATGATGTTACAACGCATACATTTACAACGCATGCCTATACAATGTAGTTTTTACATCGCAACATCCTCTACAACGCATTCCATTACATCGCATGACACTACATCGCATTTTAAGAAACTACCTTTACAACGCATTCCATTAAATTGCATAATACTTTTACAACGCATACCAGTACAATGCATACCATTACATTGCATTTAAGGTAAGTATTGGATAGTATAAGGTAAACAATTATTACTATTCTAACTCCAGGGGGTACAACAGTAGGGTACGTTTTGGATAGTGTAGGGGTACAAATTACTATTCTAACTCCAGGGGGTGCAACAGTAGAGTAAGTGTTGGATAGTGTAGGGGTTAAAATTTACTATTATAACGCCAGGGGGTGCAACAGTAGGGTAAATGTTAGATAGTGTAGGGGTACTGTGCGTTATAATGGTATGCGCTGTAATGGTATGCATTGTAATGCCTGCGTTGTAGTGACATGCGATGTAGTGCCATGCGATGTAATGGTATGCGTTGTAATGCCTGCGTTGTAGTGACATGCGTTGTAGTGACATGCGTTGTAAAGGATGCTGAGATGTAATGACTGCATTGTTAGTATAGTGCGATGTAATGACTGCGTTGTAAAGGTTGTTTCCCTTCCCTTTACCAAACCCACATTCCTGCTACAATACCCCACCCTCACACTGTTGTTGGGCCCTTGGGTCCCACCAAGCACTCACACCCAGTCTCCCCTCTTTTGATCTCAAACTTCTAATTCATTTACCCCACTCTGCATTTTCTCTGGGACTTCATTACTTCATCTCCACGTGGGCCTTTTTAGGCACTCATAACGTCTCTCCCATTTTCCCCACATGCCTTCTTGGCCCTAACCCTTGCACCCTAGCTCCCGGACTACCTGAGGAAATTGCCCGGTCCCTCCTGAGAGCGCCTTGAGAACAAGAGAGCAGAGGCCAGCCTGCTTAAGGAGCAGCAGATGCAGTGGCGGCTGGCGGGGAGCGGGAGTGGTTGGGCGGGGGGGTTTGAACAAAAAAGATAAAACAAACGCGTACCTTTTCCCCGCCGCGTCTCACCGGTCATTGCTTCTCTTCCTGGCAGTCCGGGAACCAGGAAGCACCCAGGCTCCCCTAAGCCAATCATAATGCTGCAATGCAGCATTGTGATTGGTCTGAGCGCTGTGGTGTGGCGCTCAGACGGGGAATGGGAGCCTGGGAGCCTGGGCATGTTCCTCATCAGGCTTTGTGTTACAGCCTGGTGAGGAACATGCAAAGTGCATGTGACTGTTAGGCCATTCCAAGACAGCCAGACAAGCAGTCATGCAGACTTCGTGTGCACACCACTCCTCCCCCTGTGCCACCAGCCCCGCCCTAACCCAGCCCGGTAGCAAAGGAAAATAAAATGATAATAACGAGGAGGTTATTATCATTTTTGGCTCTGGGAGCAGTGGGGCGACAATCCTCTGCCATAGCAGAGGAGCAGCCCCAGAGCAGGTGTTGAGAAGAACAGTTTAAGCTAAACAGTTTTCTGCATTGCCTGTGTGTGTGCAAGTATGTGCAAACATGTTTGTGAGTGTTTGCGTCTATGCACGTCTTTGTGCATGCCTGTGGGTGTTTGTATGTGTGCATGAGAGTACATATCAGTGAGGGCATGTCTGTGTTATTGTGTGTGTGTCAGGGCCGGACTGGGAACCAAAACCGGCCCCTGCAAAAACGGCCCTGTAACAATATCGGGCCCCAGTGGCCCAAAACCAGCCACCACCTGTGCGGGGCACCGGGGGATTGCCCGGTGCCCTCTACGGCCAGTCCGGCCCTGGTGTTTGTGCGCGTGATTGTTTGTGTGGTTAAGTAGTCAATATTTTGCCACTGTGGTAATTCCTGACAACACCCTAATCCCGGAATAATGGTGATGATCACTTGCAACAGGCTGGCCCTTGCACAATGTTGGCAATCTCTGGTAAAAATGCTGGCCCTGCTACAATAGAAGTTATGTCTGCAAACATGCTCACCTTGATATATTTGTGGAAACCCCAGGTGCATGCTGGCCCTAGCATAATGGTGGTACTCTCTACCAACATGCAGGCTTGATAAAATAGTAGAAATCCCTGGTGGTAAGCTGATATTGGTGGTATGCTAGCCCTGACATAATGGTGGTAATTCGTGGTGACCTGATGGCAATGGCATAATCCAGGCAACATGCTGGCCCTAGTACATTGTGCATTCATACAGTTTTAAAAAAAAACATATTTTATTGAATTTTCCGTTTATACATTCTACATTCTACAGTATAGTATTGACAAATATTACGTATTAGCCCAATTTTAGAAAACTGTCAATATAATGCACCTTAAAGCCGTCATTTTACTTTCAGATACATACAAATAGGCAGTCAAACAATGTACATGATATATTCATCATATCAGGTAAATTCAGCAGTTTAATAGAATGTAATAGTTATAATAAAGATGTAAAAACTAAGTCCCACCTACCCCCTCCCCAAGGTTACGGTCTGTTATCCAGCTAATGCCCATACTACCGGTATATCTAGTGGGTAGGCGGTACCCTAAAGGCATCTAGGCCATACACCCAGCTACGCTTTGTGTCGCATCTATATTCTACAGCAAACCCAGCGGTCGAGTCTTTAATACACAATATCTCTGTCTTAAGACATCAAATCTAAGTCCTGCATACGCATTCCTTCCAACATAACCTCCCATTCAAGAGAGACGGGGTCTTTGGCAGGCCTCTAATTTCTTCTCTGCGTAGTGTCGTGCCTTCCGCTCCGCCCCATCTTAATAATTCTGCATGCCATATATTTACTTCAGGGGATTTGCGAGATTTCCATCTCCTAGTTATATTTCGAACAGCTAACAAACATGCAAGGTTTACAAATCGGTATTGCACTTTGTGAATGGTGGTCCGAGTATGGAACCCCAGGATGCACTCCACTGCTGTATCAGTAATGGCTAGCTTCGTGGAAGAATCTATCATTTGTCGTACCGTTTCCCAGTATCTACGCAGTCGTGGGCAGTCCCATACCATGTGTGTAAAACCTGCCCCCTCTAAAAGACACAGCGGGCAGCAGTGCTGTGTTTGGGGGAACATCTTATCTAGTCTGTGTGGGGTTAAATAAGCATGATGCAACACCATCATTTGTATAAATTTGAATCTAGCATTGCGAGGGATTTCCCTGGGGTGTTCCAGTACTATCGCCCATTCCCTGTCCGTCAATTCCTTCCCTACATCCGCATCCCATTGAGGCTTCAAGGTTTGTAGGGAAACCCTCGTGTGTGCACTAATTCCAGTGTACAACCATTTGATCAAATGACGTCAACCACCCATATAATATACCATCTTAATCAATTCATTCTCAGGGGGGGTGTCCTCTGAGGAGCCCAAGTCTTCTTAATAAATCTAAGCAGTGCCGTGTGTGTTAGAAACATAGATGCCGTGGCACCAGTTTGACGTATGAATGTATTGTGGTCCATTAGTGTGTCCTCCCCAAACAAGTCGGCTACCGTACTTATACCTACATCCAACCAGGGTGTCAGTTTGCATTTCGTTAGCCTCCCACTGACCAGCGTAATCCCAAGTAATGGTATATTCCCTGCATATCTATGCCCCGTGCGTGTGTATTTCAGCGCCGCTCTCCAGAACCGCAGCTTCGTCTGCAGTAGTAGGGGAAGCTCCGCCGGATTCTACTACCCGGTATTAATAGGGCATGTATCTTGCCGTTATCCAAGTCTGCAACTGTTTGATCAATTTCATGTAAATTACGGCCCGCTGTCCAGTAGGACAGCCATTGTAGTTGACAGGCATAGTAATAAGCGCAAAAATCTGGTACTCCCAGGCCTCCTGCCGCAGTCCCAACTTGAAGTTTTTTAAGGCTAATGAGCCGTCTACCCTTACCCCAAATAAGATCCATTAGCAGAGTGTTCAGTAAATTAAAGGTGTGCTGTGGTACTAACAAAGGTAGATTCGTGAAGTAATACACCAAACGGGGCAACACAACCATTTTAGCAATAGCTGCCCTGCCTGTAATAGAAAGTGGCAACGCAGTCCAGAACGCAATACCAGCTCTCAGTGCCCTGATTGCCTTATTCAGATTACCCTCCAACATGTCTTCATGCTTCCTATAGATTTGTATTCCCAGGTAGCCAAACGTCGACGGCGTAACCTGAATTGTAGTGTCACCAATATCTAGTTCAGTAGTGTCCATCCCATCCGCAAAAAAAAGGCATGCGTCTTGGTAGTGTTTAAAGCCAGTCCCGATATACGTTCGAACCTTTGAAACGCCTCAAATAAGGTGACCAGAGGGGTGCGAAGGTCAGATATATACAAAAGTATATCATCAGCGTATGCCGAGAATAAATGGGTCGTATTACCCAAACGTATCCCCATATCTAGAAAATCCCGTCGCAGCTGTATTGCTAACGGCTCCAATGCTAAGATAAAAAGAAGGAGGGATAGCGGGCAGCCCTGTCTTGTGCCTTTATGTATGGTGTATTCTCCCGATATGTGTCCTCCCGTTCTAGTACGTGCCGCAGGGGCATCGTATAATATCCGTACCCATGTAATATATTCTTCCGGGATGCCAAATTTCCCCAGTGCTTGGAACATATAGTCCCACTGTATGGAATCAAAAGCCTGCCGTAGGTCAAGTGAAAGACAGCCGGCATATGGACAACTTTTCGGGGCTTCCGTTACCAAATAATGCAATTTCCTTATGTTTAGAGATGTACTCCGGGCAGGCAAAAAAACAGTTTGGTCATTGTGTATCAACTTTGATAAATGTGGAACCAATCTGTTTGCGAGCACCTTACTCAATATTTTATATTCTGTGGACAACAACGACAGCGGTCGATAATTTGCCATATCAGTGTGGTCCCTACCCGGCTTTCGGAGCGCGATGACCAGTGCTTGTGCCATCGTAGTAGGCAAAGAGCCCCTTTCCCATACTTCCTTATATAAATCTACCAACTGGGGCACCAAAGCCTCCGCATAAGTATCATAGAACTCAATGGGTAGTCCATCAATACCAGGCGTTTTGTTGCACGGCAGCCCCTTCATTGCCACTCTGGTCTCCTGTGATGTAATGTGGCCTATAAGCCCTTTACGCACCAGTTCTGGAACTGTTGGGTATGTTAGGTCAGACAGAAAGGCCTCCGTGTGTGGCCCAGTAGGGCCGTCAGATGCCCTTTATAGTGTAGCATAGTAGTCACGGAATGCCGTATTTATTTCCCCTTGAGTGGTGATTATGTTGCCAGTTTCTGTGATAAGTCGGGGTATGACCACAGACGGAGGATCATCTCGTAGAATGCGAGCCAGTAAGGCTCCCGCACTGTCTGCCTCGCTGTGAGCATGCTGTGTGAATGCTGCATAATCCATTACTCTCAGAGATTCCAACAGTTCCGCGTGACGTATTCGCACCTCCTGTAGAGGCCCCTTTTTCAACCCGTCCGTGAGTGCCTCTTTCTCAAGTGTGCCCATTTTCCCTTCCACCTCCACTAGTGATTTATGCAATTCCTGTCTTGCTCCTACCGTCGTACCTATGGCCCTACCCCGCACCACCGCCTTAAAAGCATCCCATTCTATCAGTTTATTGGAGGCTGTGTTGCTGTTATCTACAAAATAATGTTCGGTAGTATTGGATAGGGTACTACGGCAGACTTAATCTTCCAAGAGTGGGGACCGGTGTGGGTATTTTACCCCATGCGATTATGGTTTCCAATGGGTTATGGTCAGAAAAAGTCTTGGGAAGGTAAGTGGAGTCAAGCACCTGCATGGCTATCCTACCCGTACAGAGTAGCCTATCTATTCTCGTGTGTAGGTCATGTACTACAGAGTAATATTAGTATTCTCTATGAAGGGGGTGTCGCATTCGCCACACATCCTGTAAATACCAACCCTCCATCCAGTGTGATAATGCCTCAGCCTGTCTCAACACAGTAGTGCCCTGCAATGGTGGGTGTGATCTATCCAATGATACATCTAATACTACATTTCAGTCCCCTCCCAATATCCAGGGATAGGCCTCCCATCCTGGCAATGCCCCGCTCAGTGTATTCCAATAGTGGTCCTGCTCATAATTAGGGGCGTAAAAGGTTCCCAGTACTACCAGTTGGCCATCCAAAAGTCCTTTAACAAACACATGTCTACCCTGTTTATCAATTCGCTGTTCCTGGGCCACAAAGGGCACACCGTGTCAAACCCAAATCATGGCTCCCCTAGCATAATTAGAATACACAGTGGAAAACACTTGTCCCCTCCATTTTTTCCTGAGCTTCGCAACTTCATTCTCTATCATATGTGACTCCTGTAAGTAGACTATTTGCTCTTTGCGGCGCTGTAGCTGAGCATTCTGTGCCGTTTATGCACCTTGCCCATACCCCTTATATTCCACATTACAATTTTATACTTTCCCGGTGTATGCATCTAATCATCAAACATATCATGTAATAACATAACAGTACATATCTGTGGATTTGGAGATCAATAGTGGCGGACAACTTAAGACCGTAACCCAGCCCACCCCCCACAATACTTGGTCCAACCTGAAACAAGCATCGGACCAAAACTCCCGCAAACTGATCCAACTTACAAATAAGGATCCTCAATGAATCTACAAACTGAATGAACATTAAAAAACAAGAATGAAAGAAGTTACATTGCGCCTTCGCCATTTAGGGGTTGTGCCTGCGACTTGCACATGCTATTACTTGTCAAACATCTGCCAGGTTGAGCTACTACGGTACAAGAGCGCTAATACCTGGTGCCTGATGAAAAATGAACTACGCTGTCTGAGAGGGGGGGACAACGCAGCTGCAGCGCAAAAAGAAATCAATTAGAGTCTACAATACTTGTGTGAGACCCTCAACCAAACAGGTTTGCGATCAGCTGCGGCGTTGCCGAGGGAAATAGAGCCACGCTGCCCTCGGAGTCTGATTCATGAGTGTCCTCTTCTTCCGAGGAGGATTTATGGACCGATCTCGGTGCATTCGTGAAGGTCGCTGTGGCCAGCACCGCCTGTTGTTTGGTCTGTTGCATCTGTTGCGAAGTGTACCGCATGCGCTCGTTGGTCCTCCTTAGTCTACGGCCTATGCGTCTAGTCGATGAAGCCGCCACTGAGTTCTGATTCTCCTCCATGAGCATAGCTTTCTCCTCCGCGTTAGTAAGTTCCATCACCTCCAGCCAATCCTCGACATCTCCAGGACTCTCAAAAAAGTAAGATTTTTGGTCGTGAATTATCTTGAGGCGTGCCGGGAACAAGAGCGCATACTATAGCTGCAAATCACGAAGCCGTCTCTTCACCGCCATGAAGGAGGCTCTCTGTTTTTGCACCATCATCATTTAATCCGGAAACAGCGAGATTCTCGCATTCTCGAAATAGATCGGCGCCGCCGTTCTAGCTTTTTGGAGCAGGACATCTCGGTTGCGGTAGCTTAAAAACTTTACTATAAGGGGTCTTGGGGGGCGCCTGGTTTTGGCCATCCAGTTGGTATTCTATGCGCCCTTTCAATGCAGTATTGCGAAGAGAGCCCCTCTGTTGTGACATTATCTTTAAACCATTGTTCCATATACCCTACCGCATCCGGTTCCTCGCTTCTCTCCGGCAGGCCAATTATGCGAATATTATTCCTACGTGCCCTCCCTTCTGCATCCTTCACTCTGTCCATCAATGTGGCTACCTGTGTTTGTAGTTGCTTCACGTCAGATTCCGTTTGCTTTTGCTTGGGCAACAGTTCCGCCAATCTCATCCCCTGTTCCTTGACCGTCTCCGCTGTCTTTACATGATCCGCCCTCAGCAAGTTCAGCCTTGTGGACAAGGACCCTATTGGGAGCTCCAGTGCCTTCCGTGTGTCTCGCACCTCCCGTAAGATGAGGTCCAGTTTGTCTTCTGAGGTGGGCTCCTTTGTTGGGGGTACGTATCCAGAGCACAGCACCTCGTCCGTGCTCTCTGGTTTTCCTTGTGACTGGTTTGTACCCCGTTGTTCTGGCATCTTTGGCTTGGTGCGTCCCACTTTACCCATTGTCCACTAAGGAAGCATGCCCCAGGGAAAGCACAGGTCAGAGAGGGTCACTCTTACAATCCAGCCCCGAATCACCCGTGCAACGTACTCCTTTAATGCTGCAGTGGGGAACCGGCGATGACGCCACATCCGATTGATCCTGCCAGGACCCAGCTCGCAAGTATAGCGCCCAGATAGTGTCTCTCAAATCCCACAGCCTCACATCAGCGCCCTCTTGTCCCCCAATGGGCAGTCACCAGCCACAGCAGAAGACAGTTCCTCTCAAGGTATGTGAGCAATGGTGCCCCACTCAGCGCGCCCCAGCGGCGACGGTGAAGACAATGGTGCCTGCAGAGAGTGCGCCTTCCATCAAATCCCACCTCAGCAGGGTCCTGACAGTCCACAGGATTCTGCACCGTTGTAAGGCCTTGCCGGGTGTGTCTCCGATGCTCCCCTTCAGATGACGTACCAGCCCCAGTGTCTTAACAGGAGATTGGGGGCGGGGGGGCTTCTTCCCTCCGCTTAAGGATAGCCGCCCTACACCAGTGGTTCGGACCCACCGGGGTATATTACTCACTGTGCATGTCTGGTAGCAGTCCAGGCAATCACGACCAAGCAGGAGTTTGCTCCACGCGATCACTATACATAGATAGTGGCGGGACGATCAAAGGCAAATGGCCGCCGCCATCCCGGGGAACACACGTCGTCACACGCTTCTTCCAGTTAGGGGTCGGGTCTTCTGTCTCTTCCCGCTTTGTCTGCAGAACTCAGCAGGGTATCGCACCATAGTTTCTCCTTTCGATACTTTGCGCTCCCCCAGGGGTCACCACCGCGGGAGAGTAGGCCTCACCTCATCCCCGGTCTATCCTGAATGTGTGCCCCGGCTCCCCGCCACAGGACCTTCTATAGTAGCGGCCGCGACCGCCGCTCAGTGCGTTGCTAAAGTACTTCGCTGCCCTCCGCTACCGCTTCTGCCCCCGAACGGCTTTCCTCCGGTGTCGTGGCTGCAGGATTACACTGCGGTTCGTCACTCGGCCTCCGCAGTCGGCACAGGGTCGTATCGATCCCTTCTCTCCGCAGCACCTACTTCACACAGAAGCGGCTCCGAGCATTCAGCCCTGACCGCACTGCCCTATACCGCAGCCGCAGGTAGTCAGCTAGTACAATTAAGGCATATAATATCAGGATTTTGGAGGATCGAGTCCGGAGCTCTCCTAGCACCCGTCCTCCATGATCGGCTGCTGGCCACGCCCCCAGTGCATTCATACAGTTTATGTTGAAATATGCCACGAAGGTCGGACTAGCTACGTCTATAATTAATGAATGATTTGGTTCTTTATTGCTTCATCAACAAAAATCATTGCAATTAAAACATTAAAAACCTGAATACTAGACACAATTTTCTGTTTCTTTGAACAATGTACATCTGTACAAAAAAAAGAATGTTTCTATGGTTACTGCCCTACCAGAAAATGTATACCAAATATAAACATCTTTTGCTTAACCTGCGGCCATTTTGCATGTCACACATTAAACCAAGAGGATTGGGTCCTCTCGCTTCTGACGTGCACAGTCCTCGTGAAAGACGTGCCTCTGTGAAGCTGCTGGCAGAGGTCTTACCTGTTTTTCACAGCATTTCAGGGAGATGACGCGAGAGTATGCAGGGATCTCCGCCCTGAGAATAAACATTGGTTTGAAGTCTCACTCTGGAAAGGACGTCGGCCGCCGAGGTAAAATCTCGGATAAATGTCACTTATTACATAACATTTAGTTTATTCTTAAAACTATTCACAAAATGTAACATTTCACTGTTGAAGAGCCTGGAATTTATGTTTGGGAATTAATTTACAGGACTTATTGAAAACGAACACTTATGTGTCCACACACTCTTGAGAAACGTGGCTAGTACTATTTTATTTTAAAATGTTTTATATAGCGCTGCTGGACCCAAGAGTATCAGAGCGCTTTACATGGTAAATAAACATACTAAGATATTATTATTAGTGAGATCACAGCTTGTGTATTTTTGCATAAGAACTTCCTTTCAATTCTTTTTAATTGGTAGAAACGAAAACTGAATATGGTATTTAAGAAACTTGAGTGCAGATACTAGCATTGAGTGTTGCTAATGCGGACATAGTAATAAAGTAAAATGGAGAATAAATATGGTTGATGGTGAACAGTCATATGAAAACAAAACTGTTAAAGTTGTGAGAAAGCAACTACTGCATGTGTCCTGTCTTAATGTTGTGAGTTCAGTTCCTCGCTTTATGTTGTGAGTTCAATGAGCCCTAATGTGTCCGAGAAGCGAACCTTTAACTGGGAGGAACAGCAATTCTCTAAGAAATGGGAATTCTACCCAATTAGCTCTTGGTAAGATGTCAGGGGAACTTAGCTGGGGGCAGACATATTGATTGAGAACTTCCAGTTGGTAATAGCATGTGTATTTCTTCCTGTGTGAAAGCACAACTTGTCTTTTCATCAGTTTCTTCATTGTTTTACTCTGTTGAAAAAAAAAGTTTGAAAAAAGTTTTATATAGCGCTGGCTAGACCCGCTGTTATAAGAGCGCTTTACAATGAAACGGACATTGTTTTAGAACATTGTTACATAGTTACATCAGTTACAGTTGCAGTTACCAGTATATGCTTAGGAGAAAAACGTGATCTTACACAATAATATAAGATATTAGCGCGTAGCATATCCAAGACACAAGTCTAATGGGGAATGGAAGGTAGTGGGGGAAATGGTAAACAGGGGAGACGAAAGCAGACAGAGTCAAGAAGACCTGAAGGGGGGAAGTACTCAAGGGGGAACAAAACAGTAAGAGAGAGAAAGATAAAAACGTGAAGAACCGTGAAAAACAATGTCCGACTGGGTAGGTGACATCCGAGGGGGAAACCCAGAGCCAGACTCCTCTATAGCTGCATGTGACAGCTCCACCGGGCAGCGGCCAAGGGTACTCAGGTTCCGCGGTAAGTGCAAACAGTTTTAGTTTCAATCCGTGGAGCATCGTTGTAGTTCCAAGGAAGGCATCAGTCCCGGTGATACTGGGAGGCGTCGTCTGCTCTGTTGTTTGTTCCCAAAACCCTTTCCCCTGGAGCCTCTCCTCTATCAAGATCTGTTTGGTAAGCAGGTTGCGGTGGAGACCTTACAAAGGATCGTGGATCCATCTGGCCTCTGCATCATAGCAGAGAGAAGATTGCATCCAAGAGTGTCAAAGCAGTGACACCCTTGGCTGAGGACTCTACACAATGGCTCCCTTCTCCAAGGTAAGGGACTGGGCTGTTACCAATCCAGGTAAACTGGGCCGAGCACGAGCCAGCACTAAACCCGCAGATCAGGCCAGACAGCATTAGCATGGCTAAACTAAAAAGGTTAAGTCTAGGTATGGTCATTGTCTTGCAGATTGCCTAACAGTCTGGGTGTTTTAAATGAGCACAGTTGTTGTCTGGCTAGAAGACGACGGGTTAAGACTGTGTAGATAGGTATGTTATGCAGATTTGTAGAGCGCACCATCTGTAAGTCTAGGCACACCTAGGGCCTAGTGGGACTACTAGAAAAGGCAGGTCTTCAGCTTCTTGCAGAATTTCAGAAGTGAGGAGGATGAGGCTCTTGTGTGTAGAGGCAGGACTTTCCTGCTTTATGAGTGATGTAGGAGAAGAATTGACAGCTTAATCTTGTTTTCCATATACTTGGAATTAGTGCAAGTAGGTTTCCGGAAGATTGGAGGTCTCTGGAACGTTTGCGAAAGAAGATGCGATTGTTGAGGTATGCTGGGCCATTGTTTTGTAGTGCCTTTGAAGTGTGGGTGAGGAGTTTGAATTGTGCTTGTTTTGTGAATGGGGAGACAGTGGAGCTCCTTCAGGTGTGGATGCCGCGTGGAAGTTGGGAGTGATTCTGGCTGCCGAGTTCTAAATGGTCTGCAGCTTCCTGGTGAGTGTTTTGTTAAAACCAGCATAGGGGGTGTTCCCAAAATCTAGCTTACTTGTTACCAGTGAATGCAGGACTGTTTTCTGGGCGCTGATTGGGAGGCAGTTGTAAATCTTGCTCAGCATCTTTTGGGTATAATTGCATGAGAGCGTGATGGCAATGACTTGGGCGGTTATGTTGAGTTTGCTGTCAATGATGATCCTGAGGTTCTTGGAATGGGTGTATGGGTGTCGGTCCGAGCTCTGTTGGTCACCAGGTGGAGTCCCACATTGATGTGCTCTTCCCGAAGATCACAATTTTGGTCTTGTTGGTGTTCAGCTGTAGTCAGTTGGTCTTCATCCAGTAGACGATTTCAGTCATGCAGGCAATGAACTTGATCCTGGTATAAGGCATTTTTTCTCTGAGGGAGAGAATGAGTTATGTGTCTCATACATGGAGCAGAAATACCTAAAATTAAATCTCACCAAAACGTTTGTGATGGTCTGCGGTTGAGGTAGGGCAAAGAAAAAGTCCCACTACGTAAGGCATTACAAGCTAACAGAAGTCCAGAACTTCTCCTACCTCTGTATTTTCTTTTCTTCTAATAGTAATCGGGGTCCTTATTTAGACCAGTCTAGGCTTAAATTCATTAGAACCATAGAGGCGATCTTTAGATTTTATAACAAGATAGATAGCAAACCTATCTGTGATATGCTTAAAATATATAGCAGTAAATGCCTACCAATAGCAACCTATGCTCTCTAGTGTGGGGTATTGCCAATCTTAACACATTGCAATCTTGTGAAAATTATTTCACAAGATTCTTCTGTCATATGCTGGCTGTACCAAGATCCACCTCCACATATCTCTTGCATAAAGAGTTGGATGTACCATATGTTGCGGACCTGATTCAAGTAAGAGCTTTGTGCTCCTTGCACAACATTTTGTGCAAGGAGGGACCAAAGTTCACAAGGGATATAATTAAGGACTGCTTAGCATTGGAACACACTAACAAAATCCCATGGCTAGCATTCATGGACAAGTTGCTGAAGAATATTGACAAAGATCTATCGTTGAAAAAAAATCCTACAGACATTCAGCAATTTGGTAAAAGCGAAATTTAAAAAATGTACATGGAGGAACAAAGCCAAGAGAGGGCTAGCAGAGATGAGGAAAAAACAAGCATATCGAGATATATGGCTAGCATTGAGTTGACTGGTCTACCTAATTATTTGGTTAAAGTTACAAACACTCAGGACAGATTCTATATGACAAGACTGTGTTTGAGCACAGTCCATTAACTGGTGGCTTTTCCAAAACACGAAAAATGTCAGAAAATAGTTCACAAATGCCCATGTGATGGGAAAGCAATTCAGTCCACGATGCACTTTATGTTGTTTTGCAAGTTTTATCGAGATATGAGAAACATTTTCTACGCCCAGTTTTTATTGTACAGAAATTATTCATTTTCAACGATGCTATGAAATGTATTTGTACCCTTGATAATGAATTAGCTGCTCGAGTTGTTGCTGGTTTTATAAACAGGGATATACAAAGAAGGAAATCCCTTGTATATTTAGACCAGTTAGTCTATAAAGTTAATTGAAAGATGAACCCTAGCTGAAAAGTGAATTTACTTTAAATGGGATAACAAGGTGATTAGTACAAATTAAGTTTTAACTGTTATATTATGCATTATATTATATAAATTGATAGTAAGTTTTTAATTGTATGCACTTTTATGGATCGAAAAAAGATTTGAATAAAGTTTTTTGATGATTAATTATATGTCATTAGCGTAGGCGGGATTTTGATATTGTGAGAGCGGATGATGCTGGCTAGAGGGATTATGTATGCTTTGAAAAGGTTTGGACTCAGGGAAGATCCTCGCTGAACTCCGCAGATAAGGTCGGGTGTCTGAGGTGCACAGTGCCAGTAGGGCCTTCCAGTCAGGAAGAGCAGATCCATCAGAGTGCTTGTCCCTGGATTTCGATGTTGTGTCGGCATTGGGTGAGGATGCAGTGGAGTGGGGCATCTGTGTCAAATGCTACAAACACGTTCAGGAGGATGAGGGCCACCATATCTCCTTTGTCCAGAATCATGCAGATGTCATCTGTGGCAGCGACAAGAGCAGTTTCCGTGCTGTGTTTGAGTCTAAAACCAGACTGAGTGGTGTCAGGTGGTTGGTGATCATTGAGGTATTCAGTGAGGTGCCTGTTGATGATTTTCTCTAAAACCTTGGCCGGGAATGGTAGAAGGGAAATTCTCTGTAGTTGGCAAGCATTGAAGGGTCCGCAGAAGGTTTCTTCAGTAATGGGAGGACAATGCGTGTTTTCAAGCATCTAGGAAGGTCACAGAAGAGGTGGAGGCATACAGAATGGGTGTGAGCATGACGCCTATGGGTTGCACTACCCTGGAGTAGGTGTGGTGGGGGCAGGGGTCCGATGGGGCCCCTGAGTGGATGGACATATGCTGGTTTCTTCTGGGGTGATGGTGGACCAAGTGGTTAGCATTGGTTCTTTGGATTTGATTGGGAGGAGTTTGGTGAGGTCTGTCAGGTTCGATTGTGGGCTGTAATTGTTGTAAAGGGAAGTGATTTGGTTGCTGACAAATTGAGAAAGATTGTTGTAGCGGTCCTGCAACAGGGTAATCGAGCCAAAGGCATAGATGGCGAAGTGATATCTATTCACAATGTGCAAAAATGTCTTTGCTTCAGTTGGAGCTTGCATTGATGCGGTCTGGATCATTTGGTGGTAGCTTGTTAGGGGGATACGAACATACTCTTATCTGCTTTGTCCTGGCCCATTCCCCATTTGTGCTCTAGTTGTTTGTACTTGTGTTTCTTCAGTCTGAGTTCCTTTGTGTACCAAGTGGCCTGGGTCTGGATCTTGTTGTATTGCTGTGTTTGAAGGGGGGCAGGGAGTTGGCGCAGGAGGTGATAAAATTGATGGAAATCTTGATGCATTTGGGAGGCTTTTTCTGTGTTTGGCTTAGTGGGTGTTGAGAGGGGTGTTTCCATCCTTGTCAGTGATAATGTTTCAGTTTTGGTGGAATGGTCTGGCAGTCGTGCATGTGTGTCGGACCGGGATGAGAATGCTGAACTTGTCATGGTTGTGGTCTGTACAGGGGACTGGTGTCGGGTCGTCTCTGATGTTGGTAAAAACAGGGTCCAGGATGTGGCCAGTGACATGGGTAGGACCCTTTACTCATTGGGTGAGGCTTAGGCTTCCAAGGTCTTCAATCAGTGCTTTGAGTTAGGGCCATTGTGGTCTTCCAGGTAGAAGCTTAGGTCTCAGAGTTGTATGTAATTGCTCGTATTGAGGTCGAGTGGTGTAATGAAGTCCATGATGATTTCGATTAATTTGGTGTGCGGGTCTGGTGGTCTGTTGATGAGAGTGCCGCTTAAAGTGAAGTTGGTTGCAACATGGAGCTTAAATGACAGCTGTTGATGTTGGAGCAGGACATATCCATGGATGTGGTGCAGCTGATGGTGTTCTTCTGGATGATGGGGATACTGCCTCCGGGCTAATAAAGTATGTCTTGCCGGGAAGATGGCTGTGGTGATGTCAGGTGCTGATGCAGGATTCAACCAGGTTTCCATGAGGAAAAGCAGGTCACGGGCATTGTCGTGCAGCAGGTCCCAGATCTCTGTAGTGTGTTTGGGGAGTGAACAGGTGTTGATGAGCATACATGTGAGTGTGGAGTGTTGGGTGTGGTTGCAGGACTATGTGAGTTTGAGGGAGTGGGTGTTGGACACTGTTGGTGCAGTGAGAGTTGGGTGTTGGTAACAGCATGAAAACTTGCAGGAAGTGCACAAGAATGCTCCCTTGGTTTTGTTTGGTGTGGCAAAGTATCAGCGAGTGGAGCAGTAACCGGTGTTGTGGGAGTGGAGGGTTGCAGCATGGTAGTGTTGGGAGGGTGGAAGGTCAGCATTCCCGGCACTGGGCATGGTCCAAGCATAGACGGGCACAGATGGGCTGTCTCTCGTGTGCATTTGGCGCACCTGCAGATCACCCCCTGCCTGTGTCCACGATGTGGCACACATTAAGAATGTTCTGGGAGGGGAGACGAGTGATGCCACTCCTGTACAGATGGATGTTGGGAAATCAAAGTGATGTCCTTTTCTGTGTGGCTGGATGATGGAAATGACTCCTCTTGCTTGTCTTCTTCTTTTCAAGACAGTTTTGGTGAGAAAACAGTGATTTTACTTCCTGTTCAGATGGATAATGTGAAATCCAGTGTTGTCACTTTGTGTGTAAATGGATGAAGGGAAATACAGAGGTGTCACTTCCTGTGCAGCTCGATGATGGAAATGACTCTTCTAGCTTGGCTTCTTCTCTTAATGTCAGTTTTGTTTCAGATCTATTTTATTTTCAGTCATAAACACAAAGAACAAGTCCGACTACACACAGCGCTAAGCCCACAACCCTATACAGGGCCTGCCGCGTAAGTGAATGTTTCTCCAGTGGCCTAAAAAAATCCACCACAAAGGGCAAGTCTTAACACAGCGTAACGCCTACAACCCTCGAGGGGCCGGCCGCATGGAATGATACTTAGAATTAGAGCAATAGGGCATAGCGTAAAGGAGGACCCCTGAAGATCCACAGCTGTATCGGACAGGCAACAAGCCTAAAGGTAACAGACAGATCCAGACAGACATTAGAATCGTGAGAATAGGAAAAGGAGAGAGAAACAATAGGACAGAACAGAAGATAGGAGAATGATGTGTGCAGGTGGGGGGGAAGGCATATGTCATCACATATGCTAGCAAGGACCAAAGCCAGGGGGGCACCGCAAGCAAGCGGGCAAGCGAGCAATGCGCCTACTGGAGCAATCTGCCAGGGTCAGACGGTACAATCGCATCTTCGAAGAGGCGCAGCGCCCTGAGCTTGGCGGGCATGTAACGCGCACGCTTAACCGCACAGAGATATTTGATCAGAGGTTGCCAAACAGCCTTAAAGCAGGTATCGCGTGCTTGCAGCCGCGCTGTGAAAAGCTCCATAGCTATGACATGCCATAAGCGCACAAACCAGGCGGCAACTGGAGGAGCCTCCGTTCGTTTCCAATATAAGGCTATAAGCTGTTTAGCCGCCCCTAGCATGTGAAGCGCCAGAATCCAGTCGCTCCGAGTGAGTGCTTTCAGGCCAGCAGGTTTGATGCCCAATAGAATCGTGCTTGTGGCCTCAGGCAGAGGGAATCCCATTACCCCCCTAATGTGACTAAGTACCTCCTTCCAGAACATGGTCAACGCTGGGCACGCCCACCACACATGTATGAAGTCCCCAGATGCAGTCAGACACCTCCAACATAAGGGAGAAGACGCAGGAAACATCTTATGCAAAGGCAGTGGAGTATAATACCATTGAGTCATAACTTTATATGCATTCTCCCGCTGTGGGATACTGCGATAGATTTTGGGGATATCTTGCCATAACAGATTCCACTGTGCAGGTGTAATGTCCGCTGTGGATGCCATTGCCATTGGTATGGGTGTGAGGGTGCTACAGGAGGGTGCTACAGGATCTGATAGATCCGGGATATCAGTCCCTTGGATTCATCAAACGAGCGTACCAGCCGCTTAAAGGGGGTGAAGGCGCGGGCAGCTGCCTGCTGCATCTCGTTCCCAGAAGCCCAGTGCCTCAGCTGAGCATACTACAATCCCGCCTCCGATGAGACACGGAACTCCTCTCTACATTGTGCAATGGTCTTAAACACTCCCCCCTCATACAGATCACATATCACCCTGCATCCCCCTTGCGCCCAGGCTGCGAAGGCGCGCGTACTATGGGCCGGCGGGAAGAGCGGATTCCCCTCGAGAGGGGTGTGCGGTGAAGGAAACGTCGTAAGACCTCTGCGCTCTGCCACCTTGTTCCATACATCCAGCACCGTTCTAGTAGGCACCGCTACATACGCACTCCTAGAGCGCGCCGCCCGATGGAGCCATGTGAGATCCCAAATGGTGCGCCCCGTCACCACCCGATCCATATGTAACCACACCTTCTCACTCTCCGTCGTCATCCATTCCACCACAAAACGGAGGTGCGAGGCCCAATAATAATCCAACAAGTTGGGACAAGCCAGCCCCCCCTATCACGCGGTGACATAAGAAGCTTCTGCGAGAAACGTGGCTGATGTCCGCCCCATATGAAGGCTGTAAGTTCTCATTGGAGACCTTGTATATAATGCAAGGGTATAGGTGTGGGGAGACATTGAAATAAGTATAACATTTTAGGGAGGATCGACATCTTGATGGCTCTGAGCCTGCCCAGCCATGAGATTGCTAGGGGCTTCCATCTCCGTAGGTCTTCCAGGACTGCCTCCTACCTGATGTTCAGGAAACATCTTAAGGCCCTACTGTTCTAACGCTCTCCTACCTTCCGTGCTTCCTGCCTTTCGGGTTGTCCTAGAGTTAAGCGCCGAGATGCCCCCAGGTGATTCGTGCGCTATAAAAGAGAGACTAACATAACATAACATAACATAACACTACCCCCAGTTTACTTGCGTCCACGTGTCTAGAGAGGGAGTTAACTGGAGGCCAAGGTAGCGAATGTAATTGGAGGCCCATTGATACGGTGCAAGCTTCTCAAGTACAGGAATCTCCTCCTTTGGGATAGTGAGATTCAGGGCCCAAGATTTGTCGTGATTAATTTTAAGGCTGGAGGCCCGCTCAAAAAGCCACAATAGAGAGTGTAGAGCTGGGAGGGAAACCTGGGGGCGCGTTATGGTAAGGGTAAGGTCATCCGCAAAAAGAGATACCTTGTTTTCGCGTCCTCCAAGGTGGATATCATAAATGTCTGGTGCCTGCCATATCAATTCCGCTAGGGGCTCAACTACCAGGGCAAACAACAAGGGTAAGAGGGGACACCCCTGCCTAGTACCCCTGTGAATGGGGAAGGGTGCCGTGAGTCGCCCATTTACTCTAATCCTGGCCTCCGGGGGCGATATACGGTGCCATGACCCAGGCGATCATGTTCGGGCCGAGCCCTATCTTATGTAGAACCACCCGCAGGAAAGCCCAATCCACCCGGTCGAATGCCTTCTCCGCATCTAGCGACAGGAGCCAGGCCGGTATATTCCAATGGTGAGCTTTCCCCACCAAGTGTGCAATTCTAAGCACGTTATCCGCCCCCTGCCAATTGTGGATGAAGCCAACCTGGTCCGGGTCTACTAGCCCCGGCATTTGGGGGTCCAGGCGCTTCGCCAGCAGCTTAGTATAGATTTTGAGGTCAGTGTTTAACAGGGCTATAGGGCGGTAGGATGCACAGTGTGAGGGGTCCTTTCCCTGTTTAGGGATGAGTGCTATCTCTGCCATGCCCATATCGGATGACGGCCCATCAGTATCAGTGAAGGATTCGTACAGCCGTAACAGGTGAGGTCGGAGCTGGGTTTGAAACATGCAGTAGAAAGACAGGGGCAAGCCATCCGGACCGGGCGTCTTCCCAAGGGGAAGATCCCTCATGGCCTCCATTATCTCCTCCTCAGCAATAGAGACCTCCAGGGTTTTTGCATGTTGGGGGTGTATCGTTGACCATGGAAGTCGACTCAAAACATCCGCCACCAGGTCCGAAGACGGTGGCTTCGCCTTGTATAATGCAGTATAATGCAATAAATGCAATATAGTAGGCCCAGAATGCCTCGCACTTATCCCTTTCCGAAGTAACCCTCGTCCCGTCCGATAACTGGACAATGGCTATATGGTTCTTGGCCGCTCGCGCCCTCAGTCGCCTCGCCAGTAGCCCGCCCACATTGTGACCCCCCCCGAAGTACCTCTGCTTCAGCGCTAACAGCGCTTTTCAGCCCTATTCGTGCGCAGGACTCTCAGTTGACCCCGAAGATTAGCTAGCCGCCGCCTCGACGCCAGTGAGGAGCGATCCTGGACCCGCTTTTTGGCCTTTTTGATATCTTCTGTGAGGCTATTTTCTAAAAGCTGAGCCTCTCGCACCCGCACAATCGATAGGGAGGTAATGTGGCCTCGGATCGTAGCCTTGAAGGCATCCCACACCACCGGGAAGGGGGTCTCCTGAAGATCATTATTAGCGAAGTAGGAGTCAATGGCAATCCGTATGCTTTCCACGTCGGCTGGGCCCGGAGAATACTCGGCGGCAGGCGCCACCGCACTTCGCGGGTGGGGCAAGTGACCGGGTCCTGCAGCAGCAGCTCAACATGGGCGTGATCTGAGAGCGAGATATCAGACATGGATGCCCCCAGCATGTCCCGTATCAGAGTGTGGGAAACAAATAAATAATCTATACGGGAGTACGAGCGATGAACATGGGAGTAGTATGAGTAGTCTCTCAGCTCCGGGGAATGATACCTCCACGTGTCCAACAAACCAAGGTCCGTAATCTGATTGCGTAGAGCTAGTGACATAGTCCCCATCCCGCTAAAGGAAGATTCACTAATGTTCTTATTAGGGTCCAACACCAGATTAAAATCTCCCCCCAATATCATCGAGGAATCACCCTGCGGCACGTGGTCCCTTAAAAGAGTTTGGCGGTATCTGTCCTGCATCTGGTTGGGCACGTATACATTACACAATGTAAACTGGCGTCGCCCAATCCCCACGGTGGCCCTAAGGAAGCATACGTCCCCAATCTTAAAGAGTTTATCCTCCCCCTCCTGATGCCACTTTTACACAATATTGGTATCCGCTGCAGCCCAGAATTGGAGGGGGTATTTGGGGTGTGCCATACGCCGCGCATCAGCTTGTAGGAGGTGAGTTTCTTAGAGAAATATGATGTCAGGGCTATGCTGAAGCAGATATCGCCACGTCTGGCTCCGCTTCTTGGGGGAATTTAGGCCCTTGACGTTAAGCGTCAAGACTTTCAGTGGACGAGGTAGATCCACAGTCATGGTGGATCCCAGGCCAGCCCGCTTACCAACCCTCCAGTTCGCCTCAGGGAGAACATACAGATGTTAAGGATCCCTTCCATCCCCACCATCACAGCGTACCGCAGTCGCAGGAGCCCCCACCCGAGACATCCAAAAGACAAAATAGGACAGAGAAAAGAAGCCAGCAAGAGACAAAGATGTAGGAAGAGAAGAGAAAGACCTAAAAGCGGCCAACTGGGCCATACAATCCTGTTTCAGAATCGGGACATCCTACACCCAAGGGTCAGATAATCCCTGAGATGTCACTCCCACAGGAACAGCCAAAGGAGGGTAGTGCCCCTTAACCAACATATCCAAAACAGAAGCCCCGCCTCCCCAACAATGCGATCAGGTGGCCCACGTAGTGACTGGGAAGGAACTCGCATTTACTCCCCAACAATAAAAGGAGACTGTCCCTAGTGCCTAGAGTGAACATAATGCACCTACAGGTGGGGCAGTCAGGGAGTTTTCGGTTGTTGCATAGAGCCAGCTGCGTCCCCCTCCAGGGACCTGATGTGCTCGATAATGTCCTGCTTTGCCTGCGATGCTGCCTGTTCATCAATGGGCGGTGACCTTCGGCGATGTCGTACCGTGGACCAGGCTGGCTGGGCAGGATCCTCGTCGTGGCAGGGAGTCTCGAGGGACTGGTCGGCGGTGAGGATGGAAGGCGGAGCAATTGGTCCGCCTCCCTATAGGATCGCACCACCCTGTGCTTGGATTCCCATGCAAAGATGAGAGCAAACGGGTGCCCCCATTTGTAAGGAATTTCCAGACTTCGTAGCTTGTCGGTGATGGGTTTGTAAGCTAGCCGTCGCCGCAGCGTGTTGGGCGCCAAATCTTGAAAAATCTGAATCCGATGGCCATCATATGTGAGGTCCTGCTTGGCACACGCCGCCTTGAGAATGGCTTCCTTCTCCATAAAGAAGTGCACTCTGGTGAGGATGTCCGGCAGAACTCCCGGTTGCCCAGCCGGGCCCGATACCCGATGAGCCTGATCCAGAGTTGGTGGCAAGGCGTCTTTATCTCCCCAGACCTCGTGCAGCAGCTGGGTCACGTAGGTTAGGGCATCCTTCCCCTCCGCTCCGAGTGGAACCCCCGGATGTGGAGGTTGTTCCTACGGCTCCGATTTTCCAAGTCCTCTTGCTTTAATTGTAACTCGATGTGTTGCTCCTCTAGGGAGGCCAGGCGCTGCCATATCTGCGCCTGTTCCTCCGTGCGGACATCAACAGTCCTTTCAAGGCCATCGACTTGGTCACCAAAATCCGTCACTTCTTTCCTCAGCTCTTTGACGCAAGAGTGCACTTTAGTGCGCAGGGAGCCTATTTCCATCTTTAATTCCGCCATAAAAGAGGTCATGAACGCCTGCGTGACTGGTGGCGATTCCCCCCCTGGCAAAGGGCTAGAGTCAGTTGAGGCATGTGTAGTCGTCTTGTCCCACATGGCTGCCACCGAGTTGTCCTTGGGGATTGCCCGTGATGCATCCTTGCCCCCCTTAGAGCGTGTCATCGTTGGGCGGGATGCACTCCGCAGCAGGCCCGCCGTCCGGAGCACCACCGGCCCACCACAGCGCCCACCAAGGTAAACAGCAGAGATGAGAGGCTCAAGGTATCAACTATAGAAGCCCCCAGCTAGCCAAGGCTTCTCCAGCTAGAGGCAGCAACCAAGAACAAATACAGGTGGGGAATCACATGGGACCAGCGACTCCCCGGCAAGGTACCAGCGGGTGGCCAAGGGGCCCCCCACCACCCTCTCCAGACCTCTCAGCCCCGGCTCTAGCCAACTCAAAAGGTCCCTTACTAGGGCCGCAACGACAACACAGGGTGTATCCAGCCAGGATAAAGAGGGGAGCCAGACAGGTGCCCCAGGGCGCACCGCACTCCTATGGGGGCCGCGGGGACGCTATGTCCAGTGGGGACCAACAGAAACCTCAGGTGGCGGGAGAGCAGTGTGGCAATAGGTGCAGCCCCTCTCTAAGTGCAGCAACAGGCAGGGGGATCCCCAGCACCTCCGGTAGACCCCAGGAAAAAATCCTCATTACACAGCCGATGCCGCGTAGGTTACCGATGTGGCAGGCCTCCCCCACGCCACAATAAGAAGTGTCAGGTGTGGCGACAGGCAGGCCTAGGTCTCCAATACGCCCGGGCCCCACAGATTGAGCCCAGGGCCTCAATCTCTGCTCTTCCCAGCCGCAGTCGGGCCTACCACTAACCCCAGCAGACAGGCGAACCGCCCAGGGCGAGTACAGGGTCTCCCAAGGCAAGGCCTGTCCACAGTCTCCACTCACCCCCGGGAGCACCGGTATCCAGGCACGTCAATCAGTGGTGATGACAGCCCCAGCCGCAATCTCTCAGCGAGTCTGCCCCAGTACGGTGCTGAGCCATGCAGGGAAGGGCCCCTCTCTCTCCACCCAAACCCCCTCCACGCCGACAGTCAGGGAGGGTCTCAAAATGGCGTGCGGGCGCAAATGCAGTGCCGGTGATTCCAGCCCCAGAGAGGTCAAGACACACGAAGGGACCCCAGCTCTCCACTCACCGCACCGCACAATGTGAGTCCTGGATCCCTCGGCCAGCTCGCGCCTACACGCGGCCAGGCCCCTCAGTTGCAGGGCGGCCGCCCGATCAAAATGGCAGGCCGCCTCCGCACCTCAAGAGGAGAAGATGGCGAGCGCTCCGGCCGGCAGCCAAAGCTCCCCAGTCCGCAATCCAGGCAGGGGCCGCCCGTCTCCTCCGCCATATCCCGCACCTCCAGCAGACCACTCCTCGGGGCTGACAAACAGCAGCTTATCGTCACGGTCGAGCACCCCAGTGCCCAGGTCCGCCGCGGCTCCCGTAGCTCCCCGGCAGCGTCGGCCAGACACGCCACCCGGGACAGCTATCCCACGTCGCCGCTGCCTCTTCCCAAGTAAGACAGGGTCAGTCCAGCTCCCGCTCCACTTGTATGCTGCCTCCGCTGCACCGCTGCTTTGCCCCGCTCATCAGCAGGGCCCAGGGGGCTCCGAGCCATGCCAGTTGCAGAAGGACCTCAGACCTGTAAGATGGCGACCAGGCCGCACCAGGGATAGCCATTCAACTGCAGGTAATGTCACTTCCTCTCCAAGTCGGGTCCAATGAAGCCCACTGTGAGCTCCCAGAGACGTCCACCACACAGGGGGCTCAATCCGTGCCCCCTCGCCGCTGCCGGGCCGCTTAAATCAGGCTAATAATGTTGGTGGCCGGCCAGAGCTCCCGCTACGCACGTCTCACTCCACTGCCGGTCAGGCCACGCCCCCTTAATGTCAGTTTTGATGGGAAACCTGTTATGTACTTCCTGTGCACATGGATGATGGGAAATCCACTGATGTCACTTCCTGAGCAAATGGATGGGGGAATTGACTCCTTTTGCTTCGCTTCTTCTTTTCAAGACAGGCTTGGTGAGAAAACAGTGATGTTACTTCCTGTTCAGATGGATAATGTGAAATCCAGTGTTGTCACTTTGTGTGTAAATGGATGAAGGGAAATACAGAGATGTCACTTCCTGTGCAGCTTGAAGATAGAAATAACTCTTCAAGCTTGGCTTCTTTTAATGTCAGTTTTGATGGGAAACTTGTAATGTACTTCCTGTGCACATGGATGATGGGAAATCCACTGATGTCACTTCCTGTGCAAATGGATGGTGGTAATGACTCCTCTTGCTTGGCTTCCTCTTTTAACGACAGGTTTGGTGGAACCAGTGATGCCACTTCCTCTATAGATGGATGATGGTAAATCTAGTGATTAACTTCCTGTGCAGATGGATGATGGGAGATCCAATGAAATGAAATGAATTCGTACTTGTATAGCGCACTTATACCTTGAGGCGTCTTGGCGCTGTACGCATATCGCTGTGGAACCCTTCCTGGCTTTTCCCTGTGAAATGCCCACTCCTGGGCACCCCCAAGGTGAAGCCAGGCATCCCAGCACTGTTGGGGCCGTTGTGGAGATTAAGCAAGCTATTGCCCAGAGTTGCAGAGTGGGACCCATGATTAGAATAGGCACCGAGGCGAGAATTATCAGGTCCGAAGAAATTGAACTCAAGACCCACCGAAGCGGGAATTGAACCCTGGTCCCGGGTAAGACCTCTGCATCAGGGTCTGCCGCGCTAACCATTGAGCCACACTTCTCCAAAATGACATCACTACCCGTGTAGATGGATGATGGAAATGACTCTTCTTGCTTTGATTCTTCCTTTTAAGCCAGTTGCTGGAGGGAAGCCAGTGATGTCACTTCCTGTGCAGGTGGATGGTGGTAAATGCAATGTTGTCACTTCCTATACGGATGGATGAAGAAAAATCCAGTGATGTCACTTTCTGTGCAGATGGATGACGCAAATGACTCCACTTGCTTCCGTTCTTCTTTTAAAGACAGTTTTGGCAGGAAACCAGAAATGTCACATTCTGTGCCGATGGATGATGGAAAATCCAGGGATGTCACTTCTTGTGCCATTAAGACAAGAGTCTCTGAAAAAAAAAAGTAAGACTGTACTCCCCAGTGCAGAGCAAGTAGGCTCTATAATAGCACCATTCTGTGCAGGCCCAGAAGTTTCCTTACATAGATTCTACAAGGATGAACATGTGAGTGAAAGAGGCTCACTGATCCAGTTTCCATGGCCGCTATGCCAGCCTCACTGCATTAATTGGATATAAGCCATAGCAAGGAAGGGGGTATGTGTGCACAAGTAAAATATATTTGTCTTCTTCCCTCATGAGAACAGTTAGAGCAGGGGTCTCTAACCTTTTTCACACTGAGTGCTAGTTCTGCTCAAGGAAAATTATTGCAAGCTACTAACACTTTTTATCACAGTGTAATAGTGACAACTCAAACAGGTGGGATTACCAGCAGAAATCTTAGGAAATGTGTTAACAATATGAAATGCCACCAATTGAGGCCAGTTTTGGTGACTTAGTGGATTAATGTGTTCATTGTAGGGGCCTGTGTTTGACCTCATGGTCACAGGTTCATATCCCGGCAGGTCCACTCCGCCTTTCCTCCTTCTGAGGTCGATAAAATGAATACGATTGAGTTGGGAAACAATAAAGTTTGTTATTTAGCACCAAGATACCTTTCTGGATGTAAATTCTCTTTACATATACACATTATGTTATGATTAATGAAATAACAGCTGAAACAGCACACACTGTCTTGCATAACAGATATAACCGCAGCAATAACTTTCCGTCTCAGCTTGAATTACAATTCAACTATCAGCTCTCAGTATGTTTTTGAAATGTTACCATTGTGTCGTCATCACCATATTAGTTTCTGAAAATAAACATATTTTCCTATTAAATACCTCTTTAGTTTTGGGCAAACAAACTCAATTTTCAAATTTCTTCTGTGACAGAAACATAATTGTTGTCTTTAAAATGCAATTTTCATTCATAACAAATGCAGTCCCCAAACATCAGCTGGTCATTTTCTGAAAGTGCTCACCTACACAAATGCTTCACATGGAGGGAATCTGCTTCAAATGTATAGACGTTTGCAATCCCATGACATGGAAAGTCACCATAATGCCTAGGACGCCTCTAATATGCCAAAAATGTTCACTATTAATCGAGAGGCACCACTGTTCCAAGGCTGGACAGCATAATGGCCAGGATGCTCACAATACATCAGTCATGGCCATTGGTGTGTCATTAATATGTCACAAAATATAAAGAATAGCTGCCAGTATGTTTAAATAGACCCAAAATTCCTAAAATATGCCAACACCGATATTTGTTATGCCAGGACCACTACTATGCCATGAATAGACCCAGTTTTTCTACAGATGAACTACATATGATGGGGAACCACATACTTCTCATGATCCTTGACATCAGGTGTAGCTTCCAGGGAGCAACTGTGTTTGTCAGGGGTAACACAATTCCAAACGCATGCAGACAGATACACAAATAAATGGGCACACTTGTATAGACAGACAAAGATGAATGTACAGTGAGGCTTGGAAATGAATGTCAGATTTCCTTAGCTCCTGGGCTGAAGATACAACCAACTCACATACTTTTTCTCTGACTCCTATTGGCCCACACCTAGGCTTCTAATCTGGTTTCTGCTTGCACTCTTCTTTCCTGGCCGATTGTTCACCCACATAGTATCACTGACTGTGGGGCCTACAACACAACCAGACTCCTTGTGACTTTGCTAGATTGAGAGTAGATACTAATTGACACTTTGCAGGCCTCCTAGGCCAACAGAGTGTGTGTTTGTGTGCTGGCATGAGGCCCTGTCATTGATGTGGCTGGCTGCCACTCTATAGGTCCTGAGATGAACAGTGATGTGTTCTCATGTGCATAGATTCTCTGAATGGTGAACTGGGCTGAATTTCACTTTGAGAGTTACTTCAATGGTGCTGGTGAGCTAACAGTAGCTTCAGGGCAACCTGTTGGAGCCAAATTACTTAGAGAAATAACTATAACGTCTCTCCTTTCCTGTGTTCCAGACACCTTTATATGTTCTTGGGTGTCAATGTGGTGTGGAGATGGCATTAATCTCACCAGAAAGAGTGCCCAGCGAAAGGGACCACCACCCATGCTATGTACCAACAGTAAGGAAAAAGCAAGTGCAGATATTTGAAATGGTGGGACACACTAGCGAAGACGGTAAGAAGTCCCTTTGATCTAGAACACTTAAACAAGCACTTGGGAGCATTGACAAACCCTGAGAGTAAGATAGACATAGAAAGGGGCCTCATTTTTGAATTGGTATGAAAAAGCAAGCAAACAGAAACATGAGCCTCAAGCCTGCTGGATGAAGCACACTCATGAGAGACTCCAAAACTGAATTAGTTACTTGAGAGACAGAGTTAAGGCTTGCGTCCCCACTGCCCCACCTCCAACATACCTGTTTCCACAAATCAGTGAAACCACTGAGGGCGAAGAAGGAAGACACAAGAATTATTTAGATGTTTGATATTTTCCTCAGGTTGTCAGGAGACGCTGGCGGTTCACCTGTGGCAGTGCTTGGAAATGGGGCAGCACTGACTAAACCGCCACGATAGGGACTCAAGAGGACAACACGCAAGTGGGCATAGCAAGTATGTTGAGACAGGAGGATGACAGCAAAGCATTAGAGGAAGGTACATAGCATTTTAAGCATGAGGCTAATTACAAAACCCTGAAGGCCGACTCTGCACATAGAGTTCCCATTAGGCACTGGATAGACCAGAATTATAGCCCAACTATTACCCGAGACAGCTTGAGATGCACTGTAAGGTTTGTAGCTAGTGACATAGACCGGAACAAGTATAACAATTGACACACCACACCTTTTAGCGATGGTAATGACGAGGAACCCCACCCAAATTCCCCTAAGGCCATCCTTCTTTTAAGAGACTACTGAGCCCTGGAGGCAGAGTAGCAGTATATGTCTTTTTGTCATCTGCTGACTTGCTTATGTTATGTTATGTTAAAGAATATTTGGAATAGCGCTCAACTCGTCCCCAAAGGGGCACCTTGGCACTGAGGTAACAGAGAAAACAATGGTCCTAAACCTATTAATTATGATGGTTGACTAAATCAATTGTATTCCCACAGTTTTTTATATATGTAGAGCAACTACAAACAGTCTGCTCTATTGTACTCAAGTTGCTTGGTACCACAAGATAAACCTCCACCACGGTTAAAGAAAATTCTTTTAATTTTTGTTTTTCATTTTTGGCAGTTCATTTTATACACAATATATCCTTTTAGAATAAATAAAAACAGAGTGGTTGCCCACAGAGAGCGTGCAAAGAAAGGCATGATCAGAAAAAGTGAAATAGGTGAACAGAGAAGAAAATTCACAATAGTGGTCAGAAAATATTCACATTATTTGACAAACAATACTGGACATCTAATTTGCCGTATTGAGTACCTGGCCAAAACCTTGTTAACTTTTTCAATCAAAATAATATTGCATCCAGACATAAGTCCTAGGGTTTTTCTGCCCTATATACAAAGTTTTTAAATAGTTGGTCCAAGGTTATATAAAATTAGCGTTGTGATGTCTTTATTAGTGAAAGGCTTCACGTCAAACGACATTTCTTTGTTAGAACGGCATTATTGATTTTCAAAAACTCTTAACATTAGCTCTACCTGTATTTCAAATACCGAATACATTAGTCCTCAACCCTACATTACAATTTGAACACGATTAGTAAGTCCTCTATATATGCGGGTGTTGACTACTGGTACATATGATACACCCCTACAATTTTTTTTCCGTCTGTTTGGTGCTCTCTCAGTTCTCTCCTTTGATGACCTGTGTCATCACCATCATCACCCCATCCCTAAGGGTAAGAACTGAGTTAAACAGAGCTTGTCGCCATTTTCCCTCGCTTGAGCATCTCCAATGCTCTCAAGCTCCGATATTGACTGTCCTGCAAATTCTCCATTCTTCGCTCTTGCACTCTCATCGATCTTTCCATCCTAGTTGACCTGTACCACTTGTACACCCTTACCAAACCCCACAATCCAATCACACAGGCCACAGCTATGATGAGGGGTATCAGTACAAACCCAAGGAAACTTCTTCCCAGATTTGCAAACCAGTTCCCAACATTTCCAACACCCTTGCCAACCTTCTCCCACACGTTCTCTTGCGTCAAATCTTCAATTTCATAATGAATGGCAGTAATGTTACTTATATACTTCTTCAGATCCTTGGAATGGTCTGGAATATACGTGCAACATTCCTGAACCTTCAAAAGTTTACAGACTCCTCCCTCTTTTGCTAGAAGGACGTCTAAAGCAAGATGGTTCTGTAAAACCATTGTCCTTATCGACAACATCTCACCCTCAACCAACACTAATGACTTAGCTGTATTCATTGACAGTTCATCCACCACAGTTGCCAACCGCCGTATCTTCACGTCATTCAAAATCACTCCCAACATAGGTATCACTGCTCCGAACACATCTCCAACTATTGCACCAGCACTTTCACCTCGCTTTACCCTCGTCTGCCGTCCTCCTTCCAAAAGAGCAAAATCCTCAGTATGGTAAATCTTGGGAAAAATGATCGCTAGGTAATACGTTCCGTACCACTTTTCCGGCAATCTTACATACGCATTCCTCCCGCAGACAAAGTAAACAGTAGGAATCACCTGCACCACGCTCTTCAAGAAATCCTTTGTGTAATACTCCAGTGTGAAAGTGTGTTCACATGTAGTATGACCCACATACACATTCTCATAATACGTCTGTGGTCTGTGAATACATAACTTCCCTTTCTGCACTTCATCTAGAGCTATCGGACCATAGCTCCCTCTTGACTTGTGCTGCTTCTCTTCATCCGTCCAATCAACTTTACCTTTCCCTGAATCTTGCAACTGTTTTTGCCTCTTGTACCTGTCCTCAACTTGTTCTATGAACTTTTTCTCTGTCTCTGATAACAAGCATGTCAAATTGTGTCGGTGTGCATATGAGGTGTCTAACTCTTGTGTTGGAATTGAAAAATACCCAAGTCTATCCTCTGACTTATAATAATCAAACTTATTCAAGTGTTTATAAGCAGGGACTTCTGGTAACACAGCGTCATAATTCGAAAAGAAATATTCAAAATGGTTTCTCCCATAAAATATACTAAGCAACAAACTACATGAAATTCCATATGTCAATGGAAGGTGATGGTATCTAATACCCTCATCTACTGAAGCCGGCAGTTGCATACACACATAGCAGTCCTTCGCATCCATCGCATCAATGTATTCATACAACAACTTTGCATACGCATTCTGCCCAAAATTGCCTTTAGACAGATCGGTATGTAACCTACGACTCTCCTCTTCCAGCAAGGCCTTCTCTGCTCCTACCTTGACCTCTTTCTTGCTAGAAGTGGTAGGTGTCGGTGTTCCCTCAACCTTCACTGCCTGCTCATGTGGTGCAAAATAGGAAACTATAACTACTAAGAAAATAAGAAATATCACTCCTCCTAGAAGGGTGCCTACAATGCACTTAGCCCTACGAGTCGGGTTTCCAGCCTCCATGGTCTTGGAACAATGTAGTTCGATTTCAGCAACAATCCAAAGTCCTTTTCTTGGTTATTTGAGTCTCTCGAACCACACCTCTGAAAGCGGAAATTCCCTGTCTTTTGCTCTTCGCTAGCATGAGCAACAGACAACCCTAACCCTTCTCCGTCCTCTGTGGAAAGTCCCTAAATTTCTTCTTCTTCCACTCGGCCCCAGGTTAGTTCAACAGCTATTTACAAAGTCTTTAATAGTCAATGATAATATTTGCTCCAACTGCCATTAGCACATAATCCAGAGGTTCCATGCGAAGCACAACCGATTCGTAGGATGGTATTTCGGGACCAAATGTAGGAAAAATCAATCTATCCAGGATTAAATCACGTATCTTGCTTAGGTAAGGGGGATTAGGAATGGTGAGAGTCAGTACGCCTTCGATCTCAAGTCGTGGTACCAACAGCACCACTTCCAACTTAACATTTGGGGTTGTGCTGGTCACCGAAACCGCCCTCACCCTCCCTGATCTCAGTAGACCGGGCATTTGTCAAAGGGTAGATCCACTCAGGAGTGGCGTATCTCCGACAAGGTATTCTCACCCTCCTCGACCTTCTCGGACCTCCTTGCTCTGGTTCTTGTTCTCTCTCCTCTTGGTCTAATTCTCCAGATACAGGGGCAAGATCTCTTTCGGAAACCAATCTTACGTTCAGTCGCCTCCATCTCTCAGGCCAATGAGCCTCGGCTCTTCTCACCCTTCTGTTTCTTCTTGGCACGCCCTGCTCATCACTACTTTCAGCTTGCTCTGCGCTCAAATCGCCTTCACAGCCACTTCCCCATTCAGAAGCAGATTCGGTGTCACTGTCGTCGTGATTTCCTTCAGCTTGATCAGATGAGTTACCAGCCTCTTCAGACACCTCCACAGCTTGACTTGTCCCCTCTAGTGGATCTTCCTCCACAGCTGGATTTTCATCTACAAGGGGAGCTGTTTCTTCCAGAGGTGCTGGAACTCGTCGGGTGTGAGAAGCATGGACCCAGTTTGGTAATCCTCCACACTTCACGGCAGTGTTCGTCACCAAGATAACTTGAAATGGTCCTCTCCAGCGCACATCCAGGCAGCTTTTCCTTACGTGCTTCCGCACCAGGACCCAGTCACCCGGGCACAGGTCGTGACAAAGCTCCATAGATGCCGGAATTTCAGCAGCCTGCACCTGAAGGGACACAGAATGGATGACATCAGAAAGTCCTTTGCAATAATCAAGAATCAGATCATCTGTGATATTTATCAAGGCCGTTGTAGGAATAGATGGCAGTCTCATAGCCCTCCCCATCAAAACTTCGTGAGGTGAGAGTCCTGTCCTCCTGTCTGGTGTACTACGCATGCTCATTAACACCAACGGTAATGCATCTGGCCATTTCAGGGACGTAGATGAGCACACTTTCGCCATTCGAGCCTTGAGGGTTCCATTTATCTGCTCCACTATGCCAGAAGCCTCTGGTCGGTAACTACAATGCAGTCTCTGGTCAATGTTCAGCGCAGAACAGAGCATCTTCACAACTTCGCTATTAAAATGCGTCCCTCTGTCTGATTCCAAAGAGGTTGGAACCCCGAAACGTGGCACTAGCTCCCTCAACAATAACTTTGCTACTGTGAGTGTGTCACACCTACGAGTTGGGTATGCCTCAACCTACCTGGAAAACACACACACGATCACCAAGACATACCTGAGGCGATTACACCTCGGCATCTCAATGAAATCCAATTGCATCCTATAGAAAGGTCCGTCAGACCTCCCAATGTGACCCATTGTAACTGGTGTTCTTTTCCCAACGTTCAATTGTTGACATGTAACACACCTCTTACATACTGCTTCCGCAGCCGTTTGGAATTTCGGGTTGTACCAAGTCGGTCTGAACACCCGCATCATCGCATCTCTCCCCAAATGTACAGGACCATGTATCTGTCGTGCCATTGGACTCACCAGTTCATTCGGCAACACCGCTCTCCCATCAGCCGAAACCCACAAGTCCAGCTCTCCCTTGACACAACCAGCCATCTCCCACACCCTTTTCTCATAATCTGATGCCTGCTCCTGCATGCTCTTCAATTCTTCCCAAGTATCTGCCACCTCAAGCATCATGCTTAACTCAGTCCTTCCCTGTGCCCCTTCAACAGTTTGTTCAGTAAATGAGTATCCCTGTTCGGCACAGTAACGTGCAACTTCATCAGCATAACGATTTCCCTGGGACACAAAGTCAGTACCCTTTGTATGTGCTGTGCATTTCACAACGGCTATCTCTGCCGGACCCTGCAAAGCTTCCAACAGTAATCTGATAAATTCTCCATTCCTGATAGGGGAACCTGATGATGTCATGTATCCCCTTTGAGACCACAACTGACCGAAGTCATGAACCACACCGAACCCATATTGACTGTCAGTATATATGGTGATCCGAATTTTGTTGGCTGCCAGGCAGGCACGCGTCAACGCAATTATTTCAGCCACCTGAGCGGAATGTACTCCTTCCAGGCATGCCGCTTCGACTATTCCAGTAATAGTACATACAGCAAAAGCTGCTCTCAACTGACCAGTATTGTCCCTTACACATGAGCCATCAACAAAGAAAATTTCATCAGGATCTACCAGTGGCTCGTCAACAATATCCGGTCTGGGTTTGGTGCACAGTTCAGTCACATCAAGGCAATCATGGTCTTCCCAATCATCATCTAAATCATTTAGTAATGGCATCAAAGTAGCAGGATTCAAGACCAAGCACCTCCTAAGGGTCACATTCTCCGCAGCAAGTATAACCTGCTCGTAGCGTGTGAGCCTATTATTAGTCAAGTGCTGCGTCTTGGTCCTGGTCATCAACAATTCCACTGAGTGGGGAACATGCACAGTCAGTGAATGACCCATCACAATGCTTTCACACCTTTCAATGCTGACACCTGTTGCAGCTACGGATTTGAGACATCCGGGCAACGCTGCGGCTACTGGATCTAAGGTAGCCGAAAAGTAAGCAACTGGTCTACGGACTCCTCCATGATCTTGTGTTAAGACTGCCAAAGCACACCCCTCCCTCTCACAACAGAACAGTAAAAATGGTTTGGCGTAATCAGGCATTCCCAACGCCGGAGCGCGACACAAGTCCTCTCGCAACTCAAGGAAAGCCATCATACAGTCTTTGTCCCATGGTACCGGATCACTTACATCCTTGTGCGTCAGTTTCTGCAAAGGTTTCGCCTTCAGGGAAAAATTGGCAATCCACTGGCGACAGTAGTCAACCATGCCCAAGAACATCCTAACTTCTCGCTGGGTCGAAGGCACCATCATCCTCATGATCGCCTCAATCCTGTCAGGCGACACTTTCCTCTTTCCCTTCTCTATTCTGTGACCCAGATACTGTACCTCAGATAAACAGTACTGTAACTTGCTGGGGGACACCTTGTGTCCATTCTCTGCCAAATGGTTCAACAGGGCAATGGTGTCAATTCTACAAGCATATTCTGTCTCTGACGCAACAAGGAGATCGTCTATGTACTGTACGAGAACGGAGTTCTGCGGCAGTACCAGACTCTCAAGATTCTTCTTCAGCAGCTGATTAAAGATCGATGGGCTCTCCGTATACCCTTGAGGAATACGACACCACGTTAGAACACGATTCTCCAGCTTGAAAGCGAAAAGAAATTGGCTCTCCTCATGCAATGGAATCGAAAAGAAAGCCTGACACAAATCTATCACAGAAAACCATTCAGCTTGGAATGGTATCTGAAACAGTATCACTGATGGATTCGGTACCACTGGACAGCATGGAACAACTATGTTATTCACTTTTCGCAAATCCTGCACAATCCTAAACTTCCGGCTAGGCTTCTGCAAACCCATGATCGGGGAGTTGCATGGGCTGCCCATGACTTCCTTCAGAATTCCCTGTCTAATCATGGATTCGATCACAGGTCTTATCCCTGCAATCATTTCCGGAGTCAACTTGTATTGGGGTGTTCTTGGGAACTCAGCATTCGGCCTCACTTGAATCTTAACTGGCTCCACTCCTCTAATCAATCCTATCTCCTCTCCTGTGAAGTCCCACACTTCCGGTGAGACTGAGTCCCTCAAATCCCAAGGGAGTTCCTCCACAGTTAAAGCAGGATACAATTCTATGCACACATGCGTATTTGCAACCTTAAAGGCAGCATCATCGTCATTTGTCTGCAACTCCACTCCTCTCGGGGTACAGCAGATGGTACAATTGAGTTTACACAGGAGATCTCTTCCTAACAGACACACAGGACTGGAATCACACACTACGAATTGGTGGTTGTCCCTGAAACTTCCAATCTTCACTGGGACTGGTTCAGTCAGTGGGTTTGTCATTCTCCTGTTTGCAACGCCTACAACTTGGATAGTCTGTCCTGAAAGGGGTAAGTTGGGGACTACTGCAGACCGTACAGTAGAACGGGAGGCACCAGTATCAACCAAAAAGGTGGTTGGGTGTCCATCTACGTCAGCCTCTACGAATGGTCCCCTCTGATATACCTCCAAAACTGCCCCGAGGGTACAGTCTTCCTCCCCACTCAGGCACCGTCCCGTGACTGGGTCAAAGTAATAGTACTCATCTCCTTCAATTATGAAAGGCATCTGTTTGTAAACCTTGTTCCCTGTTGAAATCCTCGGTGGCTGGGGAACCGTAGCCCTAGGGGCTGAAGTCCCCCCTTTAACCGTCTTGTACTTCGTTACGGTTACCTTCTGTACCGGAGGGGCTTGAACCTCCTCCTCCTCTTCTTCCTGCCCTTGATTCTCTGGGTTATGGGGACACTCGCGTCTCCAATGTCCGACCTCGTGACACTGGTGACACTTGGTTGTCTTTTTCAGAGTCACCAGGTCTATCCTTGGTCTTAGGCCTTCCTCGTTGTCCCTCTGTCCCCCTTGTTTTCTCCCTAATGTTCAGTTTCCTGACTGACCCTGTCCTCCCGATTGCATCTGGACTAACATCAGTTTATCCTTAAGCTTCTTTGTCTTAGAATATATCTCGTCACTGCAATACCTCGCGTACCTCAAGACCTCGTCCAGAGGCTTGTTCTGCCAACAAATTAAATATTGTTGTATCAGGAGACAAATATCAGGTCTTAGTCCTAGCACAAACTTGGACACGAACTGTCACATGTCCTTTGGGTCCATCACATCCAATCCGCTGTACTGCTTAAAAATCTGCAATAATCTCTCATAAAACTCGTGAACTGTCTCCTTCGGTTCCTGCCTAGTCCGATCTATCTTCACCCAGTCAATGTCCTGTGGTGGTACCTTTGTCTTCAACCACGTGATCGCCTGCTCATACTTTACCATCACCCTGGGTGAGGGTCCATTCGTGGTAGCATCTCGGTCTGGCTCCACTGTGGGCCATTCAACACTGACCTTACACGCTATCCACAGGTCTCCTGGAACCACAATGTCAAACAGTGTGTTTAGGTCAATCCACAATACCTTTGAGATCTTGACGAACCTCTCTACCTGTTTGTACCATTCCACTGGATTCTCTCGCAACTTCGGAAACGAGTTCGTAAAGGCAGCCAAATCCCCCCTACTCCAGGGTACATGAACATATCCCCCATGAGCCACCTCCCGCAAGGGGTACGCCTCTGCATGCATCAACCCTCCTCTCGGGGATGTCTCAATAGTGCTTCTCCTAGCACCCTTTTTCTTTGACCACCTTTCTTCCCATTTATCTAATTGGGTCCATGTTCGGAGTCCCACCACCATTTCCCTGATGTGGGTTTTTAATCCGATCACCCTCTTCTCTTCTAGATCTTGGTCCGAGTACTGCAACCTATGGCCACCCTGTAATGCTTTCGTCCTCGTCAAATCCACAGCATACTTATTCGCTAACTCAGACAGTTTCTCATGAGCTGTCCTAGCCCTTTGAGTAACATCCTTCGCCACAAACAATAGTTCATCTGGTTCATAGAGTTCAATTCTCTCTAGTGGCAATGTGCCTTCCACTATTTCCTCCACTTCTGATTTAAGTCTCAGTACATCAATCCTTCTTGCCTTTATCGCCGCCCTCAATGTACCTTGGCTAGAAGTTCCATTAGAGTCCCTCCCTCCACAATCCTGACTCACTCGTCTGTCTTCCTCAGGTGTGTTATGGGGAACCCTTTGGTTTTCCCAACTTTTACGGTCCCACTCTTGTCTATGATCACTAGGCGCTTGATGGGAAGCCCCCCTACTTTCCACACACGATCCCATTCCTGGTTGCTTCCGCTAGACGCACAGTGAGACACCCCCCTATTTTCCTGGTTTCCATGGTCAAAATCATCCCTCGACCTATTGCTCTTGGAATCCGCAATCGTATCCCACGTTCTCAAATCAGGCCTTAATTCCCTAAGTGACCTTGGCCGTGGTCCTCTCAAGTCCATCGGTCCTCTCGAACCCCCCTGTTCTCCAGATGAGTCTGCCGATGCTGCCAAAGGGGTGCTCCTTTCTACAGGTCTTGGTAATTGGCTCCACCTGTCCGCCCCATTACTCCTTTCCTCACTGACATTTCTCTCCCTCTCGGTTTGTGGCGGACCCTCGCCTTGTGTCTGTTCTGGATTGTACACTGATACTATGGGACCTATGGTAACAGGTACCGTAAGAGCGTCTGGCAGTCTTCGAGAGTCAACCCCCTCTTCGACCTATACTTTTTGTACCGTAAATCTTCCCACTACTCTCGTCGTTGGAGAAGGTGGAGGTGCCCTTTCTCCCTCCACCGAGCTGCACCTGTCCCCTAAAGGGCTCAAGCCGCTCTCCGTTGGGACGCCACCCTCCCCGACAGAAGCTTCCCTGCTCATTGCTGACGTTGGCGTTCCCCCCACCTCAGGATCATATGGAGGTGGTCTCTCCGACAACAGTCTCTCTATCAGGCTGTCGTCTGTCTCACTGTCCTCATCTTCAGTACTCCTTCTCTGCGCATCCCCCGTGTTGACCAACAACGGGTACAACCTGTCCCCTTCGATGGTCTGCACTCTCCACCTCATGGCTAGTGCATCCCATCTCGCATCTTGCACTGCCCTGACTGATCGCTTCACTCTTTCTTGTCTCCTATCTCTGTTCCTTTCATGGGCTGCCCTGATCCATGCATTCAGCGCTTCAAACTGTGTTGGTCTAGGCAAAGGTCGCAACGCAGCCATAATCGCTTTTAACTGATACAACACCTCTGATCTGAATGTTCCATATTTAGGAAAAGTCAATTCCTCGCTTCCGTCAGTCATCTTACACCAATTCTCAAGCCACAATATAGTATGCAACCCGACATTTGTAGCCATATAATGGGCTGGGGTATCCTCGGGTGGAGCCTCTTCCCCACCCCGAGGTTCTAACTTCTTTTCACCTTTGAAACAATTTCGCAACCCTTTTAAACACTTCATGATGAAACCCACAACGTTTCTTTGTTTACAGCGCTCTTTTACTTCCCGATGACAATCCACCAATCCCAGCGCGGCTCCACACTAACCACCCTATCCCAGCGCGGCTCCGTCTGACGTCACTCGCCTCCGTTTTGCAGCAGTTCCCCTCCTCTCTCCGCTCGTCTCCCGGTCACGCATGCGTCCCAATCATACACTGGAAATGATCACTTCCGACCAAGCAACCACCTCCTTGAATGTACGTCCACAGTCTGACTGTAATTGTCACCGAACTGGCAAATGTCTGTCCACGAACTACCAGACAATCGCTTCAACTGATAGGTTACAAACACACGGCAACTTCCGACCAGCGTCCTTTACCCACGCACTCACACATTCGTTCCCCCTATCTTGGTCCTGCGGGCGATCAATGGTACCTCATGATCCCCTTAACAATGGTTGACAATTACTATGGGTGTTCGATACACCCGAACCACTTAAACTCCACTTGAGCCTAAGATTTTTCTCTGGTTGCGCACGCTCACAACCTGATCTTCTCACACTCTACAGGCACTCAACTCCGCAAGACAATACAACACAACAATACAAACGTATCACCGCAATCTAACAACGCATGACCCTTTTTCATACTCACTCTCTTTCCGAGCCGCTGCTTTCTGCCGCACCGTCACTCTCCGTCAGTTTCCATGGAACGCCATCCTCCGTCCGCGCCTCTCTGGACACTCGCCATTGGTTCTCTATGGGCCTCGGGAAATCTCAACCTACTCTAGATTGCCCTCACTCCAGAAGATAAACCATCCTACTCTGCTACCAACTGAAAGGGCGGGATTTTCTCTCTAGAGTCTGTTTACCATTCTCCAGAATCCCGTCACAGGTCGACTGAACCTTTTTACCTGTCATAGAATGAATTAGGCAATCTATCCACCAATAGCCAATTACATTTCAACAGCTTCCCTTTGTTTCCCCAAAGAACCACCAACTAAGGACTAAGTTTGGAAATGTATTACATAACCAAAAACAACTGAAGGTATAAACACCTCAACAATAGGTTCAGAAGATAAACAGGCACTAGTACAAACATAACCCTACGGAAAAGTCTCAAACGACTTATGAATATTACAAGAATCAATTCGAGAATCATCAGGCTAACAAGAATTGCTATAACCTGAGTTCTAGTATGCATTGGAAAAGAGTACAAATCAGGTTAATCTGTCCCTACACTATGCTAAGTGACATCCCTACTCTGCAATAGCCCAACCTAATAAAGGTGTCAGCCGTGGTGACTTCCAAAGAAGTTCACTCACTTTCTCTCTACTTAGTCTAGAGACTCTTCAGTCATAGCTAAGCTCTTTGTCAACCAACTGCTCCCTCTGGCTCCACAGCCCATCTGCTCTGCCTCCACCCTTGGGGTGTTGTCCCTAATACAAAACCCCACAATGTGGACGACACGCCTTCAGGTACGCCCCTCTCAAAGTGTTGGTTTTCAGAATTTTCCATCATGGCACATCTCCATCTTTGTTCGTTAGGATGTCCTTGGGTCCCAGACTCTCGTTCGCTTCAAGTTGCTTCCATGAATTCCTCGGCTACTCCTCCATGTCTGAGTCTAGCATCCTAACACTCATACACAATGGGCCCTTCTACTTTACTGTCTACTTGATCCGGCACCTGCAAAGGAATACATGTGAATCGGCTCACAAATTCTTAAATGTTGCAATTGACTTCAGCTAAAACAGCTTTCTTCTTAAACGAGTCTACGATTTAATGCTAAGCAACATTTTCAATCAGGCCTACACAATTTCCATAGACTGGGCCTCTGCACGTTTTATAGGCCCGACATCCTAACATGAGCATCTCGTTCGTTTAAGCCTCCATCTTTAAAGCAAATACATTTTCTACTTCAAGCACTTGTATAACGTATAAAAGGTACACTATGAACTTTAACATAGCAGAACTAAGTATATAATGGTGATCTTACTAAACACCTCTTTATTAGTGAAAGGCTTCACGTCAAACGACATTTCTTTGTTTGAACGGCATTATTGATTTTCAAAAACTCTTAACATTAGCTCTACCTGTATTTCAAATACCGAATACATTAGTCCTCAACCCTACATTACAATTTGAACACGATTAGTAAGTCCTCTATATATGCTGGTGTTGACTACTGGTACATATGATACACCCCTACAATTTTTTTTCTTCTGTTTGGCGCTCTCTCAAAACTTAACATTTAGATACGTTATGTGAATATGATAATCAATATATGGAATGTAAAATGCAATTGTTTGAATTTTTAAATTAGCTGCTTGAACAAGTTACTATTACTTTGTGGTCTGAACATGCAAATAATGTCAGCTTTACCCTTTCAATTGACCACGTTAAGATCAAGGTGAACCTCACTGAGAAACTATTTTATTATCATACAAAACCCTTTGCTTCATCAGGTTGAATAACGGATTCACCCTGTCATTGCTGAATAATTAATCAAGGAGTCTTGATTAATTAATTTGTGACCCCATTGGGAATGGCTGGCCCTCCCAGGGATGGTGGCCTGCTGGGCTCAGCAGACCTCCATGTCTGTGAGTGCTTTTAAACAAAGTAGTTTTAAAAAAAAAATGCATTCCATTTTTCTTAAAGGAAAACGGGATGCATTTAAAAAAAAAAGAAGGGCAGTTAGTGGTCTCTTCCCATTTGTGACTGCATTACCAACCTCTTGAAGAGGGCGGTAAATTGCGAGTGTATTGCGGCCGCAATTGCAGGCGCAAAACATTCATACATGGCTTGTGAGTCGCTATTAGGAGGGGGAACGCCCCTTCCCAATAGCGAGTCGCAGTAACCTATTTTGCGAGTCGCAATTTTTCGCGACTCGCAAAATTGTGTTAAAACATTGGCCATGAAGGTTTTTGCATGTGCAAATGGGTCGCAAACCCGTTTGCACAAGCAAAAACTGGTGGTACATCTGGCCCTCAGTTCGCATATGATTTACCTCCTTCCTCTTCAATCGCTCTCAAATTGTGAAATTCAATAATGTTTCTAACCCAGCACCTATCATTAGTGGAGTTCCACAAGGTTCCATACTATCCGCAACAAGCTTCAAACTTTATGTTGAACCTCTGACCAAAATTTGCAAGGGATATGGGACATCTCTGACGAAGGAAATTATTTCCGAAATGCATTGGGCACAATGAATAAAGTCGTGATATGCAGAAACACGTATTTCTCCTGTGTTTTGTGGACACATCACTACATCCAGATGAATGAGTAAAATAAATTGAAGAAAATAATGTAAATCGATTAGAAGAGTCAAGTTGATGAAATGAGGAGTACCAAGAAAGAAGTAACATTGGGAATTCGATTTATTGGATTCATATCTTTGAGGATAATGCTGTGCAGCCGGATTGGTTCCGTAAAGTGGTTCCTTCGTGTTTTGATTTGTTGATTAGCGCAACGGGGCAGGGCGCGAACCGTGCTTGCACGCCTACATTGTGATAAACTTGTCAAGCTTGGAAAAATGATGGAATGATTACGCAAACAGAGAAATAATAGGTGTCGCATCTCACAAAGTATGTATTTTGTCTGAAAATCTTTCTGTCCTACAGTGAGATAGCACCCACGGATTAAAATTGGAAAACTTGGAGAGAACGGATTCGTGAACATGATGAGCACCACAGGAGGGGTGTTCCTGTGTCGAATGGCTTCCTTAAAAACACGGAGGGATCTAAGAATGTTTTTGGAATTAACATTGTGGCAAAGTTGTTATGACGGATTATTCGATAATTACACAGGCAGACATCATTAGCAGCAGAAAGGGCGATTTGAAGCGCAATAAGTGAAAAAGTAAATCCGACGGTTTACGATAAGAATTAGAGGAGGCACTGTGTATGGATCAGACTAACTATGGTTAAGGAGCATTCAGGGACGAGTAGTTTAATGGATGTATTGAGGTGGTATGAGTGTAGCTCCGTTCCAGAGTTTGGAAATGACCTTCGCGCATGAGCAAGACCGTTAGCTTTTAAATATAAGGCAGAGCAAATCTTGATGAGTGTGACCAGCTTGGCTTTGGTGTCAGAGAAACTATGCGCGGCGTGGGGAGATTTTGTCTCCGTGATTATGAAGCACACGCAGCAGTTCGGTGCTTTTAACTGAATATATATCACGGTAAGCTTGGTGAGGAGTGATGACCGGTTACTCACCGGTAATTTTCATTACTCCGAGTCGTAGCCCTCCCCGTCCCAGTCCTAACTACATGAGCATAGCTCCTCCCACCAGAAACTCCCAAGCAACTTGAAACCCATCCCTTCCCTCCAGGCCACACCCATACCCTGAGGCATATAATCCAGTGACCTGCCAATCAACAACCTGTACCCAACAAGCACAAGAAGCCGAAACAGGGAGGGAGGGATGGGAACCTGGACTGGGACGGGGAGGGCAACGACTCGGAGTAATGAATATTACCGGTGAGTAACCGGTCATTACCTCCTCGTCAGCCCTCCCCGTCCCAGTCCTAACTACATGAGCAGATACCAAAGGAATAATCGGCTTCACTCAGTAGCAAAAAAAAACCAGACTTTATTAAAGCACAGAAAGTCACACCACCGGAGTAGTACGCAACACAGCGTCCCCAAACCCAGCAGAATCAGTCCCCCCAACCACCAAACGATAATGGGACATAAAGGTGTGCGGAGAACTCCAGGTAGCGGCCCTGCAGATTTCAGCCATGGAAGCCCCCTGAAAACAAGCCCAGGAAGCCGCCACCCCCCGAGTCGACCTCCCCTGAACAGACCCAGGAGCCAACACACCACAGGCCTCATATGCAGCACCCACAGCCCAACGCAGCCAACGACTGAGGGTAGCCCCAGAAGGCTTAAGACCCTGACCAGCCAGGCCAAAGGTCACAAAAAGGGATTCCACCTTACGAAACGGCCCAGTACGCAACAAATAGATCTCCAGAGCCCTCCAAACAGTGCAGCCGCACCTCAACCTCTGAAAGAGGATCAGGACAAAAAACAGGCAAAACCAGATCCGCAGAGCAGTGAAAAGAGGAAGGGACCTTGGGAACAAAGGAAGGATCAGGCCGCAGTACCACCCGATCAGGAAAGAAACGTAAAAAAGGGGCCGAACAAAGCAAGGAGCCCAATTCCCCAATCCGCCTAGCCGACGTAATAGCCACCAGGAACAGCACCTTGATCGTCAGAAACCTCAAAGACACCTCCAGCAGAGGTTCAAAGGGAGCCCCCTGCAAAGCCCCCAAAATCAGAGGCAGATCCCAACTAGGAGCAAAGGACCGAATGACAGGCTTCTGAAGGAAGCAACTCCGCAACAAACGGGACACCAGGGGAACCACCGGGTCACAGACCGAACCCCGAAAGGCCCGAACAGCAGCCCACTGAGCCCTCAGGGAGGACACAGCCAGACCCAAGTCAAAGCCGTCCTTCAAAAAGTCCAAGACCAATACCGGATCAACTGCCAACGCAGACCACCCACGCGCCGTACACCAAGACTGAAAAGAAACCCAATGCCGGGCATAGGATTTGAGAGTCGAAGGGTGCCTGGACCTCTGAATAAATTCCGCCACAGAAGGAGAACACCGCAACGCCACAAGGTTCATCCTCTCAACAGCCAACCCGCCAGCCTCAGGCGGACCAGACACTCCAGAGACAGAGGGGGAAACGACAAGGGACAAGGGACCACTGGCAACCTCCAGCAAGGCCCCACTGCCAACTTCAATAACAGAGGGAACCAAGGCCGCCTGGACCAATCCGGAGCCACCAGGATCACCGAAGCCCGATCCAACTTGACCTTCAGCAGAACACGCGGCAGCAGGGCAATGGGGGAAAGGCATACATCAGGCCCCCCTCCCACCGGAAGGACAGGGCATCTACCCTCCAAACCTCGGCAGAGCGAACCAGAGAACAAAACGTCTCCCTCAAGGCGTTCCCCGGGGCTGCAAACAGGTCCACCACTGGGACCCCGAACCGGGCCATCAGGCAGCGAAACACATCCTGAGACAGGCACATGTCCGACAGGGAAGGAAACACCCTGCTCAGGCGATCCGCCTCCCAGTTCAAAATCCCAGGCAGATGTAAAGCCCTCAGAGACAACAAGTGAGACTCCGCCCACAGGCCTATACTTTGAGCCAACAAATTGAGGGAAGCCACCCTCGCGCTCCCCTGGCGGTTGATATAACACACCACCACCGTGTTGTCGGACCGCACCATCACATCCCTCTGGAGGACCCAAGGCAGAAAATTAGACAACGCCAACTGAACCGCCTTCAATTCTCGCCAATTCGAGGACATTTCCGCCTCCGGCACAGACCAAAGACCCTGCACAGACTCCTGACCCAAGACCACACCCCAACCCAGTACGCTGGCGTCGGTCGTCAGGACCAACCTCACCTGAGACACAAAGGGCGAGCCCTGCAAGAGGTTCTGATCCACCAGCCACCAGGACAACTCCCGGGCGATGGACACACCCCCCGGAACCAACAGCTCGTAATCTAGAGAGGCCGGATCCCAATGCTCCAGAAGATGATTCACAAGGGGGTATAAGTGTAAACGGGCCCAAGGAACAATCATCACAGTTGCTGACATCAGCCCCTGAACACGCAACCACTGGCGAGCCGTGGAAGACCGAACCCCCAACACCTTCTTCAGTTTGTGCACAAGAGTCAGTCTGCGGGGCTCCGACAGGAAGACCTTCCCCAACCTGGTGTTGAACACCCCCCCAATGAACAACAGTTCCTGAGTGGGGTGAAGATGGGATTTCTCCAAGTTCAGAATCCACCCAAACCGTTGAAGGAGACTGCAAACCTCCCGGGATTGTGACTGAGCCTGAAGGAAAGAAGAGGAAGAAATCAACCAATCGTCCAAGTAAGGGAAAACCTGTATACACTTAGCATGCAACAAACCCACCAAGGGCGCCAACACCTTAGTAAACACCCTCGGAGAGGCAGACAGGCCAAAGGGCAATACCTGGAACTGGTAGTGATCCACCCCCACACAGAAACGCAGGAACCTCTGCGAATCCGCGTGCACTGGCACATGAAAATAGGCATCCCGTAGATCGAGAGAAGTCAGGAAATCCCCCACCGACAGGAAGGGAAGAATCAACTGTAGAGTCACCATTTTGAAGGACCGATGAGGGACACACAAGTTCACCGCCTTTAGATCCAGGACCGGACGGAAGTCCCCATTTGGCTTTTGGATCAAAAACAGGATTGAGTACACCCCCCGACCCTGTTGACTCACAGGCCCCCACACCACAGCACCCTTTGACACCAAGTCCCGAACTCCGTCCAATAGAGCACGACATCTTGCCAGAGACCTGGGAACAGGGGTAGCTTCGAACACATCCACCGGAGGAGTCCCAAATTCTATTCTGTAGCCCAGCCGTACCACCTGCAGAACCCACAGATCCCGAACGAACTCCTCCCAGACTGGCAAAAAAGAGGTGAGGCGACCCCCAACCGGCACCTTCAAGGAATCCATCACATAGTCACGACTTGGAGGGACCTGCAGAAGAGGAAGCACCTTGTTGACCCCGGGACTTGTGGAAGGAAGGGACACCCCGGCCACGTCCCCTACCACGAAAGGGCTGAGCAGCCATCTTAGATTGAAACGCTTGCCCAAAAGCCCGCTTATAACCCGCAAACTTCCCTTTCTGAGAAGAGCGGACCGGAGCCAACAACTTCTTGTCCTCAGCTGTCTTTTTAATCAAAGCTTCCAACGGCTCCCCAAACAGCTTAGAGCCCGTGAAGGGAACCTTCATCACAGCCGCCTTCTGAGCAGCTTCCGCCTTCCAAGACTTAAGCCACAACTGCCTCCTAGCAGCAACCGAGGCACCAGCAGCCGCCCCCGCAGCACTAAGGGAGTCGAAGGACAAGTCAGCCATGAAACGCAATTGTTGTTCCAACATGGACAAAGACTCAGAGGGATCCTCATCCTGCATGAGCTTCGCAGAAATACCCTGACAGTCCTTAAGAAGCGACTGAACAAGATAGCTGGTGTAAGCTGCAGACCAAACAGCCAGATTGGAGGCCGCAAAGGACCGCTTCAAGGCCCCCTCAACCCGCTTGTCCCCAGGATCAGAAGGTACCGCATCCTCAGACACCACCAGGCTCTGAGACGCCATACCAGCCAGCAGAGAATCCACTTTCACCACAGCCGGAAACTCCTCCGTGAATCCCTGCAAGGGATACCTCTTAGCCAGAAACCGGGGAAAGGCATGCCTGTCAACATCCTTCCACTCCCCCTCCAGCACCTTCCTCACAGACGTATGAATGGGGAGGCTTTCCGGATCTTTCTTCAGGTAATTGGCGAAGAAGTCTTCAGACTCTCCACCCACCACAGGATCAGGGAATCCCAGATTGTCCCGAACATGCTGCAAAACACAGCGAAGGTCAGCCCCTTGGACAAAACGACCCTTCACCTCCTCATCAGAGTCAACATCCGGATCTACCTCAGCCGAGGCATCCAATTTCTGTCTCTTAGGCCCCTTGGGAACATGAGCCACAAAGGCCGCCGCCACAGCAGCCTCAATCATTTTCTGAATATCCGCCATGGAAGGAGCAGAGGAAGAACCAGCGACCACCTCTCCATCCTCACAGCCGAGCTCACGCACGTCTGCACCTCTAACCTCCATGTTGTAAACAGGAGAACAGAAACCCAGACCCCAAGATATACCCAGACCAATCAAGCAAAAATCCCCAAGGGCCAACCAGGGAACGCCACCTGGACCGGGAGCCAATCCCTACACAGGACCGAAGGCTGGGCTTCAAACCGCCCTATCAGTGAAGACCACCAACCTACAAAAGGAAATGATTGAACAGGGCCCAACTGTAAGGACACGAAGAAACCCAGAAGACCCCGCCCCAGGAACCAGTGAAACCAGAGGTAAGAACTCCCCACCGCCCCAGCAGAACTGCAGGAGAGCAGAGCCTCCAAACCCCACATGACCCCCACAGACAGCAGAGACAGGCCAAGGACAGGGAAAAAACACCATGGGGCCCCACCACAGCAGAGCAGGAAAGAGGCCAAGACTCGAAATCAAGCCCCATGCAAATCCCTCCAGCAACACAAAAACGGCAATTAGGACCGCCAGTAGAGGGAGCTCCAACTACAGAAACGCGGGGAAGAGAACCTAAGTCAAAGTCAAAGTCAAAAAGAACTTTATTCGGTTAAAAACAAGTAACCATAAAAGTAACAAACATAAAACAAATTACAATAATTACAGCTCTTGATGTAAGTTCAGTGAGTTCAATAGGCAGTTATTCAATAGGAAAAGGTTTACACCATTTCCTCTACCATCTGTTTCCGGAATTTTGAAACACTTTTCAAAAAATTTAAAACCACTGTTACAGTTAAAATCATATCCATTCTATGGAGTTCTAAAAAAGCTGGGCGGCATCTGGTTAAATTAATTTCTTTTAAAAAAGGGACGATAATCTTTCTACGAGAGGCACTATAAAATCTGCAAAAGAAAAGGATATGGATATCCGATTGATGTGAAATGCCATCACACGGGCAAGTGGGCAGTATACGTATCCATGAATTCATTCTGGGGAAGGACACTAATCTAAAGAAAATGCAAAATCTAAAACGAGTTAAAAGAAAGCGATCATAGTTTATCATGGGCAGGGATAGGTATGGCTGTACAGACTTGGTCTCACATAGAGTAAGGAGGTGGGAATGTACTGACTGTTTCAGGGTTTCAGCTCTCCTCCTCTTATCCTCAAGATGGTCCAGGCAGAGGGTTTTCAATGTACTCCTTGAGATGCTATCCATTGTAAATGGATCCGAGTAATAGGAATAGCACCCAATCTCAGTCAGGAAGCACTTAACATATCCCAGCCATTTTGATCTTTCCACGTGATCCAGGGTGAGGGTATCTTGTAATAAGGCCCGATTCATAACGCATTCATTTGTGCTCCATACCCTATGCCACAACAGGATAGGTTGAATTTTAATAATGTCTGTTATGTAGGGTTGAGCAAGTTCAACGTGACAGTTAAATGTGGCAACGCACTGTGGAACTGCAAGGACTTCCCTCATAAATTTGTTTTCCACCACCTGGATTGGATCAACATTTGCATACCCCCACAAGCCTGAGCCATACATAGCCACAGATAAGCATGTTGCTTTATATATGGTTAACATTTCTTTTATCGGCTTTCTGCCCAATTTTCTTACAAAATTCGTTAAAGCCATGATCGTTTTCATGAATAAAAGTGTTCTGGCCTTAATTGCGCTTGTCCAAGAACCTGACTCATGGAATAAAATGCCCAAATAGGAAAAAGTAGGAGTGTTATCTAATGGAACATTATTTAAAAACATCTGTTTCATTGGTTTACCTGATTTTGGGCCACAGTTCATAGTAAAAGTTTTACTACAGTTTACTAGCAGGTCTAGATTCAGCATGAAATTCTCAAAACTTACTACTAGTTTTTGCAGAGCCTGAGGGGTACGTGCCATAAGCACGGCATCATCCGCATACATGAGCGCAGGGATTGCCCTCCTCCCCACCCTGGGCATATCTCTGCACTCCTGCAGCAGATGATGCTCAAGCCCATTAATGTAGAGGAGGAAAAGAAAAGGTGCTAGTACACAACCTTGGCGCACTCCACGACCCACACTGAATTGTCTGGAGCATTCACCCCCCCTACCGTAGCGAACAGAGGCTGTGGCTCCACTATAAAGTTCCCTCAGGAAACAGATGATGGTGTTGTCCACTCCCAAACTTTTCATTATTGCCCACAATTTGGCGTGTGACACGCAGTCGAACGCTGACGAAAGGTCCACAAAGGTAAAATACAAGCGTTCCGACTTAATCCTTATATATTTATGTTGCAATAACATTAGGTTTAGACCTTGCTCGATTGTGCCAATCCCTTTTTGAAAACCAAATTGCAAGTCGCTCATGACTTCATTTTCCTCCGCCCAGCTTTGGAGTCTTGCCAACACTATTCGTCCCAAGATTTTTATTGAAGAATCGAGGAGGGAGATTGGCCTGTAACAGGCACAGCTGTTTCTTTCCCCCTTCTTGTAAATAGGGACGATGACAGAGGTAAACCAAGAATCTTTAAAGCCCCTCGATAAAGCCGCATTAAAAAGTTGTACCAACATCGGGCCCCAGATTTCAGTGTTAACTTTAAATAGGTCCGCAGGGATCCCGTCAGGCCCAGCTGCCTTTCCTCCTTTGGTAGCTCTTTAAGCGAGCAATACCTCATCAAGTGTTACAACCAAATTAGGACCTGGTTGTAAGTCCAAGCTGGTCTGAGGACCTCCACTACGGGTATCATCCTGAGCCTTATAAAGATTGGAAAAATGATCCACCCAGTTATCCTCATTTATTGCAATCTCAATTCGCGCCTTATGGGTTTCGTAAGGGAAAGGGGTGTTAATTACTTTCCAAAATGCGGCGGAATTTTTTGTTTTTGAAGCCTCGCAAAGTGAGTCTATTGCCTCCTTGTTTAGCACAGTTTTCCTTACTTTAAGGGCCTGGATATATGCAGACCTACATGCTCTTATTTCACCTACATCCCTGGGACTCCTATGCACTGCATGTTTTAAATTTTTCAGCGCCCTGGTACATGCGTTGTCAAACCAGCTCTTGGATCCATTACCTCTACGTTTTGACTCCACCCTTAAGCTACTTTTTATGTTTGTAGCTATAATACCAAAGTGCTCAATTATCTGATCACTACTAGAATTATCTCCCAAACAGGTCATAAAGCTAGTAGAGCACGCCTCCCAGAGTTCCTTGAAGAATGTTGCGGGGATTACTTTGCTCCAATTAAGTGTGTACCCATTTTGTCTCCCCAGAACCACGTCAACCGCTGCCTCAGCGAGAGGCGCGGCCGAAGATGGGTCTGGGAATAAGTCTACTACCTTAAGGCATTGGGGGAGATGATCACTTATAGGCAATGGGATATTTGTAACCCCCACAACTCTATGCTTAAAATTACTGGAGGAGATAATAAAGTCAATGGTTGACGCCAAACCTCTACCAACAAAGGTCGGGACAAAGGGTGTGGGTTTTAGCGCTATCTCATTAGCAAACCCCAAGTCAAACATGAATAGCAATTCATTCAACAAATCCCCCATCAAAGTGTGCTCAAAGTGAGTCAGGTACGTATCTCTCTCTGTCATTAAGCCGCATAGGCCCTGACTCCCTTTGGTACAAAGTGAACAGTTAAAATCCCCCCCATAAAATTACTAGTTCTCTGTCGTTTTTATCTATCTCTAACTGAACTTCCTCCTTGAGCTGCTTCATCGCAACCACAATTTCTTCCCTCGGGACATTATTATAGAAATTAATAATGATCACCTTTGCTCCTTTAAGATCTCTTAGAATTATGAGCTGGAAGTAATTAGAATGTAAATGACATGTAACCTGTTTAATTTTAAGTTGATTTGAAACAAAAGTAGTCAAACCACCCTTTGCCCTTCCAAAATGGCCTCCAACTGCTGGGGTGAAAAAGGTTCTATACCCATTTACGTGGATTGGATCCTGGATCCATGTTTCTTGCACGGCCACTATATCCTGGCCGCTTATTACTGACTCCCAGGCTGGGTTAGTGATTTTTTGCCTCAACCCAGCTACATTCCAGAAAAGCAGTGCACAAAGGTCACTCTTCACCTGTATCGAGCCATTTCCTATCTTTTCTCTACTCCCATTATTGTCACCTGCGATAGGTTGCATCTGCTCCAGAAAATCACTGTCACAAGGTGTCAACCTATCGAGAGTGAAGGTCTTATTTAATGTGGGGGGTTCTAGAGATGGCTCAATGGGGGGCTCAATGCTATTAGAGAGAACCCCACCCCTAGTAAGAACTTGAGGAACTAATGTGGGGGGTACTTGAGATGTCTCAATGGGGGGCTCGGTACTATTAGAGGGAACCCCACCCCTAGTTAAAACTTGAGAAACTGGGGGAGAGGCGTTTTTCCCCACCACAGTTTCTATGGGAATCTGGGCTTGCTGTCAATCTACCCCATCCAGACCGGAGAAGATCTCGAAGCGGTTTTGGATCGGTAAATTATACATATGTGGAAGCAGTCCTATATTGTTCCATGGTCTACATTGGGTAGGGTTAGGTCCCAAGTATGGTGGATAATGATTACTGAGAGGGAGGTATTGATAGACCTGATGCTCATTTCTAAGATAAAAGTCCTCTGGCCTCTGAGTGTAGAAAGAGGGTCCTTGACCACTTGCGTAACCAGAGTTACCCAGCGCAGGCGGTATTCCCCCAGGCCCTACCCTATCCCATGGACTTACATTTCCAAGCCCCCGACATTAATAAGCTGCCTGTCCCTGCCCCAGTTATTAAAACTTTTTGGGGGTGCATAAGGATAGAAATAGGAAAGGAGATGTGTAGAAATGGAGTCACTGCTTCTAGCATCGAACCAATCCCCAATATGCCTCACGGCCCTGTGATCCTTAAAATTGATGATTATAACATCACCATTTCTGTCCTTTGGCCTAGCTCCCACCCAGTTAGCACGCCTTAAACTTAAAATTTCACCGTTTATTGATGCAGGTAACGGTCTATTATCACGGAGCCAGAAGACAACCTTGTTCCGTAGTGCTCCTTGGTCTTCCCTTTTACCTGCTGGCAGTTCTGGAACCCCTGCCATTACAATGACATAAGGGCCAGAGTCAGGGGTTAAGTCTATGACACGACTAGTTTTTTTGGGAGCAATGGCCAAAACCTTCCCTTTACTTGGCCTAGTCGTTAATAAGTCCTTACTACCACCTTGATTTTGAATTTGAATTCCCCCTGGTTTAGGTGTTTGCTCCTGAGTTACGGGAGCCGCCAGTTGGGGTATGGCCATATGTTGGGTTGGAGTTATTAACTTAATCGCAGGGGTACCCGATCTTACCCCCTCTCGCACAGATTTCTGTTTTTGTACGAGAACCGGTGTTATTGATGCTGGTGTTATAGGTACTAATGTAGGAGGGGGAGCTGTTACTATGGCTTTTACGGGTGGATTGGCTCTTAATAAAGAGTTCGTCTTAGATGTTTCTAGCCCCTTTACCAGGTCAGATAAGAGGAGGGAATTCTGTTCAACCTTCTTCTCTATTTGATCTAGATGTGCACAGATCATGATAGTCTTATCTAGGATTGGTTGCGTCACACCCCTAATAAGTTCTACAATTTTGGCCATCATAGCCGCCTCACATACTTGGGTTTGGCCAATTTGTGACTGGGGGGAGTGAACAACCCCTTTCCTTATTTTATGTGCTCGATTTCCCAATGGCTCGCCCCCCCCTTTTTTTGCTATTTCTCGTAGTAAGGGGGGATGTAGGAGACTTGGGCGAAGGCTCAATAGGGAGTTTTGGGGAGCCCGATAGCCTAACACTATCATTCCCAGTAAGAAAGTCCAATACGGATGAACTAGCAGGTGTACTAGACAAGGGATGCTTACTTATCATGATGTGGTCATCAGAAGTGCTTTCAATATTATCTGTGACCCCTGAGTGTGATAAATCGATAAGGAGCAAAGATTCACTAGGGCGTTTGGGCGTGATGGCATCCCCTATTTCTCCTAATTTAGCTGATCTCATTTCTGTGACTTGTAATGAAGATCCAAACTCACCCCCCCCTCTTTGTGTAATATTCTGGCTGATTTTACTTTGCTTCCCCCTGCGTCTCACTCGGGCTTTCTTAAATCTTCTAGGGGGTTCTTTTGCAGACTCATATATTTCAGAAGAGCCTATACCTGTCCCCATGAGTGTTTGGACGTTAGAATACACATCGTGCTGACCCGCATGAACCATGGCGACTACGGTAGTTACTTTACCTACAGGGGCAGGGGCAGGGGGCTCCTCTGGCAAAAGTGGGTCTGTAGATGGAAGCTCCTGTATAATTGTAGGAGAATGCTCCAACCCCAGAGACGCCCTTCTGTTGCTGTTAATTTGTGCAACCTTTTTAATTAAAAAGTTGTCCATAGTTACCAGTTTGGAGGGCATAATGGATGATACTGCCAGACTCAGATAAAGAAGACAAGAGTGAAATATGAACAATAGTTTCCAACTCACAAGTGTTTTATACTAATATCTGACGAGGAACGATGATGGAAACCGGTATGGCCCCGGCCCGGCTCCTCGGTCCCCTGAGGGCCACAGAGGGCCCGCCCTTTGCCCGGGCTTAGCCCCGGGCTGCGACCCGCGCGCGTCCCGCGGTGCGCGTTAATGGAGTCACTAAAGTACTTGTTTGGTGAAAGGAGGCGGGGCACTGGGAGGGGGCGCGGCTCACGCGGGAAGAGGACCAGCTGATGGTGTTGGTTGCTGGTCCTCGCAGTCCCAGGGCCGCGCCTCTCACCTCCGCTGCGGCCTCGCTGGTCGGCTCCTCTGCGCGCTGGCCTCCTGGCAGGTCAAGAAGGCAGGTTAGCTACTCCTGTAGCGTCGGTGAAGGGAGAACGGTGGCAGGACCTCTCTGCGAGAGAACCTAACCTAGGTAAGATCAAAGTCGGACTGAACCTTAACATCGGGCCCCCACGGACCAAACAAAGGCAGTCCACCCCCCCCCCTCCCCGCAACCCCAGACACCACCAAGGATTGCAGGAAGCAATAAAAAGGGGGAAAACACGGGCACGAAAGAAACGAGCACCAAGAGTATGGAAAGAGACAGAGAAGCCAAACCGGCACGCCCTCGGCGTGCTGAAAAAGCCAGCCACACACCCCCCCTCCCTCCCCGGGAGCACCCGCTAGAGCAGGGAACGAACCCGGAAGAGGGGAGGCTGCAGCAGGGAGACACCACCACCAGGCAGTCCGGACCCCCAACCCCATGGTCCCGCTACAGCAGGGACTCAAAGTAAATGCCCACAAGGTAAAATAAAAACAGGCACAATAGGGGTTAAAAACGGGCGCTTAACATCCCGTTTCACACTTACCAGATAGGAGGCCAATTCCAGTGCCCCCCTCGACGAAGTCTGCTCGGAAGTGATTCCGCAGAAAAAACAAACAGGTTGTTGATTGGCAGGTCACTGGATTATATGCCTCAGGGTATGGGTGTGGCCTGGAGGGAAGGGATGGGTTTCAAGCTGCTTGGGAGTTTCTGGTGGGAGGAGCTATGCTCATGTAGTTAGGACTGGGACGGGGAGGGCTGACGAGGAGGTAATGGATTGAGGGGTCATTTAAAAGTACATTAAGGGAACACACCTAGAATGCTCTAGCAACTGGCGATTAATGGGGGTTGCAAATGGTTCATTCATGCGCGATTACTGCAACAAGAGGCTGTGAATGATTAGTTTTATTAAATTGTAGTACATAACGTTTAAAAGAATGTATGTATTTTATTTAGGTGATACATTGTACCTAGGAATATAACATGTTATCTGATGGTGATATTATTGAATTCTTGCAGACACCCCTGACGAAGGAAATTATTTCCGAAATGCATTGGGCACAATGAATAAAGTCGTGATATGCAGAAACACGTATTTCTCCTGTGTTTTGTGGACACATCACTACATCCAGATGAATGAGTAAAAGAAATTGAAGAAAATAATGTAAATCGATTAGAAGAGTCAAGTTGATGAAATGAGGAGTACAAAGAAAGAAGTAACATTGGGAATTCGATTTATTGGATTCATATCTTTGAGGATAATGCTGTGCAGCCGGAATGGTACCGTAAAGTGGTTCCTTCGTGTTTTGACATCTCCACAAGTGACAGGAGGTCAGGGAACCCCTATCCTGTGCCCTTATGTCTTTTTTTTCTTCTTTTAAACCGAGGACACGAGGATCGGACTCTCCAGTCTTAAAATGGTGTAGCAACATTTCGCTGGTTTTGCAGCCAACAAATCAGATTGTACCAGTCCGACAGTACTAATGGGGCAGATGGGGAAAGAGCCCTCTCCACCAATTAGATCACTGTATTTTACTCTACAGTACTCCAGCAGAAGCAACCATCTAAGATGTTATTATATTTTGAAGCCTATATTTTTTTAAAACTGCTTAAAAGATTTACACCAAATCACAAAAAGCACACTTTCAGAGTAAAGCTCTAGCTGAGCTGCCTGCCAAATTTAGTGTAATTCTGTTATGCCAATTTTTTTCTATATCTCATCCCACAGTCCCTATGGGAAATTGGATGGGACCCCCTGTCTATTCGGACTCAGTTTGATGGACTATCGTGAAACTTTAAAGGAAGGAACTGCGGTGGATAATCTTTCTTCAGGGAAGCTTTGTGAAGATTTGACATTCAAAGGAAGTAATTAGAATAATTAAAAAACACTCTTCCTATGGAAACTCTGACCTAACTATAACTAAACAGTGGTGGCCACCAGTAGGTAGCTATAGTTATGTATGCTTTTCCATTGACAGACCTTTTTTTGGTTTGCTCATAACTTTGACGAATATTCATGAAACTTTTGCCAAAAAATGTTCATCCACCTCAACTCGTTCCTGGAAAGTAGGGTGTTTTGTCAAGTGGGGTCCAAAAAAAAATGGAGGTCCCAAAACATAAAATCTCCATGCATTTTCAATAGTCTTCTTTTAACACGGCTACAGCCAATGACACCAGATTCAGTAGGAAGCTAGATCTTGGTCTGCAGCTTGTGCTTTGTGTGATTTTGTGTAAATCTGTTCAGTAGGTCTTGAGAAATTAAGGGTACAAAATAATTGTATATTTTGGCAGTACAGCTCACGAGACTTGCGGGTGTACAGCAAGAGTGCAAAATAAAAAATGTAGCCCTATAATTGGTCAAGAGGCCTGTTTTTCTAGTGAGGCTTCATGCTCTCGCTGGAGCGAGACGGTTTCCCGAGTTTCATAAGAGTGACCGCTCTGATTAGCTTGGTGTTGGACTGTTAGAAAAGAACTGGCCGCCATTACTGTTCACTATGAAATTTTGGAGGTGTTGTGGAAGTTAAGTAAAAAAGCTATGTAAAGGGGCAGCAGAAAGGCATTCTGTCTCTATGATCTAGAAATGAGATGTCAAAGGGATAACTACTGTAAAGATAATAAATGTATATTGTTTTTAAGTCATTTTTACGATCTCGTAAGACTCTTTCGGGGTTGTGAATTGTAAAAAGTAGTAGTTGAGTTCTCAATGCACATATTAGTAGGAATACATACTGTGGTCCTTGTTTTTTACAAGAAGTGTGTAACAGATAAGTACTGTGATGAGTAAATAGTTAATTCTTATTTTTTTTTTTATTATGATCTAGGGATACTCCTGCGGGATTGTGAAAAGTAGGAAGCAGTAGGTGATGTTCGAATATACTCTGCTATGCACACTTGTTTCTGTAGAAAGGACTCTTACTAGAGAAGGTGTTTATTAAAGTCTACTATTAATGCTCATTGGCTTGGGCAGAGATGTGCCTAGAGTTAAGGGTCATCCATACACCCTACTATGTACATCCATCATCTGAGATAGAGGTCTGACAGGAGATGTTAGTCCCTCCCCACTCCCTACTAAGCACACCCGGCATCTGAGATAGAGGTCTGAAAGGAGATACCAGTCTCTCCCCACACCCTGCTATGCACACCCATCATTACAGAGAGGGGTCTCAGCAGAGAGGCCAGTCCCTCCACACACCCTACTATGCACACCCATCATCTGAGAGAGAGGTCTAATTGGAGAGCCCAGTCTCTCCCTACACCCTACTACGCAAACTCATCATTTGAGAGAGGGAACTGAAAGGAAAGGCCAATCCATCCACACACCCTACTAAGCACGATATTCATCGTATGGGACGCCGTTTCTTTGACACTGGCTTCAAGGTATTGGATAAGAATACCTGGAATTTTATGGAGCCCCGCATTTATACCTTTAGTGGCCAGATACTTCGCCTATTTGCTTGGACTCTAAAAGACACGACAATAGTCATCAACTTGACACTACAGATGACTTATTTATGAATATTTATTTTTTGATACCTCCATCTATTACGCATCTTTGGATGGATTGTGGAAGAATTGTGAATACACACCATTTTTGCTTGCATGTAACTGTCTGGACCTTGTGGATAATTACCTTTCAGAGATTTGTCATTTTACGAAACTACATATGGTGTTCTTTTGGGACTAATGTTGTGAAGAGTTGTGAATAATCATCTATTTAGCTTTTCTGGAATTACACGACTCCTGCTTCTCATTTGCCAGTTCCTCTTCACACCAATTATTAATTTTTTCTTCAGCCTTGAGAAAGTTATAGTACTTTATTTAGTACTTACGAAACACGTGTCGGCTGTTTTCTGTTTGATGAATTGAAGAATAAAAGAAAAGAAGACTCTCAAACTATGAAGGATTGTGACTAATTCTTTTGTCCTGTATTTTTTAAATGATATTCAATACATTACCTGATGGTGACTATCAGATTGCATAATTGTATTATTGTTTTTTAGGATGGTGCACACTTTACCCAGTTCTTTTTTCTTGGTACCTACTAAGCACACCAGTCATTTGAGAGAGCGGTCTCGAAGGAGAAGCCAGTCCCTCCCCATTCACTACTACCTATACCCATCATTTGAGAGAGCGGTCTTAAAGAAGGGGCCTGTCACTCCCCATACACCCTACTTCGCACACCCATCATTTGAGAGAGAGTTGTGAAACAAGAGGCCAGTCCCTCACCACTCACTATTACACACACCCATTATTTGAGAGAGAGGTCTCAAAGGAGAGGCCAGTCCATCCACGCACCCTACTATGCACATGTGTCATGTGAGAGAAAAGCCTCAAAGAAGAGGCCATGCACTCCCCATAAACCCTACAACGCACAACTGTCATCTGAGAGAGAGGTCTTAAAGGAGAGTGCAGTTCTTCCCCACTAACTCCCATGCAAACATGTTATTTGAGAGAGAGGGCTCGATGGAGGGGGGTTTGCTGCAAGCCCTGCAGCCAATCCTCGGCTGCTCACTGCAGAAGGCCATGCATGGCGGGGGTTGCATTTACATATGGTAATTAAGCATTACTTTACTTTAAAAAGAACCTAGAAATTCATTGAAAAAAGCAAAGAATAAAGTAACTTTATAGTTAGGTGAATATGTCAGTGATTACATTAACATTTTGTACTAAAAACCACAGAAATTCACCAGTTATAGTTACCATTACTAACTATAACTTGTGCCCCACCATGCACTGCTTATGACCACACATATGATATCACTGATGATATGTTCTACGACATCAAATATGACATCACTGATGACATCGCAAATGACATTATTGATGACATTCCTGATGAGATCATCCAAGCTTCGTTTTTCTGCATATGGCTGTATAATTCCTATGGCATTAGAGGCCTGACAGTAAGTACGAAATAGCTTAGGAGAAGATCAGGCATCATTACTACCAACACAGAAACAACTCCCTTAGGTGTTGAAAACAAGCATTATGTGCAACATTGCCGCCATAGCATAGTTCACATTAACAATCAACCATAGATATATGGGAAACTCTCATTGAGCAAGGTGTACAATCTGTATACATCTGTTCAGACAAAGCCAAAATAGTGAATCCCAATTTCAAAACAAATACCCTACAACAAACAGCTTTTTTCTGTATCAAGCCCCTGACACACACCAAACCTACATTAGACATGAAGTTGATATCAGTAGAGAACTGAGTATTGAAAACCGTGATTACTCTAAGGAGAGGGTCCATCCTATATCACACTGTTTGTAAGCAGTGAAACGCTCATGAGAAATACACCACTGACTATCCAAAAGAATCTACTAAGAACAGTGTACATTTTTATGCAACAGTTGTCAAAAAGGACACTATTTGCTACAGCTGAGCACTGGAACACCTCAGTTGAGGTAGCTGCGTGCTTTACAGTTAACTTTGATTGACTGATAAAAATAACCAACATCTGATGGTGCTAAAGATCATACTACCTGCACACTTAATGCTGTGGTGAAAACTTTACAGATAGCTCATCTTCTGTAGCAAAACAAGCACGTGTACATAGGTTAGTACCTGGTGCACACACACTTCCATGTTTAGTATAAATTATCATGCTGGCTCAATTCTCTCGAATACCTCAAGGCTGCTTACAAAAGATAGTATCTACTATGTAGAATTTTTCTTCTGGAAACATTTTTCTGCAAGCCAAAAAGTTCTGTAGAGCATGGTGAATACAAGTCACCTGTCACTTGAACACAGAGGTACTCTTGTATGCAAACATTTATAACAGGCTCAATACCTCTACACAGCTATGGTGCATTAGGAGAACACACGTTTTGTAAACACTCACACTCATTAGCTGGACCAAAAGCTGTACAAAATAATGTAGAAAAGTAATATGGTAGTTACTCCCCATTATTTAAAGTGTAAAAAAAACTAGCACCCTCATTGAATGATGTCTTGAGAGATGTTATCAATGATATAATTTGCGATGTCATCAGTGATGTCATAGAACATGTCATGAGTGATATCAACTGTGAGGTCATAAGCTGTGCATCGCAGGGGTGCAAGTTATAGTTAGCGCTGCTAACTTTAACTGGTGAATTTCTGGTTTTTTTGTTCAAAACGTTAATGTTATCACTGACATATTTTTTTTTTTTTTTTTTAAATATATTTTTATTGCAGAATCAGGAATAAACACAGCCAACAAACCAACCCAAGTACCAGCGGGTCCCATCATGCAGCAGTATAGCAACGTAATACACAGCCGATTAGCCCACATCCCGGAGGCTGGGCGGCGCGTCAATGAAGCAGTTCGCTGGAGGCACCTTGGTACATGCCCAATGCAGGACACGGGTCAAGTGCAGCACTTCGTTCCTGCTTTTATCCCAAAACAACCAACCACCTTCTTCCCACCCAATCCCAGGTCACTTCAATGTCACATCACAAAATCAACCCGACTATGTTCCTGGGCCATCCGGTTCCGGGAAGTCGCTGGCAACCCACCCCACCCCACAACTCCTACTCTAAGCCCCCCCCCCAACTGCTGCTAACGCGGGTATCTCCAGGCCCCTCCTGCTCTAGGGTGACAGCTATCAGGAAGTTGTAACGAACAAGCGGTCACATGGAATCCTTGTTCATAACTGATCAGTCTCGTCGCTGTCAGTTAAGTGGTCCCTCAATGCCTGCACCACCATCTCCCATGACCGTGCCAAATCCAAGCTCCTCTCATTACCCGTTCTAGTCGCCTGGCGCATCCGTGACACACTCTCACAGCCCGACCACTTCACCAACTCGTTCCTCCACCTCCGTACAGACGGCCCCTCTTTAGACTTCCAATGCCAAGTGAGTTCTCGCTGCGCCAATATCAGACCCAACCCAATGAATTTACTCGTCACCTTGGTCTTTTTGGTATGCGGGAACCACAGAAGCAGGCACGTGGCCATGTCAAAGTCCACCTCCCGATCCGTGACAGCATTCAAGAGGTCCCCTACCTCGGCCCAGTAGTCTCCTAACCTCGGGCAGCCCCACAGCATGTGGCCAAAATCTGCCCCGGGCTCCAAACATCTCGGGCACATGGCGTCATGCACCTGGAAGTGGCGACGTAATCTCTCCGGGGTCAAATACGCCCTATGGAGCACAAAATAATGCACCTGTTGGAATCTCGCATTCCTTGTCTCTTTCCAGGCCCTGTGTAGCACCTGACCCCAAACAGAGTCCGGAAGAGGCTTACCGATGCTGGCTTCCCAACGCGACTTCAACTCGATCAACGGAGCTAGACCCTCGTTCAGCATCCTATTGTGAAGGCAGGTCACCGCCTTGACGGTGCCCGCAGCCATCACCACATATTGGCACACCTCCGACACCTCTGGTTCAGCCAATCCGCCCCCCCAGTGCCTCCGCAGAGCCGCGACCACCGCCGCATGCAGCAAGAAGGAACCATTCGGCAGGCCGAACTGCTCCTGCAACGTCTGGAACGGGGCCAACGTCCCATCCACATACAGGTCACCTACCATCTGCAAGCCCAGGTCCTCCCACTCCAACAATCTGGACCAATCACCCCCGTGCGGCAAGACAGTGAGCATACCTAGCGGGATCTCCGGGGCGTACGGCCGGCGCTTCCCAGCCCTTTTCATATATCTATTCCAACACAATCTGAGGGTCCACTCCTCCATCGTGACTTCCCTACTGGCCAGTCTCTGTTGCATCACGATGGACGACAAGACCTGCCGCTGAACGCCGACCCCCCGGCCAACCTCGGGCCCCCTGAATTCTCTGGCCACATTCTGCGTCAGGACCTGGAGCTGCGCCGCCAAATAGTATAACTCGTAGTCGGGGACGGCCATCCCTCCCTCACACTTGGGTCTCAGTAGGGTGGTCAGCGCTACCCGTCTGCGACCGTGGCCCCAGAGAAAACCAGTCACCATCGTCCTCAGCTCCCTAAAGATGCCCTGCGGGATCCACACCGGCAACGTTCTAAAATAGTAGAGCAGTCTCGGGAGTGCTACCATTTTCAACAGCGCCACTCGGCCCAATACAGATAACGGGAGGGAGGCCCAGAAGTCCATACTACCTCTCAACGCCCTAATGCAGCGTCCCACATTCCCCTCAAGGAGGTCCGCTGTGGCATGGTAGATGCGTACCCCCAGGTACAGAAAACAAGATGGTTCCCACTTCACAGGCCCCATGAGCTGTGGGCAGAGCGTGGCCTTCCGCAGCGGAAACACACAAGTTTTAGTCCAGTTCACCCTGAGGCCTGACAGCCTCCCAAACCTGCTCAGCATATCCACCGCGCCTTCCAGAGCCTTTCCAGCGTCCGCGAGGTACAGCAATAGGTCGTCAGCGTACAACGATATATAATGCGAGTCAAGTCCCTGCGCAATCCCGTCGTAAACAACTCCCAGCCTTGCCTGTGCAGCTAGGGGTCCATCGCCAGAGCAAAGAGCAAAGGGGATAGCGAGCAGCCCTGCCTCGTGCCCCTACATACCGGATAAACCGAGGAGACCAGTGTCCCTAGCCGCACCCGTGCCTTGGCCGATGAATAGAGCACTCTTGTCCAGCCTCGGAACCCGTCCCCGATCCCGAACTTCAACAGCACACCATCTAAAAAATCCCACTCCAGACTATCAAACGCTTTTTCAATATCAACCGCCAGCACCACCGGGCCCGGATCCGACAAGGCAGCACTATCAATGACCCCGATCAGCCGACGGATATTCATCGAGGTACTCCTGGAGGGGATGAATCCCGCCTGATCCCTATGTACCAAAGAGGTCATCAATGGCAAGAGACGGGTGGCCAGGATACGGCTCAGAATCTTATAATCCACCGTCAACATAGACAACGGACGAAAAGAGGCGACATCCAAAGCATCCCTGCCCGGTTTCAGCAGGGGCACAACCAGCGCCTCCGTCATAGAATCAGGCAGTCGCCCCAGCTCTTTCGCCTCCGCATATACAGCCTGCAGCCTGGGCGCCAGTACGTCGATAAATTTGGCATAGAACTCGATCGGCAGCCCATCCACCCCTGGGGTCTTATTCCGCGCCATATGGCTAATCGCCCCTCTAATTTCGGCCAGGGTGACAGGGCCCCCTATATCCTGGGCTTCCTCCTCATCCAATACCGGCAGAGGAATCGGATCTAAATAATCGCCAATGTCCGCGGCCTCCACTTCAAGGTGGCTGGTATAGAGGCCCGTGTAGTAGGATTGAAAGCGCTCCAGGACCGCGGACTGCGAGCAAACCACCACCCCATCTCCCCTTCGTATACTCAGCACCGAACAACCCCTAGGGGTCGGATCAGCCAACTTCGCAAGGAGCGTGCCCACCTTATCACGTTCCTCGTGCACTTTCACCGCATACAACTTATAGTCATAGCACCGCAGTCTCTCAGTCTCATTCGCCACCGCCTCCTTAGCACGTAACAGGCTGTCCTGCAGCTCAGGCTTCTCCGGACGCTGCCGTTCCACCTCTCTCAGCACCGTCTCCGCCTTCGCGAGATCAGACAGCACGGTACCCCTCACAGTCAGAAACCGGCCCATACATACCCCCCTCACCACCACTTTCATCGCATCCCATTCATTCGCTCTGGTCGCCGTCGACCCAGCATTGACCGCGAAATAGTCGTCAACGCCTTGACGGACCGTATCGCAGAACGCCGGGTCCTCCAACGTCTCTGGACGGAGTCGCCATGTGGGGACCGCCGATCTCGCCAACTGCCACTGCACCGAAATCAGCAGCGGGTTATGGTCCGAGATGGTTCTAGACAAGTACTCAGTGTGCCGCACCACCCTCGCCAAAGACTCGCAACACAGCACCGAATCCAAACGAACATGCAGATCATGCAGCGCCGAGAAATAGGAGTAATCCCGAGTGTCGGGGTGCTGCGCCCTCCATACATCCACCAAACCCCATCTTTCCTGTCAGTCCCGCCTACGAGTTGCAAGTCTGCGCACCGGGGAGTCCACCAAAGGCGGGTGAGACCTGTCCAACTGCACATCCGTAATAGAGTTAAAATCCCCTGCCAGGAGGATAGGGCCTGCCAAGTAGCACGCCAGTGAGCGCGACAAGCTCTCGAAAAAGTGGGCCTGCTCAGCGTTGGGGGCATAAATGGTACACAGCACTACTTCCCTTCCATACAGCCGTCCCTCCACCACTACATAACGACCCTCCGGATCTATTTTCTGACTCGTAACCTGGAATGGCGTGCCTGCTCTGACCCAGATCAACACTCCCCTGGCAAACGCCGAGTAAGTCGTGCCAAACACCTGGCCCCGCCACCTCCTCTGCAAAGCCCCGCATTCCTGCTGCGTCAAGTGAGTCTCCTGAAGCATCGCTATCTGGACGCCTCGCCTCACCAAGTAGGCATGCACCTTGTGGCGCTTGACCATAGTACGGAGACCCCGGACATTCCATGTGACACATTTCAGATTAGGTAACGTCCCCATAGAGCATCAAACCCAACAGTAGCACACGCCAAGAAATGTAACCCGCATCGCAGCAATTGTACAACCCCCTCAAAACATTCCCTACAACACCCACCCTCCCCTTCCCCAGGACAGGGCCTAGTAACCCAGCTTCAGCCCCGTTCCAAACCTCAAACACCCCACACATCACACTAAACTGTGGTCGACACCACAGAAGACCTTAGGGGTCTGATGGGGACTATGGAGCCCCGAACCAGGACGACAGAGCAACCACCCCGCGCCCACAGCCCCGGCCTGCTAATGCAGCCCCATACCTGGCAGTCCATGAGAGATCAGGAGCGTCCAGGCCATGCCAAAGTCCATCCGCCAGAAGCCTCATCCATTAAAGATACCATCGGATGTCTGTGGAGTAACCTCCGGCCCCAGCGCTCCCCCCACCTCCGAGTCCTCATCACCAGTCTTCAAACCTTCACTCTCCGACGCCGAACCCCTGGAGGCGTCCTCTTGCTGCGACCCCGTTATACTCGCTGTGGCCTCCAACGCACTCCGTCTATCGGCCAGCATTTGCGCCTCTCGCTCGGCCCGTTGGCGTCGATTCCGGGAGCGGATGCGTTGCGACTTCCTGACCCTGACCGGCTGTTCCCGATCTCTGGTTGGCCTGTGCGCCCGATCCGTCCCCGCTCGATACAGTTCCAGCCAGGACCAAGCTTCATCGGGCGCGTGGAAAAATTGAGTCTTGCCATCAACGACAATCCGCAGCTTGGCTGGAAAAAGCAAGGAATATTGAATCCCCTCCTCTCTCAGCTCCTTTTTCACAGACAGGAAAGAAGCCCTGTTCCGCTGCACCTCTTGCGTGTAGTCCGGAAAGATGGTCACCTTGCTGTTGTCCACCTGGAAGGGCCCACGATCCCTCGCCTTCTGGATCAGCAGATCCCGATCCTTATAGTGCAGCAGTCTGACCACCATCGGCCGAGGCGGTCGGCCCTCCAAGGGAGGCTTTGCGGGTACCCTATGCGCTCTTTCCAGGGAGAAGAAGGGGGAAAGGCCCTCAGGCGCCACCACAGTGCGGAACCAGTCTTCCAAATAGGCCACTGCATCATCCTTCTCAATCTTCTCCGGAAGCCCCACCACCCTCACGTTGTTCCGGCGGTTGCGGCCTTCCGCGTCCTCCACCCTACGCTCCAAGGTCGCCAGTCGACGGGCAACGTCATCGAGTTTATGCTCCGCCGTGACCACCGCCGGTTTCAGTTCCTGGAGCAGTTGTTCATTGGATTTCACCCGGTCCGAAAGCTTGGTGTGGTCCGCCCGCAACAGGCCGAGCCCGGACGCCACCTGCGCAATATCCTGGCGCAGCTCCTCCTTCGTGGCGGTTATCGCGGCCAAGATTGCGTCAAGGCGGAGGTTGAGCCTCTGTTCTTGCGGCGAGGACTCCGTCTGGGAGCCGCCAGCCACATCCTCCTGCCTCTGGCTCCCCAGTCCAGCTGGCTCGGCGCCGCCAATCCCCTGTGCGGCCATCTTGGATGCAATTACTCGGCCACACGAGCAGCCCCTCCAAACAAAGGCGAGGCCCACCAGAAGCACCCAGCTGAGCACAGCGCACCAATCTTCAGGAGAAGCGGGTGTTCGCGGCGCCAACTGCACCCCACGCACAGTCCTTCGATCAGCTCCCGGGTGGAAGTGCGCTCCACGGTGTCCCGCAGCCACTCAGGAAACACCCGCAGCCCACCAGGGCCAGTGGGAGCAGAGTCCACGAAAGGGGCGGACCGCGAATCCGGCGAGGCCCCGGGCTACACTGGCCCCTTCGTGACACAACGCGCTGTAGGGCCCAACACTATGCCACCAGCTCGGCGCGTCCTCACCGCCCAGCGGGCAGGACCCCCGCCTCTGATCGGGCCGACCGCCACCTCCAATCCACCAGGCCCCGGGATGTCTAGGCGCCGTGGGCGGCCGCCCCCCCCAGCTCTCCGCCGGCCAGTAGTCCACTCCTGTGATCCGTCGGCCCTATGGTGTGGCGGCCGGTGTGTGGATGGCTTCCCAGGTCAACAGTGCCCTCGTTGGCCCAGCACAAGGGCAGGCTCCGCTCCTCTGCCGTCCCAGTAGTAGGTGGGGGAGGGGCGCCGCACACGCCGCATACACCGGCAAAGCACCGCCGGGCCCCCCCGCGGCGCAGGGTCCGCTCCGATGAGCCCCCGCTCCGCACACAGCTGCTCAAATGCTCCGCCGGAGCCTGTGACCGCCCCAGTGCGCCACACCGCACCGCTCCCGGAGCCCTCAGGGAGTCGGCGCCGCCATCTTGGCTTCGTCCGCTCGGCAGGCGCGCCGAGCACCAGGTCCGCCCGCTGCCACCGGCCAGGGTCCCGACGGAGCCAAACGCTCCTCCACCGTTCACCAGCCCCTCGGACCACGAATTCCGCCGCCAGGCAGCTCGGGGCGACGGTCAATCAGGAGAAAAGACGGGGCATGGCGCGGAGCAACTCGCTCACGCAGCCATCCCGGTCGGCGCTGTAGCCACGCCCCGTTATCACTGACATATTCACCTAACTATAACTTTACCTTTGTTTTTTAGAGATTATATATATATATATATATATATATATATATATATATATATATATATATATATATATATATATATATATATACATATATATATATTACCTACTGGCGGTCGCCAGTAGGTATATATAGTTAGGATTTTTTCTCTATGGGTTTTTTGAAAATTCTATGTCTAATAACTTTGGCGTTTGTGGACGGAATTGGCTGAAATTTTCAGGAAAATGGCACATTTTGTTTCTGAGCAGCCCCTGAAAATTGGGGGGGGGGGGGGTTCGTCCAGGGGGGGTCGAGAAAAAAGGGGGGTCCCAAAACGTGTTTTTAACATTGAGTTTTCCATAGGGCGGTTGGCCTCACTTTTAGCCCGAACGGCTGAATGGATTTGCACGAAACTTGGCAAAATTGTAGGGACTGGTAGCCCGATGTGCCTTTTGTAGGTCTCAATATATGTGCTACAGTGGATTTTGAGAAATTAACGTTTAAAAAAAGATATATATCTGTAACAGCGGACCGGGCAGCGCTCCAGGACGCGTACTTTTCGCGCAACGGAGCTTTGTGAAGCGAAGCTGATTGGTTCTCCGGCGTCTGTCAACATTCCAAACAGTCCGTAGCGGCCGCCATCTTGTCTCTCGGTAGGATCGAGAGACAAGAGGAGGCCAAAGCGAAGGGGCAAATGACCATAAGGGGGAATAGTAGATCCTCGCTGACCCCCTAGGTTTGATGTGGAGGTTTTAAAAGGGCCCCGCGGGGCAAAAAAAAATAATAATAATAATAATCGAACGGCTGAATGGATTTGCACGAAACTTGGCAAAATTGTAGGGACTGGTAGCCCGATGTGCCTTTGCTAGGTCTCAATATATGTGCTTCAGTGGATTTTGAGAAATTAACGTTCAAAAAAAGATATATATCTGTAACAGCGCACCGCTTCGCGTACTTTTCGCGTTACGGAGCTTTGCGAAGCGAAGCTGATTGGCTCTCCGGTGTCTGTAAACATTCCAAACAGTACGTAGCGGCCGCCATCTTGTCTCTCGGTAGGATCGAGAGACAAGAGGAGGCCAAAGCGAAGGGGCAAATGACCATAAGGGGGCATAGTAGATCCTCGCTGACCCCCTAGGTTTGATGTGGAGGTTTAAAAAGGGCCCCGCGGGGCAAAAAAAAAAAATAATAATAATAATCGAACGGCTGAATGGATTTGCACGAAACTTGGTAAAATATTAGGGACTGGTAGCCCGATGTGCCTTTGCTAGGTCTCAATATATGTGCTTCAGTGCATTTTGAGAAATTAACGTTCAAAAACAAGATATATATCTGTAACAGCGCTCCGCTTCGCGGAGATAAAATTATATCTGTATTACCTAGCTGTTGCTAACACCAGTTAGCGACGGCTAGTAGGAGATAGCGACCATCTTGGGCCCCACTTTGCATGTGAGTGATATTTATCACTAATGACATGCAAAGTAGGCATGCCAAGATGTTAGCGACTGGAAACAGTCGCTAACATCGCTATCTCCTATTATCAACTTTTGGAAATATTCGAGATAAGCGCGAATATCTCCAAAAAGTAACAGCTGCCCTGAGCAGTTCTTAGCCATGTTATGCAATGGGAGGTGGATAACATGGCTAAGAGCATTAGCTCGGTAATGCATGAATATCGCTGAGTTTTCAGCGATATTAATGCATTGCGGTCGTTTTTTATCGTATTTGCGATAAACCTTGATAATAGCAAGGTTTATCTGCGATAATTTCTGACGGTAAAAAAATCTTTGCAATGCATCGTTAGGGATAAATATCGCTTAACTTTGGTAATATGCCCCAACGTCTGTTAACGTTCGATTCGAAGGAAATCAGGAAGTGTTGAAAAACATTGTCTGCGCCATCTTGTCTTTTTTCAAATGCCACACTTTTGTCGTGCACGGCAGCCATTTTAGATGCCTTGACCAGACCCACTCTGTGCACGCTGTCGATCCTTAGCATGGCTCCCCACCCTCGCAAGCATCTCACCCAGGCAGTGGTCACCCCCGCTCTCTGTCTTATGCATGGGTAATAAACCTCCCCCCATCTGCGCTGCTCTTCCCTGAGAATCACACCCTGTGCCCGCCCGACACCTCCCTTTCGCCCTATTCACTACCGCACCCTCTGACACTCCTTTTCCTCTGTGTCCGATTGTCCAGGCCGGTCCTAGGCTATCAGCTAGCCCTGCAGATGTAGTTTATGGCCACAGCTGTAAAGAATCACCCCTCTTCAAAGGAGTTATAGTAGATCAAGGCCCACACTCGATGAGATCCGTCACAGCAGAAGCGTTGCTATTATCTGAAAACCATCCTGTATTGTGATTGGGGAGGGGACCGAGCGTGAAGCGGAAGATTCCAGGGATGACTCTTTGTACATCAAAGTTTTTACAATTATGTGTCACATTAAAAATATATAGCACTCCGACAAAGTAGTAAGATTATAAAACTTTAATAATTTATAAATATATACAAGAAAACAAAAATAGTAATAACATATAAACATTTTTAGGGAAAAACAACGAAGTAGCGGTCGGCTGTGCGAATAGTCCCAACGCAGCACAACGTCCAGATTTCCGGCGTGGGGCGTCGCGGGGGGTGGGTCATCAGTAGCAAACTGTTGTGCGAATAGTTCCAAGGCAGCAGAACGCGCCGAAATCTAGATGACACGAAAGTGATGTCTAGTAAGTTGCCACCCAGCAAATAACGGCGTGGGGCGTCGCGGGGGGTGGGTCATCAGTAGCAAACTGTTGTGCGAATAGTTCCAAGGCAGCAGAACGATGGCACCAAGGTGATGTCCAGTAAGTTGCCGCACTGGTTTTGGTATCCTACAATGCTGCTCCGAATAACGGCGTGGGGCGCCCCGGGGGAGGCGGCGTGAACGGGCCTCTCCAGGTGGAGTGTCATCTGTTGTAGTGGGGCGCCCCTTTACCGTTTCAGTTGCCATTCCGTCCGTTTTTGGTCCACTGTGTCAAAAGCCGCAATTCAGCTGAGTTGCGCCCACTCTTGCGGTGCAGCGATAGGCGGCTGTCACAGGACTCTCAAAATGGCGGCAGGCTCTTTCCTTTTTGGGCCTGGTCCACTGAAATGGCCCTGGGACACCTTGGAAATCGGACGCTTGTCTGCTAGGTCTTGGACCCCATTCTCGAAAGCGTCCCCTCCGCCTTGAGAATTCATCAAAAGTTTTGGGGGCCCCGACTCCTGCAGGCTTCTGGTGGGGAGCGGCTGCCATGATTGCTCGCGGAATGACCACGACGGAGCTACGAGATGGTGGTGCTCTCATGCTGACGCCAGTTTAGTCTGAAACATCCAGAAACAAGGTGGGGCTTTCATCGTTTGGAAAAAAAAAAAAAGTTTTCATCCAATGAAAAGTGTTGTTTTTAGGTCATATGATCAAGCCTTCCATCATTAGGAAACCAAAAGTAAAATGAACCAATGAAATGTTTTATAAACAAGTCACATGACCTGTTATGCGGCATAGGGTATAAAATGCGGAGAAAATACGTTGGCACGTGAGGCGGCGTCAGTAGCGGACCGATGTGCGAATAGGCCGAAGGCAATACAACGCGCCAAGATCCGGATGGCACCGAGGTGGTGTCCAGCAAGTTGCAGCACTGGTGTGGCCATCCTACAATGCTGAAAGTCGGCGTGGGGCGCCCCGTTGGCCTGTGAGTTTGCGTCAGTAGCGGACCGATGTGCGAATAGGCCGAAGGCAGCACAACGCGCCAAGATCCGGATGGCACCGAGGTGGTGTCTAGTAAGTTGCCGCACTGGTGTGGCCATCCAACAATGCTGAAAGTCGGCGTGGGGCGCCCCGTTGGCCTGTGAGATGGCGTCAGTAGCGGACCGATGTGCGAATAGGCCGAAGGCAGCACAACGCGCCAAGATCCGGATGGCACCGAGGTGGTGTCTAGTAAGTTGTCGCACTTCTGTGGCCATCCTACAATGTTGAAAGTCGGCGTGGGGCGCCCCGTTGGCCTGTGAGATGGCGTCAGTAGCGGACCGATGTGCGAATGGGGCCAAAGGCAGCGCAACAATATTTTCTGACTGACACCACAAGGCGCTGAGATGCCAAGATCCGGATGGCACCGAGGTGATGTCTAAGTTGCGGACTGATGTGCGAATGGGGCCAAAGGCAGCGTAACAATATTTTTTGTATGGAAGATACCACTAGGCGTTGAGATGCCAAGATTCGGATGGCACCGAGGTGATGTCTAGCAAGTTGCTGTACTGGTGTGGTCATCCTACAATGCTGAAACTCGGCGTGGGTCGCCCCATTAGCCTGTGAGATGGCGTCAGTAGCGGACCGATGTGCGAATAGGCCGAAGGCAGCACAACGCGCCAAGATCCGGATGTCACCGTGGTGGTTTCATAGTTGAGAGGCACTTCATCTGCAGTGGGGCGCCGAGATCCGGATGGCACCGAGGTGATGTCTAGCAAGTTGCTGTACTGGTGTGGTCATTCTACAATGCTGAAAGTCGGCGTGGGGCGCCCCATTAGCCTGTGAGATGGCGTCAGTAGCGGACTGATGTGCGAATGGGGCCAAAGGCAGCGCAACAATATTTTCTGAAGAGAAGACACCAAAAGGTGCTGAGATTCCAAGATCCGGATGGCACCGAGGTGGTGTCTAGCAAGCTATGCAGTTGAGTTGTGTGCGCACTTGCGGCGAATAGGTCGAAGGCAGCATAACAATGTTTTTTGAATAGAAGACACCACAAGGCGTTGAGATTCGGTTACCACCGAGGTGATGTCTAGCAAGTTGCCGCACTGGTGTGGCCATCCTACAATACTGCTCCGAATAACGGCGTGGGGTGCCCGAAGGGGGGGGGAGCCGGCGTGAATGGGCCTTCCTAGGTGGAGGCTCGTCTGCTGTAGTAGGGGGCCCCTTTACCGTTTCAGTTGCCATTCAGCTGAGTTTCGGCTGCTCTTGATGCTACAGCGACAGGCGGCTGCAAGAGGACTCTCAAAATGGCGGCCTGTTCTTTGGATTTGGGCCTGGTCCACTAAAATGGCCCTGGGACACCTTAGAACTCGGACGCTCGATTTTTTTTTCCTTTCCTGTACATGCAAAAAAAGGTAAATGCCCGGTACGTTACACGCTTCATCTGCCACGATGAACTCTCCAGAGGAACCGAAAAAAAATATAGTTGTGGTAACTATACCATGCATCGTCATATGGAGAGGTGGCACCAATTAATTATAGTGCTGCATAAAAGAGAGATTTGGAGGAGAACCCCTGACCTGCTAGTACATTCATCAAAGAAGTGGCACTGAGAGCTTCAGAGGCAAGGGAAACGGTCCCAAATATTTAGAAGAACTTTGGAAAGATTAAAATGACATGTTTAGATTGTGGCAAATTAATTTCATGTGGACAGATGAGTGTTACTCTAATAAATACAGCATATAAACATCATCATAGTCGATGGTTGGTAGAGACATTTTGACTATATCCTGGACCTGCCCGTCCTCGCCCAAAATGGCGCCGGAATAAATGGGACTCGTAACTCCTTGTTGTGTACTGGTTGCAGAACCTTGAAATCACGAGATACGTATGCAGTTTTGAAGCACATGGCGGGCGGGGACGAGAATTGATTGACTATTTCGACATCCCTATTGATATTAAGTTCTGATGTGTTATTGATTACTGTACTGTTGAAAGTTCGAATTAACGTCACCCATGGTACTTGCCCGCAAATGTATATCTAGATAATTTTATTGTAACTGGCCCTGTCGTATTTTAATTATAAAATGTACGTCCACCGATTCCGTAACTGTTAGACACCTTAGTTCTTGCAACCTAATGGCCCGCCCGTTACGTTCCTCTACAGTGTAAATGTCTATTCATCATATACGATTACAGTTTGCTCTGTGGCAGGCCCACGTGGTTATAGGCTCGTATTTGTATAATGAAATTTTCACAATAAAGGTTTTTAAAAGAAAACATGGTAGTAGTATATACATTGGTAAAGTTTTTAATAATAGTGACTGTTTTAGAATCATTAAAAGGCAAGTGAAATAAAGCAGACCAATTACATGAAGGGTAAAAGGTATAATACGAAGGAACGCAGTAAAGATAAATGGTCAAGGGCTGTTGTGTTTTCTATTCCTGCAACATAAAGTGATCGATAAGAATCTCATATTCAGGCGTATCGGCGACTAAGACAGCAGGTCGACCCTCTTTTGCTCAACGGCTCCGTCATGGGACGAAGAAACGCTCTTTTTCTCGAAAAAAGAATATATTTTACTTGCAGGACAGTTGTAAAATTTCCGGGAAAGTACATTAGCCTGGAACATTATAACATATATTTAAGAAAAAATAATGTTCGGAAGTAATGAAAAGCGTAATTTTTAGGTCATATGACCAAGCCTTTCATCATTACAATAAGAAAAGTAAAATGAACCAATGAAAAGTTTTATTAACAAGTCACATGACTTGTTATGCTTACGTTACGCGCTGCGCGCCCCGGATGACTTCCGGATGCGCTAACGCGGCGCGTCATATGACGCATTACGCGACAACGCAGGTCCAGAATATAGTCAAAATGTCTCCACCAACCAGCGGTCGGAACACAACCCCTTTCAGCAGGCTAAATAGTTCTGTTAAATGACAACAGAAGGGACAGGCAACAAGAACCATCAGTCAAAGAGGGGAGGGCTAGTTCTTCTCTACCGGGTTACATTGGGGCGCTACCGGAACTGATCGAATTGGTAGTCTACAGTGTTTCTGGATGTTTCAGACTGAAGCTGGGGTTAGCATGAGAGCAGCACTATTTCGTAGCTCCGTCGTGGTCATTCCGCAACCAATCATGGCAGCCGTTCTTTATCATTATTTTGGGCGGGGTGGGTGGCGGAGCCGAGCTGTTTTGCAGCCATCATTGTGTGGAGTTCAGTTCATCTCACTAGTTTTGTATTTGTCATGAGGGGTTGTTCCTAATGTTTCTATTTTAGCGAGGTCAAAAAGAGATCCCATTAGTGGCCTACTGATTTTGCTCGATTCCTTTTCTTTTTTTTACACGATTTTTCGTTATCTGCAAAGACTAAACAGAGTATTGCGACTCTGTGTTTGTTTGTAAATAGAGAATGAACCAAAGAGAACTAATTCTAAAACAGTAAATACTTGGATAACAATCAATCAAATGGAGAGAGAAGCAGGCACGACGGATTACAACGGGGGCAAAGGCCTGCGTTAACTACCTTTCACTATCTGCAAAGAGAGAGTACTCCTAATAGAAATGAGGGGGGGGGGCACCATTCAAAGCAGATCAGTGTGCATAAACACGAAAATGTTTTCACTTACCACGTACTTGACATTCGACAGCTTATGATATTTGCTATTAAAAAACCATTGAAATTCACTGAAAAAACCATAGGTTATAGACCATATATAGTTAGGAATTAGCATTTACAAAACCTTGAAAATTCACTGAAAAAACCATAGGTTATAGACCATATATAGTTAGGAATTAGCATTTAAAAAACCTTATTTTACTCACACAAAACCATTGAAATTCCATATATAGTTAGTTGCACTAACTATATATTGCGCACCCGCAATCCACTGCTGATCATGTCACATATTACATCATTCATGACATGGTCAGTGACATCACTGATGACATCACTGATGACATCTCAAATGACATCACTGATGACATCACTGATGACATCTCATTTGACATCATTCTTGTGCTAATACGATAAACCTCTTCAGACTCTAATATAACCTTAGATACACTCAGTGTATACAGACACTCACACACTGCCACTCATCCATGGAGTTACTCACACACCCAGTCAGTCATGCAAAGAAACAATCTCACCTCCATTTCTTCAACTATACAGTTAAACACACCTTACTTATTGAAACATATACTAACACATATTTACTCTCTTATACAATCCCTGATACAAGTTCACAATGATCGATACAACCACTCACTCATTCAGTGGCTCTCATGCACAGTTATTTATATATGCCAACTCTCACATGTACTGTGTTTTACATATGTACTTACTATGACATGTAGCATTGAGATATCCATTCACTCATCAATACACTCATGCACACAGTCAACTGCCCATGTAGCTGTTTCCACATGCACTCTTGAACTCATACACCTAGTGAATAAACTGCTCACACATCTATGCATAGAGTCACACACCTTCCAGCCACCCCCACACAAACTCAATCTCCCATAGAAATACTTGGGCAACCAATTAATAACACATATAGCCTCTCGTATAGCTAATGATCAACACATGCAGCAGTTTACAGAACAACAGACATAATGATGCACAAATTAAGACAGTTTAGTTACTAACCCATGCATTCAGTGAGACACATTTAATCACTCACTCATACAGTCAGTCACGCACCTACTAAATCCTTCATCCAGACACTTATACATCCACTCATTCTTCAATATGTAAGACATATTTTAACTTTACAGAAACATACAGTCACTGGATGTTGTCATCAGTGATGTCATCAGTGATGTCATTTGAGATGTCATCAGTGATGTCATCAGTGATGTCACTGACCATGTCATGAATGATGTAATATGTGACATGATCAGCAGTGGATTGCGGGTGCGCAATATATAGTTAGTGCAACTAACTATATATGGAATTTCAATGGTTTTGTGTGAGTAAAATAAGGTTTTTTAAATGCTAATTCCTAACTATATATGGTCTATAACCTATGGTTTTTTCAGTGAATATATATATATGTATATATATATATGTATATGTATACTGGCTAGAACTTACATTATCCGAAGTACCTTATGTTTCCTGTGAATGGCCGGGATAGCCGACGTAGGTCTACGAGGGCCGAATCCAAGACAGATTTCCAGGATATCGACATATAGAACATCTAGGTACAATAAATCTAAATGGACCTCATTGATATAGTTAGTGGTTATCTTGAAAATGTGCCCTTCACACAGCTGTCTTGGACCTACGTTGGTCTCTCGACTGTACAGCAATTCTTATCACTCCCGGTAAATACAAACTTGCATTGAAATGTGGATTCATAAAAAGTTTGGGATTTGTGTTAATTATACTTTTTTTTAACTTGAATATGTGCTTCGAGCCTAAAATGGTACCGGCCCCATTAGTGAGATTTTTGAAACCAGCGTTCGATGATTTTGTTCCATGTATTATTCATCCAGAGCGTTCCTATTGCTTTCTAATGTTACCACGTGCACATGGAAAGGCTGCAGGCCCCCCTGGGGCTGCCTGATTGCCCATTTACACGAAAACTGCAACAGCAGCATTTGTCAGCAGAGCGATGCATTCTCTTTAGTGAGGATGCTCTTTCTGTAAATTAGTTTCTAATGCTTCTCTCCTGCTGTGGTAATTAAAGAATAAATCACGCGAAGAAAGAAGCATTATTAATGGAATGAAATTAAGTGAGTGCATTCTTAATTCTGAATAAAATTATGCTCAAAATATTTTATACTTGGTTCTCTGTGCACCCATTAAATCTGTGCATGTTCAACAAAAGATCCCCGATCTATTGTTAGCATGTCATCATATGTGTTGTAAATTGCATTTTGGATTTTTCATATAGTCCAAGGTTTGTACACAGACCATTGTGGGTTTTAATCTAGACGAGGCACAATTTCAAAAACCAGGATATGAGAAAAGAGGACATGTAACTAAGGCAGTACATGACAACATGTTTATTAACATGTTGCTTCAATGCTTCATCAGGGGTCGTAAGCGCTATATAAATACAATTACAAGGAGATGATTTTTTGCCACTGAATTCTTTACTTTTTTTAAACATTTGTTTGTTTGCATTTTGTAGATTGTGAAAGTCAGTACATAACACATCTTATGCACATAAGTCAGCTGAACACGTAGATGGTAACTGGGAAAAGAATCACAGTTGGCAAGTAGTTTATCGCATCATGGCGGCTCCTCCATGGGGGCGTTTGGGCGCTGCCCCCCCTGCTTTCTCGCCGTGCGAGAAGGCAGAAACAAATGGTAGTTATTGCTGTAATAACTACCATTTGTTTCTGCCTTCTCGCACGGCGAGAAAGCAGAAGTTCCTGGTTTAAAGTGGGCGGTGTTACTCGAGGGCAGGGGGGAGCGGCTTGCCCACTGTTGTTAATACTGTTTGTTTGGGCAGCCTGAGAGGCTGCCAAACAGACAGTATTAACAACAGTAGGCAAGCCGCTCCCCCCTGCCCTCGAGTAACACCTCCCACTCTCCCTGTCTCTCTGTATGGTGCAGCATACAGAGAGAAATGACGCGGGTAGGGCAGCCGGCCGAACCAATCACAGCGCTGGCTGCGGTGGAGGGGAGGGAGGCTGCCTGCCGCGCCGCCTTCCTGATGACTTGCTGCAGGACTTGAAAACCAGGACGGCGGGAGTCGGGACGGAGTCTCCGGACCGGACGGTAAGTTTACTTAATTTTTTTATATGTATTTGTTTCCAAACCCCTCCCGCCTCCCCCCTCATCCCCTCAGGTCGTCGCGACCCCATTTCCAAACCCCCCCCCCCGGTGATAATAGGTAGTAGATTTGTAATATGTGCTTCGCTTCCATTTTCCTTGTGGAATTGTCGAGTTGTGGTAAATTACTGAAGTGTTTGAAAAGGGATGAGTTCATCGAATTGGAATGGTTATGAGAAGATGCGAGATGTTATTATTGGGAGGGGTGGACCTATGCGCCAGTTGTGCAATATATTTGTATTAAGTGATCTAGTGCTAGTGTGAGTGTGTGCCAGAGAAGCGGGCACCGCTTTTGTGCTGTACCGTCCTCATGTTTTGGATGTGGCACTCGCACAGTTGCTGACAGTAGTTTTTAGCGTTAGAGAAGAGTCTTCACTGATAGTATACTGCTTTATGTACCGCAAATGAAAAATATGTGTCCGACTTTAGAACTAGAACTTTAGAACTAGGGATCCACGTTCCGGCGTCGTCTCCACATCCTGTGATGATTCTGGGAAAATAACTTAATATCCCGCCCTGTGTCTTGAAAAACGAATCTGACTTTGTGTAATGTAACTGGTGCTCTTGTACAGCACTATAATGCCCCTAGGCTGAGTTCGCACTGTATATACAACTTAAAAAAAGAAAATCATGAGGTACAGCTTAGGTTTATTAGGTACGCCAATGTACTTCCCTTATGTTAGTCGGGCTCGCTCCCTTTGTTAGGTAAAAGTCATCCCCAACTTTTACGCCCCCCACTTTTAAATGCCACCAGCCGCCACTGCCAGGGTCACGCCCCATTCATCACCCTATCACCCCCCATTCACTGATCCCCTCACCTCCTCTCTCCCAGACAGGCCCTCACTAACCTCAGGGTCTCTCCCTAGATCATGTCTGGGTGTTCCCAGGTGTCTAACACCTCGGTCCACAGATCCGCTGTGGGGTGTCACCGCACTCCCTGAGACACCTCTCTAACAAGGGCACGCTCCTCCTCCCTCACCCACTGGGTCACATCTGATGATCACATCTATACGCCGTATAACTAGTACCAGGGCCAGGTCAATAAATTATGTGACCACTTTATGTGTGGGCGGTCTTGAATATAACCCCAGGAGACAGGTCTCCAGCTAACAGGGGAGGGAGCTCCCCAATGCATAGTCCACAGCGCCCAGCAAGCACCGCAGCCCAAAAGTGGAGTAGTCAGGGGCAATGCCAAACCATGTGAATGAAATCAGCATCCAGTTGTTCACATCTCGGGCAGGGACGTGACTCTCCAATATGTTGTATTGAATATATTTCAGTCTAGTGTTTCTTGAGATTTTTTGGGGGGATGCCTCATTCAGAGTTAAGTCCTGCTGAGGGAGCAGTGTCCAACACCCCCGCAGGGTAAGTAAGGGGCCGTGAGTCATTTCCAAGAGAGAGAGGTAGAACCAAGTCACCAGATGCCTAGCGGCACGGAAGTTGCAAAACCACGAGTCGCAGGCTCTTCCTGCTCCCTCGCCTCATACACAAGAAACTGCCCAGTGGTAGATCATAGTGTTCAATTAAATCCTCCAGAGGCAACATACTCCCTGTTTGAAGCAATCTCTGGTTGTCACCAGCCCACCTTCGTCCATGCCGACAGTTGACTAGCAGTGTAATGGGAGAGGGGCACACCATGGCGAAGCCCCAACTAAAGGCAGTGCTGGAGCATACAAGCGGGTTCCCACAGTCTTCAAGACACACCTGCGCCAGCCTTTCAGCGCCACAGTCAGCAGCACCCCTTGTGGGATCGGCAGCGCCAGGCACAGCAATTTTGTCAATATGGTTCTCATGTGAACCGTCTGCCCCATCTCCCCAGTTCTTCCTGATTATGCCCATCAAGCCACATCGTGACCCATTGGAGTTGTGAGGCCAGGAAATTTAATTAAAAATCCTGGGCCCCCAGACCCCTCTCCTCCGGAGGGTGCCGGAGCACTGCCAGAGACACCCTTTGTTGGCCCCTATTCCATATCAAATCGCGCAGTAAGGTGTCCAGCTGCCCAAACCAGGAGACCGGCACAGTGATCGGTAAATTGGTAAAAAAGTAGAGGCGTTTGGGAAGCATGACCTTCTTGGAGACTGCGATCTGGGCCATGATGGGCAACTTGAGGGCATGCCAGAAGGAGACACAAGACCTCAGGGATCGAAGGACCTTCCACAATTTACCCTCACAAATGTCATCCAGAGAATGGAAAATCCGGAAACCCAGGTATCAAAAGGAAATGGGTGACCGTGTCAGTTCCGAGGGGAGGCCAGGTGAACAGAGCATCCCAGGGGACACAGGAAACACATACATCTTAGCATAAGTAACCCTCAGACCAGACACACCCTCAAATTCCCAAAGAAGAGACATCACCTTCAGGACACCCGCAGCACCCTCCCTTAAATAAAGCAGTATATCATCTGCATAGAGGGAGATGATGTGTTCCCGCCTCTCGAACACCACACCAGATCCGGCCTGTTATGAAGAATCACACAGGTATCGCATGTTGAAAGTAGATTTATTCCGAATACAGCAACATCACCAAAGGACATCCAATACTACAGAAGTCCGACCTCCAACTGCCCCTAGAACTGCATGCCACGGACCTATGACTCTAGAACATCAATAGAGTCCAAGCAAGGTCCGTGCCACAACAACACATAGAAACCTAGCAACAATCATAACACATCTTCCCCCTTTAATCTAAAAAAACAAAAAAAAAAAAAACAACAGCAAAAAAAAAAAAAAACTAAGAATACAATTTGTCACGAATCAAAGTGATAAAATCAGATAACCATAGAGGTTTTTTGCATAAGCGTTTAGTGTCAGGAGAATTCCTATTACCTTGAACAGTATCTGAACAAGAGGGAAAAACAGATATATCATTACTTTTAACACTTGAATTAATGTCATCAAGATCGTTGTTAACAACCTCAGAATTGTCCAGAGCAACTTCTGCAAAATCACAATTCTTTTTGACAGGAATTTCTTTATGTAAATCCTTGTTACCTTTAAGTATGGCAATCCTGCTTAGATTCCAAACTTTTCCATTAGAGAGTTTTACTGCGTTCTTCAAAACTTCTTTAAATACAAAAGGACCCATATATTGGCTCTCACCATTCGACACTCTCCATGGTTTCTTCACCTGTATCAGCATACCAGCCTGAACAATAGGATCTGATTTAGACTTTCTCCTTAGATCAAAATTGTGTTTGTTCACAAAATGGGATTTCTCTATTCTCCTTTTAATCTTACTAAGGTCCATTTTACATCTGTACGAAGAGATTAACCAAGGAGGATTAACATTAGATCTTGGTAATCTACCCCTCATAATTTCTAATGGAGCACATTCAGTCATGTTATTCGTAGTGATTCTATATTTCCATACACTCTTCATCACTTGAATTTCCCATTTTTCATCATTCACACCAAACATTTGTATTGCTCCTTTCAAAACTCTGTTGAATCTTTCTATTATACCATTCCCACTTGGATTGTATAAGGAAGTAGTACAATGTTTTACACCAATTTTCATAAAATAATCTTTATCCTTATTAGATAAAAATTGCACCCCATTGTCAGTAATAACACGAATGGGTAAACCTTCATCACTAAACATTTCATCCAAAAATAACAACACACTGTCCGTATCCACTTTCCTAACAATTTTTATAACAGGCCATTTTGAGAACAAATCAATGGCAGCAATAATAAACTTATTCAGAGGACCGATCGGACCCATAATGTCCATAGCAATAGACTCCCATGGACCATCAGGAACAACATGACCTTTCATGACTGGTTTAAAAGTTTTCAACGACTTATCTGAATTAGCACACTCAAAACAATTCCTGACGATACGTTCAACAAAAATGTCCAAACCAGGCCACCAGAATAATCTCTTGACTGACTGCTTCGTTCTAAAAATGCCATTATGAGATTCATGACCATGTTTAACAATAATGCTCCTCATGCCAACAGGAGGAATAACCTTTTCACCTCTCCAAACGATGTCATCAGAACAAGATAGTTCACTTCTTACTTCCCAAAAACTCTTCAAATCAGGCAACAGATTTTTTTTACTGGGCCATCCCTCAACTATAAATTTTTGAAAATCTTGCAACACATTATCTTTTGAAAATACCAACTTCCAATCTTCCCATTTAATGGGTAGAGAAGCCTCATCATGAACAAGAGCAATATTAAATTCACTCCAAGAATCCTGTACACACTCCTTGAGGGGAAGGGGAAACCTAGACAAAAAATCCGCAGTAACATTATCACGTCCAGGAACGTATACAATCTTCTAACGAAAATCCTGCAATCTCATTGACAACCGCGCAATTCTAGCTGAGGCTCTAAACATACCATCAGCAGTGAGTAAGCGTACCAACGGTTTATGATCGGACCTAACTTTACACTCCTTACCCCACACAAAAACTCTAAAATGCTCCAAAGCCCCCCACACCACAGCAAAAGTTTCTCTCTCAATAGTAGAATATTTCATTTCAATAGGAGACAGAGCCCTAGACGCGTAAGCTATTACCACTTCACCTCTTTTTCCATCCTTCTGAGTCAATACAGCGCCTAACCCTTTAGCAATAGCATCCGTAGTGATAATACAAGAACGTTTTGGGTCAAAGCTATTAAGAGCAGCAGCTTTTCCAATGGCTGATTTTAAAACTACAAATTCTCTTTCACACTCAGCATCCCACACAAATGTGTTCTTATTTTTCAGCAGCTGTCTGATATTAAACACTGCACGAAAAATTACGAAGGAACTTTGAATAAAATTCAGTTAAGCCTAAAAATGACCTAACATGATCCTTGGAGTTTGGTGAAGGTGCAAGCTGGATGGCTTCAATGAGGTCAGGTTTGGGTTTAATACCTTCTGCACAAAGTATGTGACCTAAATAAGTAACAGAATTGACACAAAATTTACATTTCGAATGTTTAACTGTAAGACCATTAATTGAAAGCTTGTTCAAAACAAACTCTAACACTTTGTCATGCACAGACTTGTCTTCGCCAACAACTAGTATATCATCTTGGAAACAAACAGTGTTCTTACAATCTCCAAACAAATTATGCATGATGTGCTGAAAAACAGCAGCAGCAGAGGAGAGGCCAAAAGGCACCCTCTTAAATTGAAAACAACCAAAGGGTGTTATGAATGCGGTATACTTCTTACTGTTCTCATCCAAAACGATCTGATGATAAGCCGACGACAAGTCGATACATGAAAAAAATTTGGCTTTACCAATTGAACCTAACATTTCATTAATGCGTGGCAAAGGAAATTGGTCCACTACACTGTTGTTATTTAGATGACGAAGGTCAATACATACCCTAATATTACCATTAGATCGCCTGGCCACAACAATAGGCGAAACCCATTCAGAGGATTCAATTTTTTCAATAATGTCATCTTCTATCAATTTGTTGAGTTCTTTTTGTACCTCATCCCTAACTGTGATGGCAATATTTCTTGCCTTAAAAATCTTTGGACAAGCATTGTCTTTTAAAACAATTTTATGTCTGAAATTATCCAATTTGCCTATACCATCTTTAAAAACTTCAGGGAATTTAGTTAGCATAAAATTACTACATTCACTAGAATCCCCAATGACCATTACAGGTTCAGGACTGTTTGGATTGAGGATAATGTCAAGTTTACCCTGATCGAACCAACCCAATACTGAAGGTCCGCTCTTAGAAATATACAACTTAGTAGTACATTCTCCTTGTCTTTAAATTTAAAAACAAGGATTCTAAATCCAAAAATTTCAATTTTTTCACCCGAATATCCAAGAGGGTTAATGTCACAAGGATATAGCGAAGGACCAAGTTTTTCAACAAATTTTGATTTCCACACATTTTCATTAATAATAGATATGGAGAACCAGAAACAGCGTAGATCTGTATCGCAACACCCCCAATCACATGTCACACAAAGGCTTTTTCTTTATCACATTGTCATCTAAATTCAAAATAACATGCAAATTGTCTAAAATATTCAACATATATGACTTTTCAAAATTATGAACTTTGTGGTCATCGTCACTATCACAAGAATCGCCTTCCTCCACGCATTTAACCTTTTTAAAATTGCGTTTTCTGCATGCTTTAGCTATGTGTCCTACGCCACCACACACAGAACATTTTTGTTTAATGGCAGGGCAACCTTTAAAATTAGCCAAATGCGAACTGCTATCACACCTGTAACATCTCAATTTATTGCTATCACTAGAGTGATTTTGTGTATAAGTGTTATTCTTTTTGTAGAAACACTTTGTTTTTGAAGATTCAACTTTGGCGATGACATTTTGTTTATCCTTCTCCTCCTGTTTAACTTCCTTAGCACTTCTAGAAGACATTTCCGCTTTTCTAACAATAGCAAGAATGTCTTCCAACTTAGAATCGCCATTCACCCAAAGTCTATCCTGGATTGAATTATCCTTCACGTGCATAACGACTTGATCTCTGATTAAATCCTCTTGCAAGTTTCCAAATTGACAATCCAAAGGAAGTGTTCTCAAAGCGTATACATAAATGTCCATTGACTCATCACTATTTTGTTTTCTCTGAAAAAAATAATTCCGTAGAATGACAATGCACACCTTAGGAGCAAAATAGCGATCAAAATCATCAATAGCCGCAGAAAATACATTTTGATCACTGCCACCGCTGACTTTTGGCATTTGGTTGTAGGCTTTAAGGGCTTCAGGGCCATGTAAAAAAATTCCTTTCTTTTCCGCAGCAGACATTTTACCTTTAGCATCTAGAGTATCTATATAGTTAATGAAATAAGCCTTCCATTCAGGCCACTGCATGCAGGGTGTACCTCCTGCTGAGGTACTGGGTTTTTAAGAACCGGCACAGAACCGGTAACCCAGCGGTGTCAGGGAATCAACACCCAGAGACCTCGGGTTCTCCTGAGTCAGACCTACAGAAACTCAGAGTCTTCGAGGTGAAGTCAAAGATTAGTTTATTGGCTGCAACCAAGGTAACAGGGTCCTAGAAGTACAATACGGGTATATTCTCAGGAGACTGCACACTTTCACGAAGTCAGGCTTCTCTCTTTATACATGATTTTCAGCCTTGGGCGAAACATTCCTTGAATTCGTGGTATTTCATTTATAGTTACTGGTTACAAAAGAAAAGCAGAGTCATGATGACATGTACATATTTCATGTCGTGCTGCCCATAACAAATCATCCAGCAAGGCCCAACATTTCATCAGATATCGCTGGACCCCCAATAAAAACGGTCACCTCCCCATCATAAAGCAAGTAAAGAAAAGGAGTGGAGAAAAAGATGTGAGCGAGATATGGCAGGTGTGCGTGCTCAAATGGTTTTATGGCCGGTTGAGCCTAGATGCTATCTTGCTCGGCCACTGGGAGGGAACTGACCTAACGAGTTCGGCCTGGGGCAATGGTTCTAACTTGTACTGAGGTCAGGGAGAAGTCGATTAAGGAGTATGTGTCCTTGTGGAATCAAATTCAACTGGATTAAGGCCTATGTAAAGGGCAACATGTAAATGGGAGCTAAGGGTTCAGAATGTAAATGACGATTTCGAGGTGGAATCGTCACTCGAATACGCCGAAAAATACATGTACATGATGTACTCGTCATTCTCGGTCTTTTGATACCAAATTCGTCCTATTTCGACGAAGTTTTTATTCTCGAGTCCAGTACTATTATATGAATCCAGATTTTCAGAACCACAGACCCTCCTTTTGCCCTTACATAGGCAATTAATCTATCCTCATGTTAGTCTGAGTCCAGATCTATATTCCTAAAGTCATTGAGATGTTGCTGTAACATCATTCTAGTGCTGAGTTCATTTCTTGACACAGGCTTCCTTACACATGATGTAGCACAGAGGCCACATATTGCAGGAGCACACTGTATGCATAGACAGAACAGGAAAAGAATGGCTAAGACAATCCCAATGACCATCAGAATTTTCCATCCCCAGGCAGATATCAGTTCCCAGAACCATCCCATTAACGACCAATCTCCTTTATCCACATGAATAGATACGGAAATCTTATGCAGTTTGGAGATGGCCCTGTACACTGTTGGAGCATTATCTGGGATGAAAATGCAACAACTAGACTGGATCAATTTGCATACTCCACCTCGGTCCGCAAGTATTACATCCAAAGCGACCCGGTTCTGAAGGGTCATAAGTCGATCCGACTGGAGCTCAGCAGTCAGGTTACTAAGGGCACCAGCAGTTTCAGTCACTGTGGATTCAACTACCCTTGTCAATTGCCTTATGTTCCTGCTGTTAGCCATGGCTCCCCAGAACGGCAGAAAACCCATTGCAAAGTCACCAAATTCTTGACCTGCAGTGTCTTCTTTACTCAAAACACCTTTAACTACCCTTGTCCGATGGTAATCCGCCGCTGCTGTGTAGGTGGGAGGTAACAGGAATGAAACAAAACATGAGCCCGAGAAGTCAGGGGGCAACCATGTATAGGCTCTATCATGACAGATGAAATAAGTACCCTTAGCGGCTAAAAACGCAGGGGAAGTCTGAGATCCAAAAACATACGTTTCTGTACAGACACTCTTCCCTAGCTGAGCTCTGGGATTCTTGCCAATACCTTGCAGACACAGGTGACCTTGATGGGGTACGATCCAGATAGGGGACGATCTCTTGGCTTGCTGTTTCTCACTTAATGTAGTGCCATATCCGGTCACGTTCCAACCTACATATGCAAGTATCTCATCATCCGGGGTATCTTCGTAAGAAGTTACTTCCTTGATCATGTCAACTATACCTTTGACTAGGGCGCTAGTCTTGAGGTTGTCTTTTACAGAACGTAGGGGTTGGATTTCTCGTGCATATATGAACATTGTCCTGTATGCCCAGACTGATCCATTGTGACTAAATGGCAGGACCAAATAGGGGATACCTTTATCCGTGGTGTGGGGCATGAGACCACACACCCAACAGTTAGTTTTGTTCATTACAAGTTGGTGTTGGTGTAATAACTGAACGAAGGAGTTATTAATGAACTCTAATCTCCTATTTGATTCGTGGTCAGGCAGAGGGTGGAAAGAATGAGAGGAAACAGTAGGAGGAGGTATGGGTGATGTAGTGGGCGCAAATGTCACATGAAAAGAGAATAAAACATAGCTTATCAAAAAGACCATTACGCTGAATAGCATAAAAATACACACTATTATAAAACTTTTCTTCGTCATCGTGTTAAAAGGTCTCTGCTTAAAGTTCATTTGTTTGGCAGGCCTCTCCACATCAGGAAACTCCATCCTCTCTAAGGTGCTGCCCGCGGTGGTAGGTTGCCTCTGCTAAAGGATGCTTCCGTCAGTCTAGGGCAACTCCCTTGGACCAACCAGAACCAGCGACCTAACGTCGTCAGCTGCACCCAAAAGTCTTTAATCAACCGCGACCCTAGCAGCGGAACCCGGATGGCGGTTCGAAAAAAACAAAAATAAGCAAGTTACCTAGATGGGAGATCTGCACTTTCAAAAATAGGATTTGGGGAAAAAACACATTTTTTTTATTAGTCCACAGGTTTTTCTCTCGGATCGTAAAAGAAATCACTTTTACTTTAGTCTGTTTTTCTTGGTCGCAAATTGTAGCGTCTTTTCCCGGGTACTGTCTGGTCCAGAAATAGTAGCTCAGGTTCCACAGAGTTCAATTGTTCTGGTGGTGGCACAGTTTCTTGAAAAATGTTCTCACTTTCACAATCAGGGTTAGCTTTTTTTACGCGTTCATCAGTTGTGCGCTCTGAGTCAGTGCCTCCTTTCTGGACCCATTGGTCATGTGGCAGAGGGAAGGGTATCTTCTTACAATGGATCCCGTGGACCCAATTGGCCTTCCCCTCCACCCTAACAGCCGACCTTGTAGACAGGAGGACGAGGTGAGGCCCGGTCCATCTGGGCTGGTCGTTTCTTGTTCTTTGAAAGTTGCGGGCTAGGACCCATGAACCGGGTTCAATGGAGTGACCCGGAGTCTCAGAGACCGGAGGCAAGGTGTTGTGGACCTGTTGATATAAAACACACAATTTAGCCGTCAATTCATACAAATAGTCAAGCAAAATAGGGTGTTGCAGCTCGCTAAACTTCGTGGGCCTAGGCACTCCCCATATGTTGGCTGGCCGACCAAAGATTATTTCATAGGGGCTGAGTTTCACTCGCGAATGCACAGTCATTCTGGTGGATAGGAGTGCTAAGGGTAAAGCGTCAGGCCATTTAAGACCTGTGCTCGCTTGGATTTTGGCCAATTTAAGTTTAAGCGTGCCATTGTAACATTCCACTAATCCAGCTGATTGGGGGTGATTTGCAGCGTGGAACTTCTGCCTAATGCCTAGCCCTTCACACACTCTTTTCATCACACGACCCACAAATTCACTTCCGTTGTCAGACCAGACCATTCTTGGCATTCCAAACCTGGGGAAGAACTCTTTTACAAGGGCTTTCGCTGTGGACAAGGCAGTATTGTCTTTTAGGGGATAGGCTTCTACCCATCTTGAGAAGGCACAAACAACCACGAGCACGTATTTTAAGTTGTTGCACCTCTCCATGTGTATGAAATCTAGCTGCAAAACCTCGAACGGATACGTAGGAGGTGCAAAATGACCAGCTGGAGTTGGGGTTCCCCTACCAGGATTGTGTTTCAGACATACCATGCAATTCTTGACTACGTTCTCTGCACACTTGGGAATCCCTGAATTCTTCCATACTGGGGCCAACAACTCGCAAATCCCTTTTGCGCTGATATGGGCCATTCCATGAGCCATTGTAACCACTGCAGGCACATATGCATCGGGTAACAACCATCTCTGTTGCTCTGTCAATTCAATCCAACAACCATTTGCATCCATTCTCCCTATACTTTCTCTCCACATGCTTAACTCTTTCTCCGTGGCCTCAGCTTGGATGGACTTCACACTTTCTATCGTGTCTTCACATATTCCAACATCACCAGTCCATCTTTCTGGGCTCGCAACATACATTCGGCTCATCACATTCTTTGCAGTTTCCTTAGCGGTTTCATCAGCAAAGGCATTTCCACGACCAACATCATCAGTCACCTTCTTGTGTGCACTACATTTCACAATCGCTATTTGCAGGGGCAACGTCAGTGATTCAAGAAGCTCATTCACCAACTGACCATGCTGAATCTTAGCTCCATGCGAAGTCAGGAACCCACGTTCTCTCCACAATCGTCCAAAACTGTGAGCCACTCCAAAAGCATACTGGCTGTCGGTATAGACAGTCACTTTCATTCCTTTAGACAACACACATGCTCTCGTCAGTGCAACGAGTTCTGCCGCTTGAGCTGAACCATGTGGTATTCGCGCAGTTTCAATGACTGTGTGCAAGGTTGTGACAGCATATGCTGTAGTCACGTTACCATTTGGGAGCTTAAAGCATGAACCATCCACCCATAATGTACCATCACATTCAGCAAGAGGAGTGTCGAACAAATCAACTCTCCCTTTCGTCTCTTCCTCTGTTCTAAGAAAACAATCGTGCTGTTCTAAAGCATCTGATTCCTCTGCAATTGGTAACAATGTGGCTAGGTTCAAGGTACTGCACCTTTTTATGTGCACATGGCTCGCTAGCAGCGTCAATTCGTAACTGGACAGTCAAGCACTAGTTAAGTGCTGTGTCTTGGTCCTATTTAACAATGTGTCTACTGCATGCGGGACAATCACGATTAGTGTATTATTCATTACTAGACCAGCAGACTGTCGAATGGAAACAGCTGCTGCCGCTGTGGCCCTTAAACAACTTGGCAATGCTCGTGCTACCGGATCCAAAGTTGACGAAAAATAGGCGCATGGCCGCTGTCTATCTCCGAATAACTGAGTCAGCACAGACAATGCACAGCCTTCCTTCTCGTGGACATACAATGTGAAAGGCTTACTGTAGTTGGGGGTACCTAACACAGGGGCCGAACATAATGCTGTGCGTAATTCGAGAAAACTTTTCTGACAGTCTTCCGACCAAGGAATGGGATTGGGTGTATTTTTACACGTTAATGCCACCAATGGTTTGGCTAATAACGAAAAATTTGGAATCCACTGTCTACAGTACGATGTAATGCCCAAGAAAGCACGTACTTCTCTCTGTGTTCTTGGCACACTCAATTTTACAATTGCCTGAATTCTTTCTGGGGTCAGTTTCCTTCCCTCCTTCGATAAGAGATGACCTAAGTAGGTCACTTCTTGTCGGCAATATTGAAGCTTGGAAAGTGACACCTTGTGATGCAAATCACATAGATGACGCAATAATGACAACGTGGCCATTTTACAAATTTTCTCAGTATCCGCAGCGATGAGCAAATCGTCCACGTACTGTACGAGAGTGGCACCTTTGGGCAAAACCATTGTGTCAAGCTGACTTTTCAGAGCGTGACTGTATATTGAGGGGCTTTCACAGTAGCCTTGAGGAGCGCGTTTAAAGCGGAAGCTTCGACCTCCTAAACTAAAGGAAAAAATATCCCTGCTTTCCTCAGCAATCGGGATACTGAAGAAAGCATTCTTCAGGTCAATCACCGAAAACCAGGAGGCAGAGGCTGGAATCATAGTCAATAATGTGGTAATGTCGGGGACAACTGGGAATTGTGGCACAACAATTTTATTCACCTCTCTAAGGTCAATCACGAATCTGTACACAGGTGGCTGAGAAGGGTCAGTTCGTTTTAAAACAGGCAGAACAGGACTATTGCAAACATTGCCTCGTGTTTCTTCAATCACATCCTTTTCAATTAATTCGTAAACGATCGCTAGCAAAGCTCTTTCACCCTCATTAGATATTCTGTATTGGGGAATTCGTGGCATTCTGACATTCGACTTCAATGTTACAACATATGGTGGAATTTCTAAAAGACCTACATCATTTGGACCAGTAGCCCAAAGAATATCTGGGAGAATCGACAATTCTGCTGGAAGTGCATTTCTCGACAAATACATGGGAGAAACCACTTTCTTACCTAAAGTAAGTTGTACTCCTGAAGGAGAACAGTACAAAGTCGCATACAATCTTTTTAGCAAATCTAATCCTAGCAAATTTTCACCACAACCTGTTGTCAAAATAAGGGGTGCTTCGAATTCACAAGGACCAACAGAAAGAGATAAAGGGTCAGAAATCGGATTTCTAACTGGGGCGCCAGAAAAACCTACAGAAACGTTCATTTCGCCAGACAAAGGTGCGCCAGGGAGTTTGGAGTGCATAATAGAACTCTTTGTAGCACCAGTATCTAACAAAAAAGGTTCTGACACACCTGATGTAATCACCTCAACATAAGGTCCACTCTGATCTACTGGAACTGAAACGACTCCCTCTCTTCGTCTATGGCTGTCCTAGCAATCCTCATTTTCCCACTGCTCATTTTCTGTGTAATACTCATCAACGTAGTATTGAGCTGTCTTGTCAGATACGTTATTTTGCTGATCAAACCTGTTCATAGAGTTTTGTGGTGGAAGGGGACGCGCGTCCTGAGGGGCGTTTCCACGCCCTCTACCTCTAGGCGCTTGCTGACTGCCACGACCTCTTACACCAGAAATTCCATTTGCACGTTGTGGTAGGGCAGGACAGTTATACTTGTAATGACCCTCCTGTTTGCAATATAAACACTGGTTAGGACCTACGCGGGGTTGAGTGTAATCGAATCTTTGCAAGTTTCTCTGATATTGTTGAGGCTGCTGAAAAGTATTCTGGTAGTGATTCTGACCATTATTATTTTGATTACCACCACCACGTGGCGGATAGGCTTGCTGTAGCAAAACCTTCGTTTTGAGTTCTCTAGTTTTCTTTTCTACTTTATCTTTCTCATCTTTGTCTCTATTCTCGTAGTACTGTGCGGTAGCTAATATCTGGGCTGAAGATGAGACTGCCCAAGAACTTTCTGAATCTTTTAATTTCCTACACAATTCTGGAAGCAGATTGTGCACAAATTTATCGACAAACAATCTCTGACCACCTTCTGTGGTCATATCTTGACCGCTGTGGTCAATGAATGTTTCTTCAAATCTGGTGAAGAAATCTGAAACAGTTTTCATGTAATCTACTATTCTACCAGGTAGTTCTGCTATCAGAGGCTCAGGCTTGGCACCACCAACTTGTCGTGCATCTGCAGCAGTAATATTACCCACGTGTCACCTAATTCCTGGTCATGATCTACATGACGAATTTTACCCCATAAAGGCTGTGGAACAACGTTCCCAAATAACATATCGATATCGGCCAAATTCATTATACATGACCCAGCAGTTTGCGACAATTCTTTATAGTACCCTGCAGGATTTTTACGCGGATCTGGTAATGTTTGTTTGAGTGCTAAAACTTCAGCTCGCTTCCATGGGACATGTACCCATACACGGTGAAAGTGTGGCAGGACAGGTGGGACAGCGGTCGCGTCACCCTCTCTCCACTGTGGGGGAACTTCTCTCATAGGGTATTGTCGTGCCTTTTTCCTACTAGATGCACTAGATTCCGATGGTGACCCAGAACTGTTTCCCTTACTTCGATATGATAATAACATTTCAACTGCCTTTTCCACGTCGGGACCTACAATCATACCCTCTCCAAACTTAAATCGTACACGACACATTTCTTGTGGGATGCATTCTTGATCATTGTCTTCTAAATCCTCGCCAAGAAAGACACACATCTGTTCGAAAACATTTTATTATTTTATTATTTTTATTTTTTCCATTTGTATGGCGCGCAGCTACCCAACAAGGGTTTCCCGGCGCCGATGACAGAATTGAAGCAATTTTTTTAGGAGGATGGTAAATGACGGTGGATTATTTCTGGAAGAGCCAGGTCTTTAGCTGTTTTCTGAAGATGTTGTACCTGTCTTCTTTACGGATATGGGGGGGGAGTTTGTTCCAGAGTGTGGGCCCCATGACAGCGAAAGATCTTCCTCCCATTCTTGCAAGTCTAAACTTCGGGGTGGAAAAGTTTGCAGCATTTTGAGAACGTAGTGCTCTAGCCGGGGTATAGGGAGTGGCGAGGGTTTGGAGATATTTAGGGGCGGTACCAGATTTGATCCTAAACATATAGCTCAGGGCTTTGAACCTGATGCGGCTTTCCACCCTGAGCCAATGTAGATCTTTTAGGTGGCTGGACACACTGGAGGTTTTTGGGATATTACAGAGTAGCCTAGCCGCTGAGTTCTGGACCACTTGTAGTCGGTTAATGACAGCTTTGTTTGAGCCTAGGTAGAGAATGTTGCCGTAGTCAATCCTAGATGTAATAAGTGCATTGACTACGGACTTTTGGGTGTCAAGGGGCAGCATCCAAAGGATCTTCCTTAACCATTTCAGGATGGTGAAGCAGAGGCCAACCACTCTGTTAGCCTGTTGCTTCATGGACAAGGTGTTGTCGATGATGACTCCCAGATTCCTAACTTGAGTAGCGGGAGTGGGGATGGAACCGAGCTCAGAGGGCCAGTGAGATGCGTTCCAGAGGTCTTTGTTTTTCCCCAGAAGGAGGACCTCGGTCTTGTCTCCATTGAGTTTCAGCTGGTGTGCGGACATCCAACTGAAGATGTTTTGGAGACCTTGTTTGAGACGAGATGGGATAAGTGGGTTTGCTTCTGACAGGGAGAAGATGATTTGAGAATCATCAGCGTATGTCATGAGGGTGAGGCCAGATTCGTCAGCTAGATCAGCCAAGGGCCGGAGGTAGAGATTGAAAAACAGGGGGCTTAGGATGGAGCCCTGTGGTACTCCATGGGGGGCGCTCATTGTATCGGAGCAGGCTATTGAGGATGTAATTTGGAAGGTTCTCTGTGACAAGAAGGACTCAATCCATTTTAGTGCATCCCCCCTGATGCCATTTCTCCCCAGGGTGGCCAGGAGGTTGGAGTGGGAGATGGTGTCGAAAGCCGCGCTCAAGTCTAGTAAAATGAGTGCGACTGTCTGACCATCGTCTAGGAGTTTCCTGATGTTTTCGGTAACTCCTAGTAGGGCAGTTTCAGTAGAGAAGCCGGCCCTGAACCCAGATTGAGATGGATGGAGAAGACAGTTTTCTTCGGTGAAGAGGGTGAGGGCAGAGTGAATATGTCTTTCCAATAATTTTGAAAAAATAGGGAGGAGTGAGATCGGCCGGTAATTTGAGGAGAGCTCCGGATTTGCCGTGGTTTTTTTTAAAAGTGGACTTACCATGGCGTGTTTCCATATTGAGGGCACAGCGGCGAGCTGAAGGGAAGAGTTTAAAGTTTCAGCAATGATGGACAGGGCAGGAACGTCCAGATTTTTAAGAACGGAAGCGGGTACCGGATCACGAGGGGAACCTGATTTAACAGTTTTTAGGGTGGAAACAAGTGATTCTATGGTAAAAGGAGGCCAAGATTCAATGATGTTAATGTCATTTGGCCAGGAGGGAGTTGATTCACCAGGGTCACGGGTAGGGAGGTTACTCCTAATGCCAGAGATGATATTCTCAATTTTCTCATTAAAAAAGGAGGCAAGGTCTTGGCATTGTTTTTTGTCTAAAGGGCGAGCCGATGCAGCCGTTTTTTCCCCTGCGAGGTTCTTTACCGTGTTGAATAGCATTTTCGCTTTGTTTGGCGCAGTATTGATGGTTTTGGCCACATGAAGGGCTCGGGCTTTGTTGCAAGCTGAGTGGTATTCGTTTCTGGCTTTGTGGTACGTGATTTTTTTATCATGAGCGTAGTCTTTCCGCCAATTTCTTTCGAGGGTTTTGCATTTAGATTTAATGGTTTTCAGGGAATCATTAAACCAAGGAGCCGGGGGGCGGTGGGTATTACTTTTTACTTGGGATAGGGGAAGACATCTTTCGACTGCGTTTTCTAGCCAGGAGTGAGTGGCCAGGGCAATATTTTCTATGTCAGTGACTGGACCCGGAAGCTGCCTTTCTAGAGTATGATTAAGTTCCTTCATATCTAGAAGTTTCCAGTTCCTTATCATAGATGGGGGCCGGATGGTGTTTGTTATCGGAGATGTCGGTAATTTTAGACAAAAATGAATAAGGTAATGATCTGACCAGCAAATCGGAGTCGTGTCTAGCCAGGAGAGTTGAGGAATGTTTGTGAAAACGGGATCAAGCAGATGCCCCGCCTTGTGGGTAGCCCCAGTGTTAATTGGGGTTAAATTTAAGGCTGCTAGATCATCGAGTAAGTTAGTGCAAGCCGTATTTAGGGGATCGTCCAAGTGTAGATTTAGGTCTCCCAGAAGAGTGAAGTTTTTTGAGGCAAGATGAAAGGGAGTAATGTAATTTATCAGATTTGCAGCCCAGGGGTTGGCATATCCAGGAGGCCTGTATATTAGGATGCCAGAGATCGTAAAATTAGGGTTAAGGGAAATTTTAAACGAGGCTGCTTCGCAGTCAGGGATGGGGATGGATTCAAGCGTGCATGTAATGTCCCGCTTGAATATGATAGCGATTCCTCCTCCTATATGACCTTCTCTGTCTCTCCTGACTATGGCATAGTCAGGGGGAAGTGCGGTTGCTATGTCAGGGCCAGCGCTGTCATGCAGCCATGTTTCTGTTAGGAAGAGGGCGCTTGGTTTGTTGTCCATTAAAAGATTAAAAATGTCAAATTTGTGCTGTGGTAAGGATCTGCAGTTGACACTGTAGAAGGAGAATTCACGAGTCTTTGGGGTTGCTCGCAGTTTAGGTGTGAACTTGATGGGTAAAGGGTCAGGGTGGGGCTGAAAATTAGACAGGCTCAAATTGCAATTACAGCACGAAGTGCCACTGGTAAGAGAGGGCATTAGTACACAGCAATCTTTGTGTTTTATTGTGCGCAGGCTTTTGAGATATGCAGAGCTCATACCTGTATTATGCCGCGCCAATGGGGTATTGTTCTGTGCCCCATGCCCCGTCCTGTCCCGGACGGGCCCAGACGGGCTGGTCTTAGGCTTGTCTTTGGCGCGGCTATGGCGCGGTCGCAGCGCGTACTCGCTGCGCGTCATAGAGGGCATCAGGCTTATGTAGAGGACGGGCTCTTCAGCTCCGCCTCTGTCCGCTCAGCCAATCGGTGCCTGCCACGGCCGGGAGGCCGGAAGAAGGAACCTCCCTGCGCCCTCCACTCAAACAAGCCTAGCGCTTGCGGTGGACCGGGGCAGCAGGAGTCAATAAATGGTGAGTGGAGCAATCAAAATCTTACATGTCACATAGTACACAGTGCAAATTAGTAAAATCAATCGGCGCAGTGTCTTTTTAAAAATATGGGTCGCGCTACCTAAACTAAAATCGTTTAGTGTGCGCTTTTTCAAGGTGCATGTAAAATCAGTTCTTCAAATTCAATTACAATTTTTCAATGGGCAGTGCAGATAGTAATTCATTCACACGGCCACACTTTACAGCAACAGTATCTTTCACCAATATCACCGTTTTCCTTCGCTTCATGCGAATGTCATCCACAAACATATCTCTGTGTCGCTGCTTCCCATTGATGGAAGACTTCCATGACAGACTGTACATCATATTTTGCAGTGTCCATGACCCATTTCCGAGCTAAACTATTCAGGGAATCTCTCTCTTGATAATCAGGCAGTTGACTTCGCAACTGTCTTCTTCCTATGTTAGGGGTCGTAGCAGGCGACCCGAAAAGAGGTAAAAGAAGATTAGTAACAGTGCTGGCCATTTTCTGCCGAATAGAAGGTGAAACTGAAGGAAAAATAGGTGGAAGAACGGGGTGTGATAAGGTAGGGGTAGAGATAGCAGAAGAGGTATCAGGGGAAATAGAGGGGGCACTAGGCAAAGTTGTAGAGGGAGCATTAGGAGACGTAAAAAGTATAGTAGGCAAAATCGTAGAAAACACAGGTGAAAAAGAAGTGGTCGGTGGGCCTGGAGGAGGCTGCACCGAAGAAGTAGGAGCCAGCTGAAGAACAGCTGGTGGGTGCTGTGGAAGAGCAGGAGGCGCAGCTTGTGCAACTAAAGGTTGCGGGGGTGCTGTGGCATTCTGCGCATAGGGGGGTGGTGAAGTTAATAATTGCGACATTAATGGGTCTTTTTCACGCTCTTTTGCTGCCTCTTGCTGAAGAGACGGCAAAACTGGATAACACTTATCTATTGCCATTTTACGTTGCCTGTGCAACTGCTCATTTATCTGCTCTTCTTCATTATCTTTAAACTGCACGGCAGCTTGCATTACCGAAAGTCCTCCTTCTCTCTTATTTTTCTTAGCTAATTTAATTTCTTTTTGTTTGGCTTCTTTGCGCCATAAGCAGAAAGAGTCAAACATCGCCGGCCGGGCTTTCTTTTTGAAGAGTTTAACTTCAAGGTTGTCTAAGATTTCAGAATCAAAGCTACCATATTGGGGCCATTTTAAAACACCATCTTTCCTAGTGTATTTAATCCATACTTCGTTGTAAACGATGGGGCCTACCCCATGTTTAACATATAGCTCGTAAGTCGGAGTTCCAACTGGAGGAACCGGACATGAGTCCTCCAATCGGGAGTCCCTATTATTACTACCAAGACAAAACAAATTCCCAAGTCTAAGACTAGGCATCCTCGCTCTCTAGTCTAGTTCCAAAACTTCAAAGGATTTATCGATTACGATATTTCTCGTGAATACACGAGTCCTTCGGTTATGGTGCTTGCAAGTACCAATACAAAACCTTTTGTATCCCAAAGATACCACAAAGTAAGTCCAACTAAGGACTGGGAGACGCTCCACTTATACTTAACTGAAAATATCGATGGCGTCACCAGAAGACTCGTCTCAGTGTTTCGCTCTACCGAAAACTTCAAGGGTCCAACATCAGGGCGATAGCCAGGGCAGCAGTCCTTGTAGCCGTCGGGAAGCGGGGAACCTCGCAGCAAAGACCTTCGGACCATGTCGACATGCAGGGGTCGATGAGGTGGTGGGCCCTCCTCCGGAATTTTCACACGAAGCTCCTCACGATCTTCAGGCTGACTGGTACCACTGGAATCGCCCCAAACGCTGGGCGCCAACTGAGGTACTGGGTTTTTAAGAACCGGCACAGAACCGGTAACCCAGCGGTGTCAGGGAATCAACACCCAGAGACCTCGGGTTCTCCTGAGTCAGACCTACAGAAACTCAGAGTCTTCGAGGTGAAGTCAAAGATTAGTTTATTGGCTGCAACCAAGGTAACAGGGTCCTAGAAGTACAATACGGGTATATTCTCAGGAGACTGCACACTTTCACGAAGTCAGGCTTCTCTCTTTATACATGATTTTCAGCCTTGGGCAAAACATTCCTTGAATTCGTGGTATTTCATTTATAGTTACTGGTTACAAAAGAAAAGCAGAGTCATGATGACATGTACATATTTCATGTCGTGCTGCCCATAACAAATCATCCGGCAAGGCCCAACATTTCATCAGATATCGCTGGACCCCCAATAAAAACGGTCACCTCCCCATCATAAAGCAAGTAAAGAAAAGGAGTGGAGAAAAACATGAGAGCGAGATATGTCAGGTGTGCGTGCTCAAATGGTTTTATGGCCGGTTGAGCCTAGATGCTATCTTGCTCGGCCACTGGGAGGGAACTGACCTAACGAGTTCGGCCTGGGGCAATGGTTCTAACTTGTACTGAGGTCAGGGAGAAGTCGATTAAGGAGTATGTGTCCTTGTGGAATCAAATTCAACTGGATTAAGGCCTATGTAAAGGGCAACATGTAAATGGGAGCTAAGGGTTCAGAATGTAAATGACGATTTCGAGGTGGAATCGTCACTCGAATACGCCGAAAAATACATGTACATGATGTACTCGTCATTCTCGGTCTTTTGATACCAAATTCGTCCTATTTCGACGAAGTTTTTATTCTCGAGTCCAGTACTATTATATGAATCCAGATTTTCAGAACCACACTGCAGGCCAAAAACATTGAGGAGGAGACAAATTGTAGCCTTGTGAAGTAGACATAGCTAAACGAAATTAAATGTTGAAAATTCCACTGCAAATCGTATAAGAGTCTACTAAAAGAATTATCAATTCGTATAAAATATCTTTTTCAAAGGACTTCCTTTCAAATTGAAGTAAAATGTAAAAATCGCTCACCAAATATGCAACGTACCGCTGTAAAATAAGGTTAATGCTCAAGCTGGTCGGTAAAATCGTCCTATGCCGGTAGTTGCTAGGATACGACTAACAACCAAGATGGCTGCCACGCACACGTAATGACGTGCACGACCATAGACATGAGCGTTGTGGCACGAAAGTCAGTGTTCGAACACCAAAGAACACTATTCCAATGCCACGCAGGATAAACGAGTTCAGAGAAAGAAATACTCGGAACCCAAATGACGTCTAACAGCTCCAAGAACACGGAGATAGAAACTTCCCCAGAGTATTCCGACGAAGGTGACGTCAAACAAAGAACAGTTGCGGTGAGTTTTCTTTTTAAATTTTTTTTTACCGAAAGCTTAAAAAATCAGTAGAAAAATGCTTCAGCCTCGTAGAAACTTACGAATTTCTGGATGTCCAAATAAGTCTAATCCGTAACACTTTTAGAATCTGAAAATTAAGCACGAAGCAACAGAAACACACCAACGGTTACAGTTACTGTTGATAAAGATGCACGCAAATGGTTCCGGTGATGTTGCATCCACGATCGTCGCCAATCTTGTTATGAAGAATCACACAGGTATCGGATGCTGAAAGTAGATTTATTCCGAATACAGCAACATCACCAAAGGACATTCAATACTACAGAAGTCCGACCTCCAACTGCCCCTAGAACTGCACGGCACGGACCTAGGACTCTAGAACATCAATAGAGTCCAAGCAAGAGGTTAGGAGTCCTCGGGGGTGGGGGAGGGCACCCTAGGAGGGTTAAGAGGTCCTCGACAGCGAGGATGAAGGGATATGTCCTCCCAGTAATATGCTCAATAACACAAGACTATCCCCTCCGGAGCCCGAGTGGCTCCTTCAGAAACAGCTGAGATGGGGTATCCCTCCCTCCTCACTAATAAACGATATCTTTGGAATGGGTGAGGACTTTTATCTTTAAAGTTACGCCCCCATAGACCCAATCTTCATAAGTGCTCCCTGGAATATGGTTGGGCCCACCCCGACCTTTAGGAGTTAGGGTGAATCCGATGATGAAGCATGCCACTATTAGAGTGGGTGGGGGTTGTATAAAGAAAGGGGTCTCCTTCCCTTCCCACCCACAGTGCTGCCACCGGGCCTACTTTCAATTTCCCATCTCTGCTGTTTCTGAAGGAGGCACTCAGGCTCCGGAGGGGATACTCTTGTGTTATTGTGTTCATACAAAAACCAGATGGCACCATTACTTTCTGCATCCATTTCCAAGAAATAAATAAAGTTTCCAAGTTTGACACATACCTGTTACCTCGCATTGACGAAATGATTGCGAGTATAGGTGAAGCCCAATACATCAGTGCATCATTATCAGAGATTCATACCCCAATTTTCCCAAATAGTCACACCCCTAAAATAGATTTACTAAAAGCTGATAGGAAAACTGAGCAAGAGTTGAAAAATCCCTCCCTAGAAATGTTGAACGTCTTCAAACAGATTCAGACTTCCCTTACCACTAGTCCTGTCCTTTAGACCCCAGATCATTCCAAGCAGTTCATATTACGAATGGATGCCTCTGGAGTCGGAGTTAGGGGTGGTTCAATCCCAAAAAGACAAGGAGCTCACAGAGAGACCAATGCTTTGTCAGCCAAAAACTCTTTCCTCAGTAAAAGAACTACTCTACCGTAGAGAAAGAGGGACTAGCTGTTAAGTGGGTTATTAAAACTATCAGGTGCTTTTTAGACGTTCAGAGGTTCAATCTATACACCGATCATGCTCCATTAGAATGGACGGCGAAGAATAAAGGAAATAATGCCTGTGTGTTGAGGTGGTTTTTAGCCCTTCAACCCTTTAGATTTATAACCCATCACCGAAAAGGGAGTGAACAAACTAACATGGATTTTCTATCATGCTACCCTCAACAATCATTCCTTCCAAGGAATAAAGTTAGGGAGGAGGGATGTCCCGCGGGGCCACGGGTGCCAGTGACTGACCTGCAGCCGGAAATACAGACTCTCCAATGCTCTGTAATCTGCCGACACCACCTGAAGAAAAACATGTGTATAGGGGAGGAAGCACTGAAGGCGTCGGCCCAGCACCCAAGAGGGAAGGACTCTATTTTTCAGGGAATGAGGAAGGAAGATCAGCCAATAAAAAGCAAGTCGAATGAGGAAGAGGCCATCACTCAACACAAAAAAGAAGTTGAACCCGGTGAGGAGAACGGAGGACCGGGTTGGACGGTGAGCGAGGAGGAGAAACTGCTAACCACGGAGAGACATGAGACTAGGGAGAGATCGGAGAGGAACCAGAAGTGGAGTGAGGACTGATGGACACTGCCAGCCTTTGCCTGCCAGCTTCCCACAACTCAGGCGAGTGTTGACTGCATGGGTGAGTAACTCAAGCCACAGCCTCCGGGCCACTGTTTTCCTAGCGCGTTCTTCTTTCGCGCACTGTCTATGTATATATCTTCTATAGTGTTTTCCCCTATTCTCTTCAGCACTTGGTGATATTTTCTGTTGCTAATTGTGTATTAATGATTGGGAGAGAGAAAGACCAGAGAGAGATTTCCCCTAACACACTCTTGGAGGTTAAAGGGTGAAGAAAGCATCTAATACTCGCCTTTTTAAGACAAACCACCGAGATAGTGAGCCTCTAGTACAGAGGAGTTCCTTTCTTTTTTTCCATTCTTATTATCGTTCCTCACAGGTGATTGGTGAAAGATTTCTTTTTAGACTGAGTAAGACCAAGATAGGGAGATACTAAAGAACCTACCCATTTGTCGTCCTTACCCATTCCTTTTCCTGTTCTCACAAGGGTGCTGGCGGTGACCATCACAAGACCCTAGATAAAGGAAAGAGGAGCATCAGACCTGGGTTGCTGCATTCCACATTGTTTCCAACATTCAAGAGAACTGACCACAAAATAAGACAAACTTGAACTACCTACTTGGGACTCCCAAAATGTTAATTTCTTATCTAAAGCTTTTCTTTTCCACTTGTACCATTAACAAAAGACACCAGTCGGAAAACTGAGAAGCCTCCAAAACCATATTTCTGCCCTTCCCTACACATTGGGCTAACTAACATAAGCCCCCGGAATCCACGGCTTATGACCTCACATATTACATCACTCATCACATGGTCAGTGACATCACTGATGACATCTCAAATGATGAGTGTGAGTGTTTCATAAAATATTCTGACACTGAAAGATATACACTGAGCTACTGCATAAGTAAAATTACTATTCTTTCAGCACTACTCAGTGTTAGCATTTCTAACATAGATCATCTGAACTATAATCCAGTTTTTAAAGCAGGTGTGTTATTTATGAGCAAACTAGTCTCTATGCTGACACATGCCCCTTGCTTATGTATGTGTTTTGTTGTGCTTTGCGAAGGTTTAAGCTGTTCATTGAGACTTCATTCCACAGTGGTGGCTGAGTATAGTTTTGTTTTATGACATACTGACCACATTCATTCGACCTCTCTGCTTTTTGATGAATGAGTGTAGTAGTAGTTTGTAATAAAGTCATCTGTCCACTAAGACTTCTCTCTAGGATGATGGTTCTTTGTAGTAGTGGTTTGCAACAGACTGACCTCTCTGCTGGCACCCTTCTCCAGGATGAAGAATAATTTTACCTCTCCACCGGGAGTGTGTTGTAGTGGTTTGTGTAAAACATACGTCTGCACTAAAAGCTCTTTCCAGGTTGGCGAATGGTGTTGTTGTGGTTTGTGATAGACTAGCCTTTATGGTTAGATGTCTTACTTTGGTCATTTGTGTTTAGAGTAGTGGTTTAGAAGCGACAGGACTATCTGCTGGGAACTCTCTCCCGTGTAATAGTGAGTATAGCATTTGATAAGGTTACAGTGAGATCTCCGTCGTACATCTCTCACCTATCTCCTTTTCCTATTTAATAAAAAAAATGAATGGCATTTTATGAAGTATATTGAAACTTTCTTTGCTAGATGATGTCATCAGCAATGTCATTTGAGATGTCACCAATGATGTCATTGGTGATGTCACTGACCATGTCATGAGTGATCTAATATGTAAGGTCATAAGCAGTGCATTGTGAGGGGTGTAAGTTATAGTTAGCTCAGGTAACAATAACTGCTAAACTTGTATAGTTTTGTGTGGATAAAATCTGAACCTAATTATAACATCCTTGGATCCCTTGGTTTTTCCATGCGATTTCTAAGTTTTAAAAAAAATCTATTTCTTAACGATAACATCCCTGTAACCTTTGTTTTTCAGTGAATTTCTATAGTTTTTTAATGCTCTTTTCTAACTATAACGTCTCTGTAGCCTTTGTGTCTTTTAGCTAATTTCACAATTTCTTTTATACAATTTGTACTAGAATTTGCCCCATTAGTTCAATGTACTAATATACATTTTTACAAGTTTATAAATACATTTTATTCGCACATTCATTCTTATTATATATTTAAAAAAAACAATTAAGGTAAGGTAACTTATGCAGTCTTTCTATAAATGCAATCTGTCAAGTCTTTCTTTTTTAAAAATTCTTCTTATGGATCCGTGGATCTGTTCCCAGCCAAAAGCACACAATCAATACTCAAACAACATCACATTTAATATAAACATAGGTTATTGCAATTTCAATAAGTGTATCACTGCCTGTGGGTGGGTGTGTGAGTGACTGTGTGGGTGTGTGAGGGGTTGAATGAGTGGCTATGTTTGTTTGTGAACAGGTTATTGAGTGGCTTTGTGGGTGTGTGAGTGATTTTGTGGATCTGTGACTGGGCGTCTGAGTGGATGTACGGGTGTGTAAGTGGTTGTGTGAGTAATGTGGGTGTGTAAATGGGTGTGTGAGTGGCTGAGTGGGTCTATTAGTGTGTGTGTGAATAGTGGTGTTGTGGTTCTGTGAGTGGGTGTGTGAGTGGCTTTGGGTCTGTGAGTGTTTTTTGGGTATCTGTAAGTATGTGTCTGAGTGGCTGTATGGGTGTGTGAGTGGTTGTGTGGGCATGCAAGTGGGTGTGTGAGTGTGTGTGAGTGTCTGTGTGGGTTTGTGAGTGGGAATATGAGTTGTTTTAGGGGTGTAAGCGGTGTGTGATTTGGTGTGTGAGTCTGGGAGTGGGTGTGTGAGTAGTTTTGTGGCTCTGTGAGTGGCTGTGTGAGTGGCTATATGTGTGTGTAAGTAGTTTTGTGGGTCTGTGAGTGGGTATGTGAGTGGTTATGTGGGTCTGTGAGTGGGTGTGTGAGTGGCTGTATAGTTGTATAAGTCAGTCTGGAAGTGGGTATGTGGGTGCGTAGGTGGCTATGTGAGTGTATGAGTGAGTGTTTGAGTAGGTGTGTGAGTCTGTGGGTGGGTGTATATGCTGAGCACATAGGGGGTCACGCTGAGAACAGCTGTGAGTCTGCTAACCAACATGTTCTTAAAAATAATTTTGGGACAATTTCTTGCCCATGAGGTGTCCCTCACAGACCGCTCCATCGATCCCATTGGGTCATGGTACGTCTACCCTGACCCCTTCTATCACTTTTAAATATTATTTCCCCTCCTGCAAACCGAGTACAGATCCACAAAATGATGGGCACAACTTTCCTCTCAGGTTCGGCCAGCCAATCATTGCATTGCGCATGGATCTGTGGATCTGAAGGGGTGGATCCATGACTCTAGGTGTACATAAATCTTTTTACTTTACTAATTCCAAAAATACTGAACAGTGTTAGACCTGGCTTCCTTGGCATGGCGTCCCCTGACATTTTGCCTTCTGACCTCCTTTTTTGTTGACTTTTTTTCTGGCTTTGGGATTCTGGGCACTTTACCACTGATAACCAGTACTTAAGTGCAAATGCTCTGTACTTAAAACATGGTTACACTGCCGTATCCAAAACTGGCATATTTAATTTACGTATAGGTACCTAGTAATGTTCACTATATTTGCCCAGGCCCTGTAAATTAAATGCTACGAATGGGCCTGCAGCACTGATTGTGCATCCCACTTCAGTAGCCCTTTAAACATGACTCAGAACTGCCAATGCAGAGCCTGTGTGTGCTGTTTAAACTGCCATTTCGAGCCAGCAAGTTAACCTACTTGACAGGTCCAAACCTTCCATTTTATTGCATATACGTTGCCCCTAAGGTAGGCCCTATGCAGTCGTATGGGCAGGGTGAAATGTTTTTAAAAGGTAGGACAGGTACTTTTGAGGTTTACATGTCCTGGTAGTGAAAAACTGCTAAATGCTTTTTTATAACTACAAAGGCTATCTTTCCCATAGGTTACATTGGGATTGCCTTAAAACATCTTTTAAGTGTAATTTCCAATTGAGAAAAGATAAAGATTTGGAGCTTGTTGTCTCTGGACTCACAATTTAAAATCGCAACTTATGGTGAAGTTGGATTTTAAATTGTAAGACTGAAAATGCCACTTTTAGAAAGTTGGCTATTTATTACTTTAACAGTTCTATGACTCTGCCTGGCTCTGCCTGTGTTAGATGACAGCTGGGCTTCATGCACTCCCTCTAGACAGTCACACAAAAGGAGCTGATGTGTGACATTTGCTTCCTGATTGCCCATCACCAGACTGATGGGCCTGCCATAGGTAAATTGGGAGGGAGGAGCTGACACTTGCACCTGAATAGGGCTCTGCCTGTCCCCTTACAAAAAGCTGCAACCCCCCCTATAGTGACTCTGGAGCCAGGGCAGGAAAGGCAGGGACCGTATGATTTTCAAAGGTGTCTTTGAAGTCTCCCCACTTCCAAGGCACGTTTGGGCATATGTACTGGAACCCTGACACCACCAAAACAGAACTTTTCTGCAACCAAGGACATTCGACCTGTAAGAAGAGCTGCTGTGCTGCAGGTGGGACTGCCACTTTGCTAACTGCTTTGCTGTGTTGGCCTGATGCTCGCTGATTGCTGTGCTGTAGGAGGGACTGCCACTTTGCTACCTGCTTTGCTATGTTGACCTGCTGCCTGCTACTGCTTGCCTGGAAGTGAGAGGGACTGGGCCTGCTCTCTACATCCTTGAACCAGAATTTCTCCAAGGGCTTGCCCCCTGTTCTTGAAGTCTCAGGCCATCAAAGACTTCCTTCAACTCTGCTTCAGCTACTTGGCTCTGCCATTTGTGAGTCCTAAATTGCCTAAGGTGCCCCTCTAGTCCTGGGCTACAGAAGAAGGTTCTGCTTCTGATTTGCTCTAAAATCGATGCATCGTCACCACTGTGCCATTCGGAATGGATGCAGTGCCAGTGTGGAGAAGCGTGGCTCAGTGGTTAGAGGCGGCAGACCTGGAAACTGAGATCGGCCGTGGACCAGGGTTCAATTCGCCTCGGTGGGTCTTGGGCTCAAAAATTCCACGGACTCGACAATTCTCGCTCCGGTGCCTACTTGACTCACGGGGTCACACTCTGCGACTCTGGGCAATAGCTTGCTTAATCTCCACTACAGCCCCTCGCGGCGGGATGCCTGGCTTTCACCTTGTGGATACTCTTCCGGGGTATCTCACAGGGGAATACCAGGACGGGTTCCCTAAGCAAGCGCTTAGATACCAGGTCGGTGATTTGCGCTATATAAATACATGTACATGTACATGTACATGTACAATCCGAGGACATCCCTGCGCTGCTTGATGATGACATTGGACCCAACTGTGAGGTTCGACGATGACACAGTGCTGATCCGGGGTCCCAACTGAGAGGCTCGATGACAACACAGTGCCAATTCGAAGATACTGCTTCAAGACTCGACTTCGATGCATCCACAGGACTCCGTGAATCAGAACCGATGCATCGAGTCTTCTACGCGAATGCTTGCTCCATCCAAGGTACTTTTTCAGTGGGCCTTGTATGAGTCCTCTAGCCGGCCTCCCCTCCATCGTGATCATGCTGGAACTTTGTATTTTCTGTGACATATATATATATATATGAACAATAGAATGCCAGCGTTGGTTAGATATTGCAACGCAAATACCCACTGGGGATGTAATTGAGTGACACTGGTGCAGATTCTAAACAGCTGCTCACGGTAGTAACACTAAGCGCACTACCGATACCAGGAGGCCTTGCAAATGGCCACGCCCACATGGGCGGTTATCGGGATGAAATCAAGGTGCACTTAAAAACAGCTGAACAGTTTCATGCACAACACCTATAGCCTAAGACAAAGGGCAGAGAGCCCGAAACGCGTCGGCGAAAAGGATTTGGATGTTGGGTTGCTATATCCACCACTGCTGCAGTTCTCATTAAAGTGTGATGGCAGATGATACCTTATGTGGGCTCTTTCGTTTGGAGGCAACTCTAATGGATTTGATATATATATATATATATATATGTATATATATATACCCCGTTCTATTTATACTTATCTCATACACACATTTATACTTACCTTAACTAAACTTACCATACGTGGTAAAAGTAGGTGTTCTAACAGCACCGAAAATACATGCATGGTAAAAGCTGCTTGGTAAAGGCACTGCATGGTTAACCCTGCATTGTAAAAGATATTTCCCTACGCAAGTAGGATACTTGGCAGAAAGGACTTTGAGTACAGCTGGCCTGTAAATTATTATTTTACTTGTGGTTTCTCAGCATTTACACCCATTTAGTGTGCCTGTTTGTAAATATTTTACTGAGGATGCATGAGTATGTCCTCTGCGACAGAATGCTCCAGGAACAGTCTGAGCTGAGCAAAAGATTTGGTAATCCATACAATGTTGTATGTTTTGAAGACTGGCTGAAACAAGAGGGTAGTCTGTCAGCTGGGAGAAGAAGCTCAGGGGAATGGGATGTGAGAGAGGCTGCAATGAGGGATTCAATGTGAGGACCGGAAGCAACTGTGATTCATTTTCTCCCAAGGACAACCTTCAGGGAAGTGGTCTGGATAGAGTTTTATTTAACTAATCCTTTCCCAGGCCTTCCTCATGATAGTCATGTTGAAGGAATCCTCCTGGGAATTCTGACCTGGATCTAGATCACTAACACTTACAACAACATAACACTTTAAGATGAGCGAGCCTTAATGCAAGTTACAGTATGGTAACTTGAATGGAAAAAGTAAAACTATATTAAAAATCTAGGAATAGATCAATGATACAATATGTAACAGTTATGCGATAAATCAATAAAAATATGCCTAAAAAATATTGGATAATGCAATAAATCAATAAAAATATATTAAAAAAAAAATAGGATAACTCCTTTCCACAATAAGGGCTGACTATCATTCCAGCAGGTATGACAGTATAAATGAGAAAATGAATGGTGTTAATAGGTGGCCTAGCTTAGACAACCTAGTAGTTGTCACGTACCTTTTTGTATTGCAGCATTTATATAGTGCTTTCTACCCTGTGGGGCACTGAAGTGCTTGCCTATATAAGTAGCACACTACACCATGTAGGGTGCCTGATTGGAAAGGTATTGTTTCTTTTTCTATCCTTTGTGGAAGACATGAAGTCCATGGTTTACTTGCTCGTATTATTAGTATTACTAGTTACTCTGATTTAACCGCTTAACCGCAGCGGCAATTCCGCCGCGGTGTGGCGGTTTAATCAAGTGGGCGGGGCCGCATCGGCCAACAGAAGTGCGCAGCACTACGGAGGTAGTGCTCGCCACGGCCATTGGCCAACAGAAGCAGCGAAGGTGTTAAAGACTTCCTTCTCTTTAGGCTACAGTAGTAACCGATTATGCACATGACATATATTTTGTCAGAATTGCACTGATTTCTTTACCACATTAAGAGGCTGAAGACACTTTCAGTAAGTAATAAGTACCAGTCTAGCTCTGGTTGTTGCCAGGGTCTATTGCTTCCAGTTTGAACATTCAAAAAGGACACAAATGAATTATACAACGAAGGAAGAAGAGATGTGCTAAAGACACTGGGAGCATCTCACAGGAGCATAAGGGGACAAGTGCAAGCAAGCAGCCTCTTCAGTTTTCTTGTCATCGGTGTACACCAGTAGCAACAAGTATTTTAGTGCCCCCAAGAAAAGTCAATGGTCATTACTCCGGTGGCACATGGCCTTACACTGACATTTGACTCACTCTACGCTTCCCAGCCGAGTGGTCGCTCCCTCTGGCCCGGTATCGTTTTCCTAACGCTTTGTGCTGATATCTGTGCTCATTGAACTGCCTGCTGTGCGCTGTGTATGCCGCTTTGCATATTGTTTAATTATCGTGTCATTTCACTTTGCCAGCGCGACTTTGCTGCTCTTCCATTTTTCCCCCAAACGCCCTCATTGAATTGCCTGCTGTGCGCTGTGTATGCCGATTTGCATATTATTGAATTATTGTGTCTTTCCACATTTCCAGCGCGACTTTGCTGCTCTTTTCGACTTTTCCCCCAAGCGCCCTCCATTCCCCCAAGCGCCCTCCGATTTGCATATTATTTAATTATTGTGTCTTTCCACATTTCCAGCGCGACTTTGCTGCTCTTTTCGACTTTTCCCCCAAGCGCCCTCCATTTTGTTGTTGTTGTCCTGTTACCTAGCCCGCCCCGCCTCCCAGCTGAGACGCCCTCGCCCCTCCCCCTCCACCATCCATATATGACAGTTGCTCCCGCGCGCAGCGTTCACGCGCAGCGACCGCGCCCAATCCGCGCCGAAGGTGCGCCAAAGGTAAGCCCGTCTACGCCCGTCCGCGCCTGGACCGCGCCCAGCGCCAGACCCCCTGCCCCTCGCGCTGCCCAGCCCCCCCGCGTTACCTACGATGCTGCCACCCTCCTAGCCCTTAACCCCGGTCGCCCACCCAACTGCGTCCAAGCCGCTCCTGGACGCACCCATGGACCGTTCTCCTGCCTCTCCTGCAAATTTAGCGGCACCGACAACATCTCTGCTACGACCACTCAACAGACTCCCGACCCCAACCACCTAGAATGCATCCTTCTCAACACCCGCTCGGTCCACAGGCACGCCATTGACCTTTGGAACCTACTAGACACCATCTCTCCTGACGTCGCCTTCCTAACGGAAACATGGATGAACGCTTCCTCCGCCCCTGACATCGCCATCGCGATCCCTGATGACTATAAGATCACACGCAAGGACCGCACCGATCATACAGGAGGTGGAATCGCTATCGTCCATAAGAAATCAATCCGCATCTCAACCAGCTCTGACGCCAACCTCGCCAACTCCGAACACCTTAACTTCCAGATTCACATCGACCCCAAGACCACTCTCAGAGGCACCCTCCTCTACAGACCACCAGGTCCCCGCGCTAAATTCAGTGAAGACATCACAGACTTCATCACCCCACACGCACTCCCCTCCAAAGACTACATCCTTCTGGGAGACCTCAACTTCCACCTTGAAAAAATCAACGACCGCAACACCGCCACCCTCTTGGACAACCTAGCCAACCTCGGACTTAAACAACTGGTCACTTCCCCCACCCACATCGCAGGTCACACACTCGACCCCATCTTCACCTCCAGCAATCATGTCTCCTTCAGCCACACTACAGATCTCCTCTGGACTGACCACAGCTGCGTTCACTTCACCTACAACAAGCCGAAACCCATCATCCACCTCCAACCAACTCTACAAAGAAACTGGAACAAAATCACCACGGAGCAGATCTCCACATCGCTCCTTCAAACCTCCCCAACCCTCTCTTCTAACGCCAACGAAGCCGCCTCCAACCTCACCCTTTGGCTATCCAACACCGCCGACACCTTAGCACCACTGAAAAAACGTCAACACAAACTTGCCATCAAGAAGGCCTCATGGTTCAACGATGACCTCAAGAAGTCCAAGAAACTGTGCCGCTCCCTTGAAAAGGCCTGGAAAAAAGACCCAACCACCAGCACCAAGGACGCCTTCAAAAGCGCCACCCGCACTCACCACCAACTGATCCGAAAAGCCAAGAAAACAGCATTCAAGGATCGACTTGACAACAACGCCCACAACAGCAAGGAACTTTTCAACATCGTCAAGGAATTTTCCAACCCCTCGGCCAACTCCAACGACATCACCCCCTCTCAAACCCTCTGCGATTCCCTAGCCTCTTTTTTCCACAACAAAATTGCTGACATCCACAACAGCTTTGACAACCAACCCGGAAGCCAACCCACCTTACCATCAGCTGACCATCTTCCCCCCGTTAACACCCTTAACGACTGGAACCCAATCTCCACTGAGGACACCATCCGCCTGATGAATTCCATCCACTCTGGATCCCCCACAGACCCATGCCCTCACCACATCTTCAACAAAGCAGACTCCGTCATAGCCCCGCACCTCCGAGACGTCATCAACTGCTCCTTCAACTCCGCTACCTTCCCAGAAGACTGGAAACACGCTGAACTCACCGCCCTTCTGAAAAAACCAACAGCAGACCCCACCGAACTCAAAAACTACCGCCCCATCTCGCTTCTTCCATTCCCGGCCAAAGTCATCGAGAAAGCTGTCAACAACCAGCTCGCCGCTTTCCTCGAAGCCAACAAATCCCTCGACCCCTCACAATCTGGATTCCGAGCCAAACACAGCACTGAGAACGCCCTCATCGCAGCAACAGACGACATTCGAACTCTACTGGACAATGGAGACACAGTCGCCCTCATCCTCCTCGACCTCTCTGCAGCCTTCGACACAGTCTGCCACAGCACCCTTTTACAACGCCTCAGAAACATCGGAATCCAAGGAAAGGCACTGGAATGGATCACCTCGTTCCTCACCGGAAGAACCCAGAGAGTCCGCCTCCCACCATTCAAGTCCGAGGCCTCTGAAATCATCTGCGGCGTACCACAAGGATCCTCACTCAGTCCCACCCTCTTCAACGTATACATGAGCCCCCTCGCGGCCATCGCCCGCCAACACAACCTCAACATCATCTCTTACGCGGATGACACTCAACTGATCCTATCTCTCACCAAGGACCCCAGCACCGCCAAAACTAACCTACACGAAGGAATGAAAGAAGTCGCCAACTGGATGAAACAAAGCCGTCTGAAACTGAACTCAGACAAAACAGAAGTCCTCATCTTAGGTAATTCCCCCTCTGCATGGGACGACTCCTGGTGGCCAGAAGCCCTCGGAAATGCACCCATCCCGACAGACCACGCACGGAACCTGGGCGTCATCCTGGATTCTTCACTCTCAATGAACAGACAAGTCAGCGCCGTATCCTCTTCCTGCTTTAACACTCTTCGCATGCTCAGAAAAACATTTCGCTGGATCCCCACCGAAACAAGGAAAACAGTCACCCACGCTCTAGTCACGAGCCGACTGGACTACGGAAACACCCTCTACGCAGGTACCACCGCTAAACTCCAGAAAAAACTACAACGAATCCAAAACGCCTCAGCCAGGCTCATATTAGACATCCCACGCAACGAACACATCTCTGGTCACCTTAAAGACCTCCACTGGCTACCCGTCAATAAGAGGATCACTTTCCGACTGCTTACCCACGCACACAAATCACTCTACGACATCGGACCAGATTGCCTCAACTCTCGACTGTCCTTCTACACCCCCTCCCGCCAACTACGTTCTTCCAGTCAAGCCTTCGCCACTGTACCTCGCATCAACAAGACCACCATGGGAGGCAGATCCTTCTCATACCTGGCTGCCAAGACATGGAACTCACTCCCCGCTTACCTTCGCCTCACCCAGAATCACCTAGCGTTCAGAAAGCAGCTTAAAACGTGGATATTTGACAAATAATCCTCCCCCCCTTCCTAAGCGCCTTGAAACCCTCTGGGTATGTAGTGCGCTATATAAATTTTATGACTTATGACTGACTTATGACTTTGTAGCTAAACTTCATCCCTACACCTAAATAGGGAAGAGGTGCGGTGCAGCGGCCAGGGCGACTGACACCGGACGCTGGGGATCTGCCCAGCACCATGTGACTCTGGGCAATAGCTTGCTTGATCTGTGCGCTTTACAAACACAGGATTTAAATGGATGAGATGAGGACACTAAAACAAATTCCTATTACCAAAAGTTAGAAAAGGCTTCAAAAGCCAAAGGTATTTAGACAGAATATGGGAAACAGAAATATTGTGGACCAAAATACTGAAAGAGAAACCCTCCGCCAGAAGGGAAAAATTGTCACCTGCCTATGAATAAACCAGAGTGCAATGCGTCTCTCAATAACTATAGGTCAGTGAGATCTAGGGAGCAAGGTAGGAGATACATCAGGCATTCAAAAATGTGCTTAAACAAAGATGATACAAAAATATTTTATAATTGATTCAAAATATAACAATTTTCAAAACATATGACGCATTTTTAACTCTTATTTATATACATAAAGGTCAAAACAACACAGGCAACTTAATTACACAGGTATGTCTGTCTCATGGAGACCAGACAAGAACAAATGGACAAAATAACTTCCCCAACAAGATAAACTACCACAAATCAATTAAAGCACCCTCATACTTGTTGCATCTTCACACACACTAAACAATCAAGCATACCAAAATCGCATTCGCTCTGCTATCTCACTAACACATTCACACAATAAAAGAATTGCATTTATATAGAGACAGGAAATCTTGAATAGAAAACAGTATGGTATCTTGTACTATTGTTAAAGGTACATACTAGAAGGGCTCCCCAAATAAGGTGATGAAGATCTATAGGGTAAATAGAATAAGAAATAATACTGTTACTCAAGAAACACCATAAACAGTTGATGGTTGCTTTAGAAACATAGATTATTCACTTGTTCACCTGTAGTTTTTCCTACATATACCACTATGTGGTTCCTGTCAGGCACGGTGTCAAGTGTCAAGAATATCGAGGACACAAATATTGTGAAGGTAAGTTTCTATAGGTAAGCAAAGTTTTACTATGTATAACTCCACATTTATGTACCTTGACGATATGTAAATCTTCAAGATACGCAGATATGGAATTAAGATTAGTAAATCTATACTTACCTATTTGCACTTAACCTCTCGATATTTTGGTAACCGATATTTTGACGTGATATTATGTTCACACAATATTCCTGTTTCTGATACTCCATCCGTGTTCCAATTTTGACACTGATAAAACAATTGTTAGCATCTCTAGCTATAGTAGCTCTATATAGTTACATACCTCCCGTAACTACCGTATGCACAGTGGAGAAGATACCCGCAGTTAGCGGTCCCTTTTAATATGCATCACCTACCTTTGTACTCCAATGTATTACACATTTACCTTTACAAGAAACTATTTCCAGTTTGAAGAACAAATGTACCTGCAGATCAACAGTATTACTATGATAGCAATTCCTCCTCCCAGTCTAGTGAATAACTATGTTGGCAATTTTGAAGAGCCGATTCTATACTCCACAATCCTTTTAAGGAACATAAATCTTTTTGGCATTCAGTTATCAACTGTATGTGTGCATTTGTGTTGTTAACAGAGATGATCTGACAAATTTCTTGAATGCTTCAATGAACAATACCCACACTTGTTATTTCTGTTGATTATCATTAATAAAGGAGTCAGGGTTTCAGCTCTAAATGGCCGGGGCCATAAACTACAGCAATAAATCGCCTCCATTACTGCAAATCACTCGCAAAGCTGAACAACTTCTCTGTCTGGCACTGGGATCACCAAAATAGACATAGGACTTGTCCTCCCAACTCAGCAAGATAGAAACTGGACTATCTCGAACTGCCCAGGACTAGAAAGCGAAACTGGACTATTCCTAGGGTCTCAAAGCATAAAAACTAACAGAGGACTACAACACTATTCTTGATCTCCCCAACCACTCGGCCATCTTAGACTAGTCTTTTCTCATCATGCTCATGCCTAAGGAGTCGGCCATTTTAAACTAGTCATTATCTCTATTCCTTCATACCCACTTTTTAGTTTAATCACCCACACCTTACATACTCTTACTATAGTTTTGCATCTACACCGACCCACACAACATCCGTCACCTACCTTCACTTCTACTCTCAACATGGAAACCACGGGCAAGCACACATATAAAACTATTTACCCCCCGACCTCCCCCAAAAAAACGCCAAACGTTTTAAACACAACTTCTTGAAGTCCCACCCTGAAACTCCCTTTGTGGACACTTACTTGTCACCAAATAATGGTGCCAAGAACACCAATATTATCTTCTACACTATACGTAGAGCACAATGGAGAAAAACGTTCCTCACCTTACTAACTATCTGCGCAATTAGGAAATCCGCTCATGGCCTAACACTTTCTACCGCACCTTCCCAACTCTTCCCAGCGAGAGCTACCATCACTATCTACAACAACAGTATCATCCTAATCCAATCCTCAGACAAGAACCTTGACCTATTCGACAACTTGTTCCCTACTCTCAAAGAATATATCTCCAACCCTCCAACTCCAATCGATCAGACCTCCAAGCCTAGCACCCTTGACTCCACTAATTGCCTATTCTCCCCCACCTTCCCTCCCTCTAACCCAGCACAAAATCAGAACGACACACCCCGCCCCCACCAGTATTCTAATCATTCACCCACCCGCTACAGTAACCGCACACCCCTCAATCCCAGACGTAGATCACTCTTCCTTCTACATCCTCACACGCCCCGCCCTCCACCATAACCCTCCCCTCCCACTACCAACTGACCTCCCAGAACACCCCACCTCCTCTAACTCCACTCCCCGTCCCCACAACAGGACCATTTCCCATCCCACCTCCCCCCCCATTCTCAGACCCCACTACCACTCCAGCACCCCTGCCACCCCTAGCCTACACTCATCCCCCAACTTCCCACCCCCTCCTACCATGAACCCCCGCCCCTATTACACCAACCCCCTCACGAATCCAACCTCACCCCTCCCCCCTAACATCACTCCCCCACCGACCACCAACCTCCTCACTAACACCACCAACAGCCATCCAACCACACCCCTCCCCCACAACATCCCTCCCCTGCCGACCACCAACCCTCTAACTAATATCTCCAACCCCTGCACTAACACCACCACACCCCTCCCCCCACACTCCAGTACCCTTGTCACTTGCTCACCCTCAGTGCCCGTCCCCAACTCCCTTCCTAATCCCACACTGGACAAGATTATGTCCACCCTCCTCCAAATAGAAGAGGGTCTTCACACCTTCAAAGAGTTACTCTTTAGACACCCCAGACACTCCCTACCCACAACTACTTCCTCTTCTAACAAGTCCCCCACCCTTCCTACTCACCCTCTCTCACAAAACACCCCACACTGGACCTCAATCCCCGCTCGCAAACCCACCAACCGTGCTCGACGTACCATCAACACACATGCGGAATACGACATACGCACCCTCCTCCGCTCATATGACCCAGTTCCCCAAAACCACATATCCACCTCACACCTTTCCATCCCCACGATTCACTCAAACCCCCTTAGGACCTCCACACACAACAACAGAGGCTCCTTCCCTAATAACCTTAAAAAAGTCCCCCTCGCTCTAGAACCCTCTACCTCCCTCATCACCCCTCGGCTCAAGTACACTCTACTCAACTGCAGATCGGCCCCTAGACACTCCTCCGACATTGCTGATCTCATCAAAACACTGGACCTTGACCTGACCATTCTCACTGAAACCTGGCTAACAGAATCTTCTACACCAATCATTGACATTCTAGTTCCCCCCAACTATCACATCATTGACAGGACCGGCAAGACAGGCGGTGGAATCGCATGCATTTATAGGAGCAATCTCTCGGTGTCTAGAGTCACTTCCCCCCCCCTGTCCTCCTGTGAATACATCTGCCTAGATGTCATCAACGAGGGCAAACCTGTATGCTCTCTACACATCATTTACCATCCTCCTGGGGACAACCTCATCTTCACCCAACAACTCATGAACATGATCACAACCAATTCTAGACGGCAAAACACCCAAATGTTCCTTGGAGATTTCAATCTACATTGGAATGATCACAATGACGCGTTGGTAAATAGTCTCAAAAACTTCCTCGACGCTCTTGACCTCACCCAAATCTGCAATAGCTCCACCCATGACAAAGGCTCTATCCTCGATCTTATCATCTCCAAAGAGGACTCTACCCAACTTGAGTCAATCCAACCCTGTGACTGGTCAGACCACCACATTGTCACTTCCTTCATCAATGAAAAAGTTAAATTTAACCCAGTTCAATCCACCAAATCCAAGGTCTGGAAAAGGGACCAGAAGAAACTCAACCCCAACTCTTTACCTTTTCCCAGCCGCAATCTCCTCCTTCCCCCCCACCGGCGCCTCAGACGTTCAAGTTCTAACCGACCACTACCTCAACTCTAGGACCTCAATAATCAATGAGGCCGCCCCCCTGCAACTGAAGAGAGTCTCCACTAAGAACTCCAACCCCTGGTATGATGGTAGACTCAACGAAGAGAGACGTGACATGCGACTGGCAGAACGCACCTGGAGATCAGCCCCCTCGGCATTGCACCTTGAAGCTCTTAAGAAAAAGAGAAACGCATACTTTAGGAAAATCAAACGCTCAAAATTCGATTTCTTTAGCCTCCAGCTCGACCAAGCAAAAAAACGGCCAAGACAACTGTTTGAACTAATCAAAACACAATCCAAGGAACAACCCCAACAATCACATAGCACAATGGGCGATATACCATCCAGTGAAGACTTCTCTGCTTTCTTTAACCAAAAGACTGATAACATCAGGAGCGATCTCCTCAATGACGTAAGACTTTACTCTAGTCCCCACAGCACAACACCCACTGAACCAAAAAACAATGCAACATGGTCATCCTTTGACACCTACTCAGAAGAAACAATTGGCAAACTGCTCAGCACATTGAAACCTTCTAATCACCTCTCAGACCCCCTTCCGGCTAACACTGTAAAAGACTTCAACCCACTGCTCCTCCCACTTTGGACCAAAATTATTAACAGTTCACTTCAACAAGGACTCATACCTGACTCCCTCAAAGTGGGACAAGTCACGCATATACTCAAGAAACCAATAGCTGAACCCTACTGACCTAAACAATTACCGTCCTATTACCAACATCCCCACCCTGGCCAAACTGCTGGAAAAATGCGTACAACTCCAATTGACAAAACATATTGATCAGTTTGACCTCCTCAACCCTCATCAATCAGGCTTCCGTGCAGGACACAGTACGGAAACAGCTATGACACACAAAATTGATAACGCCCTCCAAATTCTAGACCAAAACGATAGCTGCCTCCTCATCCTACTTGATCTCTCTTCAGCATTTGACACCGTCAAACACGAGAACTTACTCGAGCTGTTAAATATCAGAATGGGTCTATCAGGGACTGTACTCAGATGGTTTATTTCCTTTCTACATAACCGGTCCCAGAAATTCAAGAGTAACAATTTGATGTCCCCACCTGTGCCTGTAACATTAGGTGTCCCACAAGGATCTTCCCTATCCCCAACATTGTTCAACCTAGTCATGGAGCCACTCACCACTTTGTTACAGGCATCTAATGTGCACTTTCACATGTACGCTGATGACACCCTACTCTATCTCAAATTACAATCCCCCAAAGACATTGAACTTCTGAACTCAACGCTCAGAAACACCCAATCATGGCTGGCCGAAAATCAGCTCAAACTCAATGCACTGAAAACCGAGTTCCTTCTGATTTCACCTCCCGCGAAAACCTCCACCACTCAAACATGGCTCAAGCACCTTACTGCACTCAATGTCCAACCTACCATTGTGGACTCCGCTAAATCCTTAGGCATAACCCTTGACACCAATCTCAATATGCAACAACATATCAGCAAAGCAACCAAGGGAGCTAATCTCCAAAGCAATACTTTGAGGAAACTTAAACCCTTCCTCCCAGCTAAGGACCTCCAAACTGCAGTACAAGCCCTAGTCATTCCTCGGATAGACTACGGGAGCGTCGCCCTCTGCGGACTCCCCCTATCAACAACCGCACCCCTAAGAGCCTCCTTGAACGCTGCAGCGAGACTTATCACTGGATTAAAAAAACGCTCGCACATTTCCCCTGACTTTAAATCCCTGAACTGGCTGCCTTTTGAAGCCAGAATCCATCTGAAAATCGCCTGCATGACACACAGGGCTGTACACTGTAACTCTCCTAGCTTCCTCACTCAGAAGATATCTATCTCAGGTGGCTCAAGAGCCACTAGAAGCACAAAAAATCTTCTCCTGAAACCTCGAAGATTCCGGAAGGAAAAAACTTATAAACGCTCCTTCTCAGGAATGGCACCCAGGATCTGGAATGCACTCCCTCCAGAAACCAGACTTATCTCCTCCACTACATTTTTCAAGAAGGAAGTAAAAGCTATCCTAATGGCTAAATTCACCTGAACATTTACTTTGGATTTATCTGAGACTATGCAACTACTTGTACTATTAATTTTTTTCTGGCCGACTATGCTCTTTGATGTTCCTACCCTAATCTTCTACCCTCTTATTATCTACAGCTCTGTGATGTACCTATCCTATCCTGCTACCCTCTTATTATCTTCAGCTATTCTGTGCTCAAAAAACTGTTTATCACTCTCATGTTTTCCCACGCCTTGTTTTTGTAAAGCGCTCTGATATCTGCAAAGATCTTGTTCGCGCTATATAAAACTTTCAAAATAAATAAATGTAGAAGCAAAAGAAGAAAAGCTGAAGCCCATTGGACACCAAAAATCTACAGATAGAAACCCTTATATGCACTACCAGGTATTTAATGTTCGAGCGCTTCAGGGTAATTGCCGTTGATTTGGTGTGAGTGCACTGGCTATACAATATATATACAATATTGGTTTTGATAACTAAAAGGCGAGCCAATGGCATTAGTACTAGTAAGATGGTCACCACTGTGGTCCAACATGGTCTCGCTGCAGGAGGAAGATCCTGACCTGGGTCACTCGCGTCAAGAGTAACGTGAGTATCTTTGCTTTCTTACATGCCACACCAGACAGATGTTAGCTATTAGGTGCTCGCGATAAACTAGAATCTCAGAACACATTAAGAGAGTGTCGAATGAGCTGTTGCTCTTAACAGAGGAAGGTAAGTGATCCCATTAGGGTTCAATACTCCTCTGCTGTGACCAAAGTGTAATTTGTATACCCACCCGTACCCTTTCTGTATCTCATGGAGCTCATTGCGATATCGCAGACGTATGTCTGCAGGGCTGGCTTGGCGATATGATAGGAGGATGCATATACCATAATTATATACTTGCCCTCTGTCTGACAGGTGCACTTAGACCCATACAGCCAATGGGTGATCTGAGATGTTCAGTCTTAGGTCTATTATCTTAGAGTTCTTCAAAAAAGGTTTGGAATTTGATAGAAGAAACAATTTGAGGTGGACTTCATAACATTAATATCTTCTGACGGGCTACAATATGGTATACTGTGTGTACACACTAGTGGTGGACTATGGGCAAGAACTCAATCCCTAAACAGTTACGTGTGCTGCGAGAAGCACAATGGCAGGTACACACTGTTCTTCTTGCCTTTACGAACTGGATTGGACACATGTTGCCTCGCTATACCTACACTGTTCTGATGTGTATAATTACTTGTAGGTTAAATCACCTTTGGGATAGACACCCCTAACAGCTGGTGTGGGCACTTAGAAACTAAATGTTTGAAGTGGTAAGAGTCCTTTCAGATTTTAGTCCTGATGAGTTTCCCCAATTAAACACAGCAGTGAAACATGTCAACAATTTCCTTCAACATCATTAAATAGGGAAAAGGAGTTTTTGGTTGTATTTCTTTAGTGCTAAAATAAATAGAATAATGTTAGTTCCTTTTTATACAGGCACTAGTATAATTGTAAAACCTTTTCTAGATGCTGGTAATAGGACAAGGTAAAGGGATAGGATTTAGTCAGGGTGAAGAGTTTAAAGTGGGGCGCAACCAGCACAACTGAGGTAAGCGCAGCTATAGGAGACAGTGGAAAGGAACAATGTGCCATACATTTTCTACAAGGTAAAGCAAACTTTGTTGGAAGTACTGAATAAACTTGTTGTGGCTGGTTAGCACTAATGATGAGAAAACTCACAAGGGTGGTGTCTTCCAGTGGGCCCACTGGTGCTCTATGAGGTTCTACAATATTTTCCCCTCTTTTTCTCTTCAGTCTGCGTTTTTCCTCCTTTTTGTTGTCCTTGATTGTTTAGAAGGGGAGTCAATAGGTGCTGGCAGCAACCATCTATATGGTTTTCTCAACTGGTTAACGAGGGGCCTATCATCTGGTGTGCATCAGAGAGAGAGGCGAGTGGAAAACCTCTTCTGGACACGTTTCAGATTGTATGAATGCCAAGTGATGCTCTTCTGGTTGTGCCGCGTTTCAATTTTCCTCTACTGAACTCTTAGGGATTTCATTGATGAATTTGTGGTCAAGTGTATCGAAGATATCTTTGTCTATTCCAATGAAGAACAAGTGTCTAAAGTCATAAAAAAGTATTTGTCATATTAAATAATGTTTATTTCATATGATGGAGGTTATGTTTTTGGCTTTGCATTTGCCTTTAAGGCATTACTCCAAGTCTCGTAATGGTCCAAGTAGTTTTGAAGCGGGCAAACCCTAAAACAGTAAACAATATTTAATGCTTGTTGAGGTTTAGAATTTTAATTAAAGACTCCTATAAATGAGTCTATTGAAAAGGGGATCCAGTATTCATATACTCTCAAAGTTGAACCAGCATTTAGGCTCCTCAAGACAGTGTACTCCACAACTCTCATATTACGACACGGAATAGAGCTGGTGGCTGTTCAAACTGTATGTAAACAATCAGCAAGGATGCTAGGGGGTAGAGCACCATGTCCCAGGGTTGAAAAGGAGAGCGGGCATCTACTGGATGTCAGATTCATCTGGTTAGCATGATGAGGACATTGACTTGTTTGGGGGCTTCTGTTTAGCCCTCCACCAGTGGCGGCTGGCATGGATCAGAGGTGGCGGAGGAAGGGGAATGTAAAAAAACCACAAAAACCCTTACCTTATCGCCAAGTCCCGCTTCCCTGCTCTGTCTCTCCTCCATCGGATTTGGGCAATGCAGCGTTGTGATTGGGAAGCACACACAGGCTCCCCTGGTGGGCCTGGGCCTGTTCTCCACACAGACTGTATTGCAGCCTGTGTGGAAAACATGCAAAGTGTGCATGATTGTTTGGCCAGCCCCAAAGGGCCGGCCAAGCACACATGCGCACTTGGAGTGGGCAAATAACTCCCCTTCCTTGCTCTGAAAGCAGAGCAGCCCTACCGCCCACCTGCCCGCAAAGCAGCTGGAAACATTAAAATGATAATATCAAGTTATTATCATATTATTTTTATCCTTTTCTTACAATGCTTAAAAGCAGTGGGGCAACTCTCCTCCTCTTTAGCGGAGGAGCCGAAACTGACACAGGGGTGGCTCCACATTAATTATTTTCTGCCCATTTTTCATTACACTAACAGTGAATAATTTTCTATTATTCACTATTAGTATAACAAAAAATGGAGCACATTTAGAACCTTTGGTGGCAGCTCTGGTAAGTATTGATGGTTTTAACTGTATGTTGTATGCATGCTTACAAGTGTGTGTTTAAGTGAGAGAGAGTGTGGGCATGTGTGAACAAGTGTGTCTGTATGCGTAAGCATGTGCGTGTGAGTAAAAGTGAGTGAGAGTCAAGTAACAGGTAGGGCAGGGGTGGTGGCTCCTGGAAAGGTGCAGTGGGGGGGGAGGGTGAAAGTAGGGAAGGGTGGGGTTGAAAAAAAGGTCACTTACCTGCCTGCCACCTGCCCATCTGCCTCCGTCCTCACTCTCCTCTTCCTGGCTTCTCTGTGAACAGGAAGCCTCCAGGCTCCCTAAGCCAATCATAACGCTATAATGCAGCGTTGTGATTGGTCTGAGCGCCGTAGTCCAGTGCTCAGATAGGGAATGGGAGCCTGGGCTTGTTCTCCAACCAGGCTGTAATGCAGTCTTGGTGGAGAACATGCAAAGTGCGTATGACTGTTTGGCCGACTTAAGACGGCTGGCCAAACAGTCATGGGCACTTAGATGGTGATACTACTACTCCACCCTGTGCTGCCCCGCCTAGCCCTGCACTGCAAAACTGACTCAGCATGAAAAATAAAATTATAATAACCTTGCATTATTATAATTTTATTTAGACATTTTTGCAGTGCTAAAGGCAGTAGGGTGACGCTCCTCTGCCTTAGCAGAGGAGCCACCCCTGAGTTAGTGATGGAGGTTGTGCGAGATTGAGGCACAGATTTTCTATTATTTGTTTTGTTTAATAAATTTTTATTGAAACATTCACACGGTCCACCATTACAGTCAAAAGCAACGAGCAGATATGTTTTGGCGACATCCGGAGCAGGCTACACAACATTGCATGCATATGACAGGGTCCACAGTTATAGCTCCAGATGCACCTTTCAGATACTCCCCTGGTGTTCCCCCACTTCTACCCCCCACCCAGTTAGGTCCTATATTCCGCCCATGGAATCCAATTTTTTTTCGTTTTTTGGGGAGCCTCAACTTTTATATATGACTCTCTCTGCCTCCCGGCACCAGTCTAGGTCCTGCTTCAAGCTAGTAAGTCTCGGTGGGTCCTGCGCCCCCCACGACCTTGCTATGTTTCGTTTTGCCACCCCTGAGGCTAGCATGAGCCGTTTTTTAGTGTGTGGGCCACTTGACCTCTCCTGTGACTCCCAGCAAGTGCATCTAGTTGTATGTGAAAGCCCATCACCTCAGACATTGCCCCACCACTCCTGCCCAGTATCGCTGAATTTTGGGACATGTCCAGCTATGAAAGAATGTGCCTGTCTCCCTACACCCCATGGCGCAGTGGTCTGCATCACATCTACCCAGCCTGTGTTGGAGCGTTCTGAGAGCATTTGACCTATAAAGGACTCAGAGTAGGATTAGTCTGACTTGTGGTCTTATGGCAACCACACTGGGGCTATAAATTGCTTCCAGCCAATCATCATCTTCTAGTAGCCCCACGTATGTTTCCCATGCTTCTCTCAGCGGGCCAATGGGGTCTGGAAGATTGTTAATGAATTACTGATACATGAGGGAGACTGCCATATCAATCATGGGGTTGAGTAATAGTCGGTCCTCCAGCGGGGAGTAGTCGGGCAACGACTCCCCCTCTTGCACATGGCAGCGTAAGGCGTGTTTCAGTTGTAAATAACGAAACTGTTCTCCATCAACCATTTGATATTCTGTCTGAAGTTCTTCAAAGGTGATCATGGTCCTGTTCCACCATATATCCCTGAGGTTGTCTATGCCGAGAAGACTCCATCTACGGAATCCCTGTAGGCGTCCTACTTCGCTCAGTACATCGCTTCCCCAGAGTGGTTTGTTGTGTCAATTTGGACTCTCATCCCAGTGATTTCGTAGCTACTTGCCATGCTCGTACCACCACCTGTGTGTTTACCAGATTTTCTTTTATCAAGGCAACACTTTACTAAATTTGGTGTGCTGCTTTGTATCAAAAAGAGTGAGTAAACATATGCCATATCAAATAAGATAGGGTGCATTTTTCACTCTTCTCATGTACTGATGCACCTTTGGTAGCCACGCTCCAACACTCACACCCTCGGGCTAGAGTGCAAGTGTGTGTATTCTCAGAAGCATCGATTTTGTGACGAAACGGATCTCTTCCAGTTCAAAAACTGTGCTTTAAGGAAACACTTTGTATGTGTGCTGTAAAATGCAGCACATAGGCAAAGTTGGAAAAACAAGGAGAAAGGAAAAAAAATCTTCTCGTTATGCTTGCCTGAAGGAGGCGTAAGATTTTGGTGCAAATTCTTGTCTACCAATGTTTGCTTATAGAGATCTGCATCAAAACCCATTGGTGGTTGCATGGGAATGCTCATGCACATCCCATGAAATACTAACTTCATACAAAAAAGCACGAAAAAGCGCATATCGCAACTTTGCGTTACTATCCAACACAAACCCTCAATTGTTGTTCTGGTACAGTCATGAGACATCCTTTCTAGAAAAATTGGTGTAAGGGGTCACATGGTATCATTTCTGTGATGTAATTAATCAGTGGTTAATTTGTAAAAATATAAGTGCTGGGGCTCTCGTCAGGAGGCAGTTTCGACCAGCCCATTTCTCTTGTTACACTGCCGAACACAGAACCAACTACTAACAATGAATCTCTACAAGTGAGAAGAGGATGTGGTGTAATGGCCAGAGCTGCCAACTTCGGAGCTGGGGAACCATGTTTGAGTCTTGGCTTCAGCTCAACATCCTGTGGTTCCGGGTGAATCACTAAATCTCCCTTTGCCTACCAAAATGAATGTGTCCCTAACGGGTGCTCAAGCACCGGTGTTGATGAGTAAGTGCTGGTGCTGAGCACCGGAAACCACCGGCTCAAATTAGGCACTGATTAAGGTCAAAGTTTAGGTGATGTTACATCCTCTACCCCTGGCATTTTAGTGAATCGACACTCATAGAATAAAAGGTCTTTGAGTAAGTATGGGAATGCTGTCTGGGTACAGGCATCTAAAATTTCGATGAGTACTCAGTTTAAAGAGAATGCATACAAGATCTTGACTCTTTGCTACCAGACTCAGGTGCAGTTAGGGGTCATTTTTGAAAGTTCTGACCTCAGCTGTCAGAACTGTCAATCCCAAGCACATATATGGTGGACCTGCCTACATGTTCAAGTCTTTTGGTCCCTAATACTCAGCCCTAATAAAGGAATAACAGGAGTCATCCTGCCTCTAGATCCATTTATAGTGGATGCTCACTTACTTGGGTGGAGAAAGTATTTACTTTCATATACAGATATGGGGAAACCGATTTCCCACCTCTCATTAGAAGGATGGCTGACAGTGGCACAGTGGGTGAGAGCGAGGTCTGATGGACCGTGATTTGGCATGTTTTAGCAAATAAGAAATAACTACATTGGTTAATGACTAGGGGTCATATGTAGGTAATTTTTGTTTTGCGATTCTCAAATTGAGATTTTTTGGGAATTGCAATTAGAGAATCGCAAAACGAAATGTAGGTAGGATTAGCAATTGTTTTTGCGAATGCCAATTATTCCTTATTTGCGAATCGCAAATTAAGATTTGCAAATAAGGAATACCTTCTCATTCGTTCCTATGGGCTAGAAGGCCCATGGGAATGAATTGGGAGACATTCTCAATTTGCGATTCTCAATTAGAGAATCGCAAATTGAGAATGCAATTTCAGGGTTGCAAGGGTGTCAATAGAACACCCTGTTGCACCCCTGAAATTAACATGTGTGCAAATGTGGCCCACATACATGCCCTAAGGGCATGTATGTGACCCACATGGCACTTTGAAAAATGCCAAAAAGTGCATTTTTCAAAGAAATCGCAAATTACCACCAACCTGAAAGTGGTATTTTGCGATTCCTTAAGCCAAAAGTTGCACAACTTGGGTGCTACCTACATTACATTTAAGGAATCGCAATTTGCGATTCCTTAAATGCAATTGCAATTGCAAAATAAGGATTCGCAAATTTTGTGATTCCTTATTTTGCATGTGAGTTTTTGTGTGCTACATAGCACACTGCCGTAATTGCGATCGCAAATCCTGAAATTCTGTGAATTTCGGCATTTGCGACCGCAATTAGGCTTCCTATATATGGCCATTCAAAAAGTATATTCTTGAACTTCCTGATTGCTTGACTCGCTGTTGGAAAATGAGACAGCATCTGTGAAGCCTGCACAAATAACATGACTACATGTGTCCTTTACTGGGAACCAAACACCCAATTGTAGCGCCTGACTATCAGAGGGTAGCTTTTCAGAGCAGTTTGAGGCTTACTCAAGGGAGGTGGTGTGGGTTAGTAATTGCCATTTGCAGGTGCGCAGAAATAACACTCAATAATTGATTGTCAAGTCTGTACTTTGCTTTATAAAAGTAAGAGTCCATTTATTAAACTTACACACTACTCAATACTATGCACCAATTTACAAATATACATAAGCTGTTGGAATTACTTTGTGACATTACATAACATCTCCAACACTCCCACGGGGGGGCTAGTACCACCACTCACGTGTATGCACATCATCATGCCCCCAATGCAGTTGGTTGAACATAACCTGGAGCGAGGGCCCTGCGCACTGGCAACATCCCAGGGGCAACCAACACTAATATCTCAACCAGCATTTAATATAGGTAACCCTGCCTTGGTGACACATAACATGTTTAAGCATATCTTTAGAATGGCAGTACTCATCACATTTATGGATCATTAGAATGCATTGCAATTACAGCCCCTAAAGGCATCACAGATGAAATAACAGGATTTCGCATATACAGACACCCTAGCAGGAATGGCTGGCAACATAACCCCACTTTGCTTATGCCATCACCTTACACAGGCACTTCACAATACACATGTGACCTTCAGTCCCTCTAAAAGAAATAACGTTAGTAAATGCATTTTCTGGTGCAGTTACAACTCTTCACCTCCAGGGGATTCCCTTCTCCAGACATCCCCAACTCAGACCTTCATCACCTTAAGCACTTCTAATAACGCCCCTAGTTCTAGAATCAAAGTTCCAGCCCAAGAGGTGTTAATCTGCAAGATGGGCCCTGGAGGGGTTATTTCTTTGAAATCCCCCGGACACTTAGGGTGGGACTTTTCTTCTTCGCGCTGGGGGAGGCTGCGTTGCTCCTGCAGCTCCCCCTGCACCTCTGTCACAAATGAGGGTGACCCCCCTCCTTTGGGGGTTACCAGGCACCAAAAACGCTGGATGTCCCATGCCTTGCAAGGCATTATGGGGCGCTTCAGGTTCCTTTCCCTGCATGTTTGATTAGCGGCTCCCCCGCGTCTTCGGGGAGAACCGTAATCCAACTTTGGCGGCCTCACACCATTGGAGGGTCTGGACCCCCAGGTGAGTAAGACAACTCGGGAGCCCACCCCCCGGGCCGCTTATGCTGATTTCGGGTGCCCGGTCCCACCGGGGCTCCTGGTACCTCTCGCACTCCTCTTGGCTGGTCCCTGTCGCACCCGGGACTCCCGCCTGCTGAATGGTTGGAGGGCTGCGTGGGGAGCCCAACCCCGGCTGCCCCCACTGGCTCCCTGCCCGGCCAGCACTTTTCCGTGCTGCAGTGGGAGACGGAGCCCCTCTTCGAGTCTGCCTGCTCCGGCGAGCAGATGAAGGAAATCCTGCTGGTCCTGCTGGACCCCCGCCTTCTGCCTCTTATCGGGGCCCGGGGATGGGGCCCCAGGCCCTCGTATCACACGAGGGCAATCTTCAAGGGGAGTGCAACGGCGCTCCCAGACTTGATATCGGGAGCCTGGGATTGGGGTCCCGGGCTCCGGCCATCTTCTTCGGGGGCCAGGTAGGGCTCCTGGCGCCCCACGCTTGGCTTCACAGGGAGCGTGACGGCGCTCCCCAACTTGACTTTGGGCCCGGGGATGGGGTCCCGGGCCTCCTGAGACCTCTCAGCGTGGGCTCTCCCCTCCCTAGCTCCTCTCCTTCTTCGGGCCCGGGGATGGGGTCCTGGGCCCCTTGGACATATTTACGCGGGGCGCGACGGCGCTTACCTGCCTCCTTCTGCAGAAGAAGCCCGGAGTTGGGATCCTGGGCCCCTACCCCTACATCTCTTCACAGGGAGCGCAAAGGCGCTTCCGGGCTTCAGGTTCCGGGGGCCAGGGTCGGCTCCTGGCACCCCGCAGGGGCACATTCACCGGATGTGCGACGGCGCACCCCAACTTTACTTCTCATGGGGGCAGCCCCCGGGACCTGTTTCCCCCGGGGGCATTCTCTGAACCGGCGGCGGAGCACCACGTTCTTCGACGTCGGTTGACCACAGATCAAAGGTCGCATACCTTCTGGGGGCATATCTCAGCCCCCAGGGGTACTATCTTCCTGCTTTTGGCCTTTTCTTGCTCCTAGTGGCGCTCCTCAGCCACTAGGAGCACTCTCCTTTGCCCTCTGGGGCTCTGAGAGGGGGTATTCAGCAGGGAGCTGTTTTCACTGGCTCCCTGCACCAGCCTATAGCCTGCTCTCCTCCTGGGCCTCTCCTCTTCCTGCGCAGATGCCCCTGCTACTGCGCACTGGTCCTGGACTCTTCTATAGCGCTGTTCAGGTTCCTGGGGGCAGTCAGGGGGCTCCTCCTTCCAACTGCCCATTGCGCCAAGCTCCAGCACCCTCTACCTCCGCAGACCACACCCCAGAGAGTGCTTCTCTTCCTGTCCAAACACTTTTTAAAGTTTGGGGAGGGGCCTGGCAGGAAGTCTCTGTTGGCCCTATCACACAGCAACACATCACTTCCCTGCCCCGGCTCCCTCCTTCCTGCCCAGACGTCTGGGTTGGTTTAAGATGGCGTCGTCCAGGGTCTCTGGCCACATTATCTCTGAAAAAGCCCCTTCCCCTCGCTGCCTTCCCTCCTTGGTGCAGCCTGGTACCTGGCACACAGTGATAGCTGCTGATGGATGAGCCTGTAGCCCACCCATCTTATCTTTGTGGAGGAGGTCTTCACTCTGGGAAGAAAGGTCATCAATCCAGGCTACTGAGGTCAGCCCCCGGCCAGGGCCTGCTTATGGCTGGCTCAGAGAAATATGACAGTTCCGGATGACCCAAAAGCAGTACAAATATGACTTTGGACTCTGCAGAATACTTCTTGTCATACCTGTTACAGTGGACATTAGTGTGTGTCTGGAATTTCTAGGCATTAGGAAAATAAAACTAACACATGTGCTCCCTATCCCCATAAGAGAATAATTGAATACACACTGTAAAGCACACCGACTTTCCCTGGCATGTTTCTTACTACTGTATAAATCCTATTCCATGTCACCACCCCATTCTGCATAAGTCCTTCCACACCAGTCTGTCTGCCCTGTTCCTTGGCTGCGCCCGCAAGAAATATCCCCCGCGCAGCCTCTACACATGTGCACACGCATGTACACAAGTGTCTGCATGTAACCAGCCCAGTGTCCCTTACTCCAGCTGCTGCACGGTGGCCTGGTCAAGCCAGATGGACACCAGTAAAATCCCCATGCAGTCTCTTTCATTATGGGTTCACTGTGGGTGAGTCCCAACTTATGAGGCTCCCCCAAAGTAAAAGTTCAACAATTAGGTGCTCAAAAAGCAAAAAGTCCGGTCGGCCCATAGTGTCAGAACCACCTTCTAACACTCACTAATTGCAGTTAGTCCACAATTATGCAGTACAATGTGTCCTGGCCCTAGATCCAAGACATTACATTGCGCCTGCCCTTGTGGCAATTCATTTGTTGCCAGTTAAGGAGCAAGTTGTTTCAAATCTGTGTGCTTGATCCAGAAAGCCATGCATAATCCTTAGGAAACATCCTTCTGCCATATGTTTCAATGGTATTCTCCTCTTTGCATTTTAAGATCCAAAGACACATTTCTGTTGTAAGTACCTAAAGTTCACCTCAAAGGTTTCATGACCACTGTCATGAGTTGGATGGAACAAGCTTTCTCAGGTCCTTCATCAGGAATCCAGGCTGCCACAACTTCGCTAACTATTGAAACCATAGCTGTTTCCTGTGATGAAGCACCTCTTCTTCCTCTTTTTCTTGTAATAAGCTACGCTGTGGCAGTTAATCGTATTTTGCTCTAGTGCCAGAATACCCCATGTGGGTGAAAGCATGTGTTTTACAAAAAACCTAAAAAATAAATGCATTAATAAATGCATTGAAAGATCTGCCAGTGGTGAATGAAGGTTTTAAGGAGTGGCGACTCCATCTAATGGGGGATTGGCATCCGAAAACAGTACTCACAAATCATAGCAATCTCCAATCCATGAAGAATGCCAAAATATCTCATGTTTCAACACTTACGTTGGGGTCTTTTCTTCGTTGACATTGATTTTGTGATCACCTAAAGGTCAACAACAAAAAATCAAAAAGTAGACACAGACATAGAAATTGTAGGTGTGCTTGGAAGTGGAAATGATCATTCATTCTAGTTTAATTCCTACTGAGAGAATTATTGGACTGTTAGAATTTAGTAGTTTTTTTAAGGCAGTACAAAAACAATATATCACTCAACAAAACCAGAATAGGCAGCTGAATCCAGTGAATAAGAGTACACAAGAGTTGTTATTTGTAAATGATCATTTGTATGTACCTCTCAAAAACTTACTACGCATGTAGTGGTGTTATGAATGGACCTGGCAGGGAGTTCAGGGATAAAATACACACTGGGTCTGATTTAGTGTTTGATGGATGGTACTCTGTCTATTGAGGACAATGCCCTGGCAATCCTGACAGACCATTGCCCGTCAAATTTAGAGATGACCACCGACTCAGCAGTCATCTCTGTACAGTGGAATGAACAGCTGTTACTGAGATTCCATAATATGTACAAAACGTTTGAGGATGTCTGCCATCAGTTTTTCTGGTTGTTCACCAAACGTTAAACATTTTTGGGGATTTTTCAGAACCAAACTCCCAAAGCAGAATTTTGTTTCGGAAAAACAAAACTAATGCCTACCACACCCTGGGAATTTTCTCCCAGGGGATGGGGGTTGTTTTTCTTTTTTTTGTGGTTGTTTCTTTTCCTGGCAGTGATAGACAGAAAAAGCAGGGGGAAATAAGAAATTACACCATCCACCCTAAATAGGGCGGATGGTGTAATGTCCTTTCTCCGATGGCCCCATCTCCATCGGGCAGTCAGAGGAGGTTTCCTATTCCATCAACGAAGAACATAAGATCCACCCATTTCTAAATGAGGTGGGTAGATCAAGGATTTGGTGTCTGGGGTACTCTGTCGTCTTTCCGGAAGAGTACCATGTCTACCAAACTTCAAATTGGGCCCATTGCTGTTAGTTCACCATCACTTTTAGTGGCCTTCACATAACGTGAATATTATAGAATATGAAAAATGATGCAAAGTTTGTGCCAGTTCAAAGGAGGACCATACAAAGACAGCGTGGATTTTTGAGGCCCTGTGCAAGACATATTTTGAAGGCCCCTGTTTGGAACAACTTTTCATTGTGTTTCCCACTGCCTAAAAGTTCAAGCCCATATGATGCCAAACAATACCAAATGATGTGTTGCATTTTAACATGGTTTTACCAAAACATGTCAAATGTTTTTTTTTTTTTGCCAGGACCCCAAATATTAATATTAACTTGACACTGGTTTAGAGAGACAGAGTTATAGGTAGGCAGAGAGGGAGATAGGTTTAGATAGAACAATATAATAGATAGAGCCGAGGTCAAATGGAGGTAAAGCTCAGTTTTCCAGGAGGGCCCTATGGAAGGTGGAGGCCCTGGGCTATTGCCCACTTTACCCAGGCCGTAAACAGATCTGTACAAAGATGCAAGAGATCTAGGCTGTGGCAAGCAATATCCATGGATTTGGTGGTAGAACTTCCCAAAAGTAACAACCAATAAATAAAGCTGCTTCTATGAATGCACACCCTTTTAACATTAATCTTTATTCTCATAAGTTATTCTAATCCTTTATGGTGTGCAAATGGCACAGACCTCCCCTCATGGACTTCATTCTGCTTTAAATGGCATGAAGAACTCACATGTTTGGCGTATAAAGTCTCTTTAAGCATCACTGAACTTTAACTGATTAGAAAATTAAATGGACCCGCAAGGGACCTACAGGTTTAATTAGAAATATTAAATGACTATATGGAAAACTGCTTTGAATGAAACACATGAAACTAATGATGATTGTTTCATAAGTGGTATGTAAATAGCCAGCACAGGGTGTTTTAATTAACACGCACAGGTAAACACATGGGTTGACTGGAGGATGTGATAAAGATAGAATTTAAGAATCTTGGAAAGAAAAGCGTTCTAAAGAAGGGATCCATGATGGGGAAAGGGAATTTATACCGTAGGCCACATGTTAATTACAATTAAATTCAAATTAGTTAACAGTGCTCTTCATCTTCTCTTTTAGAGGTTACAGATATAATTATCGTGAAGAGGTAGTTGTTTCTCCCAAAGAAGGACCCTTGCTGTCGGAAATGTGTTGACTTCGCATATATGCACAATCTGCTGAAAATTGATAACGTGCCATAAAATGGTAGGATGAAAATTGTAGAAACATGTTTGGAGGAAGTGAAGAGCAATACATTTTAAACAAGAATGAATTATTACTGACTAAATTACGGATTTGAGACAAATTTTATTTGGTGATGCTAGAATATATTGATGGAGCAAGGACTCGTAGAAAAGAGACTTGCTCGGGCGCAATCCTCTCACGTAACTTCTAACCTCGTATTAACCTTGTTTCATGTAAACTAATATGCACAACATGACATACACAAGAAGAAGAAGCTTGCCTATGTGTCTTACTGACAAGTAACTTGTGTGAAATTCTAAAATGGCCACTAACTGGAAAACTTTACTGCGCATGCGTCTACTCCATCTACGTAGTATGACGTGCTGTCGCTTGGTGGGAATTTTTTGCGCTTGCGCAGTTGCAAACAATATGGCTGCTTTAAAACTCACATGCTTGGCATCTGGTTTGCGTAAAACTAAAACGAGCTATTTTACTAATGCTAATGCGAGGAAAGCATTAATAAGTAAATGGGGTTAGACTAGAGATAGGTGGTATTCAGTGAAACCATTTATTTTTTATTTTAACATTTGTCTTTTTGACTTTTTTAATAGTACGTATACATGGCCCTTTTGCGTGAACCACAGTTTGTTCCCTCCTTATTGCTGCACATGCGTAGTGCAACTGAGCTGAAAGAAGCGAGGTGACACTTGAACACCATCCAAGGTCAAAAAGGGATACATATCCTGGTAAACAGAATGACAATCTACTGACACGGATGGAAATCCATGAACTTTTACAATTTGTGACAATTAAGATGTGAATGCAGGTGGGAATAAAGACTTATGAATAAAAATTAAGGAATGGGATTTTGAACAAAGAGCCGGAAGACTATATTGAAAATAAGCATGGTGTGATCCTCACCTCCCCTTGCCTGTCCAATCAGAATTAGTATGTTTATAAGTTTGAAACATTGACGGGTGGTACATGAATACCGAAGAGTATAATTGAGGTAGTTCTTAGTTAGTAAGAAAAGGAGAGATGCTGAATGCTGCAGAGCTCGGGATGCTGTCGGAGTGACGAGAGATGCTAACGAAGAATCGAATTGCAAAGTCATTTACCTTAAGCTAATTACTTAGAAGAAGACCGCGGAAGAATCTCGAGGAGGAAGAGAGTGTCAGAGAGGGGTGCTATGCATGAAATTGGTGATAGAGAGGTTATCTGTCCTGTCCTGATTCCTGTCCTGAATCCTTTGGTCACCAGATCTTTCCTTGGGGACCCTTCCCAGCTTCTTGGCCAAGGTGTTGGTTTTCACACCATACTTGGTAACTATAATTATTTATGTCTGTTTATGTGCCTATGTCCTTTTCTCTCTATCCTCTCTTTTCCATGCATTGTCATTGCATAGTATCAATTAACGTATTTTAATGATAGTTTGATTGAATCGTCCTTCCTATGAGAGATAGAGCCTGTTCTGTACTTTGTAAATGGTTCACATGAAAATATTTTTAGAATAAGATTTAAAATATTTCCCGACTCTGTGATCATTTCATATTTGCGAATACATTAATTTATGTCATTTCACCATCAACTAGTTCAACTAATGGTCCACCAACCAGAGGAAAGAACTTACTTTTTGATTAGTGAAAGATTAGTTAGGAATCAGAAGGAACTAATCTTGATATGGTAAGAAAATTATAAAACATGACTTCAGCGGTATTTGCCAGGGTGTTGTGAATTAATTTATGGGCCCAGATGAGTATTTGGTGTTAGATTACCTGTTGCTGGGAAGCCCCGGTATCATTTTTCTGGTAGCAGAGCTATGGTTATTATTGACTCGTTTGGTGATTAGTATTGAATATTGATTTTGATTATTGATTTATGTTTTAACAAAAAGAGTTAGCGTTTTGTTTTATGTTGTCCAGAATTCCCGGGAAATTGAATAACGGGTGGCGAGAGAAACCGCACTGCAGTGAGGTTACTCGTCTGTTGGAATAGCACTAAGAAGCTATGCAGGGCTGGCAGTGTTAAATTAGGGTCTATTTTGTATAAAAGTGAGAGTGATAGATAGCAGAGAGTTTGCTGGTGAATCTCTGGTCTTATATCACCTAGTAACAGAGACATTTTAAGACAGGGGCAAAGTGGATTTTGGCCCAGGGCCCCCACCTTCGAAGGGGCCCCCTTGTAAAGTCCCACCTACTAATCAATGTAAGCACAATGCATTTTGTGCTTTACCCATACTGTACTTTTTATGAACCAACCCGTCCAGTTCAGCAGTCTTTGCCTGCTTCGGCCCCACTCCGTCTAGGTAAATAAACGTATCTCAGACTGAAATGTTGTCATTTTGTGCTTGAGTTGGACATGTCATGCGCACTAAACTTCTGAATGCATCTGTTATCTGTGCATGCCCAGCTCAATCACAAGTGCCTTGTTTGTTTCATTTTGAAAAGTAACTGCAGGAAAACAATTCTTTCTTTGATGCGTGTTTCCTTGTGAGGCACCGTGCACTAGCACCCGTCAAGTCACATATTCACCGAAGAGGAGCTGCTGCTGCAGGCAGAGAGAGTACACACTGAGCAGTAATTATTCTCTGCTTAGTTAAGCCCAAGCCCCCCAAACAAAGGTGAGTGCAGGGGCAGTGTAGTGCTGTCCGTTTTTCCTCGCTGTTCTCCCTCAGCCCTAGTGCTTTTGAGAGGTGGCTAAACTTAGTGATGCAGTTAAAGAATATGGGCGACCCTATGTCCCTCAGAACCTGGGTAATTAATGGTTAAACAAAAAGGTGGTTCTGTTGGGTAAGACAAAATTACTTTGACACTGCTATTAATACAATCTGGGGTGAATGTCCTCTGAAATACACAGCTTACAGAAATGAATGCTTACCAAATAAGTCATAAGATCAACTCATATTGTTTCTTCTTACCAGAATTACCCCATTCAATGATATCATACAATACATGGGTAGACTGTCAGAATAAGTGTTAAAGTGCAATTGAGTGACATTTGTGTGTTGTGCTCAAAAGGTGAAAGATATATACAGTGGAACCAATTTCATATATACAGATATATACAAGTGTTTCAGTAGCCAGCTACTGATTTATAGCCAAGGATCCCTATTCTTCCTGATAGAATCCTGGTGATGTTGGACCTAGGACAATCGGAGGTTACGGCGGCTCTTTCTCAAGACAGGAGTGGGGGGGGGGTAATTTGGCAGTCTGACATTTAAACAAGATGCTGTGTATCAGAGAGACTGTAGGAGCACTGAAAGTTGCACCTAAATTAGAAGGAAGCATGTGTACTCACTCTGTGTTTAAGGCCGGAGACCCTCAGCCTGAGTCGGTACAGTACAATGGCCAATGTATCTGTAGGAGAGGAGTATGTCAGGACTTATGCATGTAAGGCTGACAATGGAGTAGCACATTTTGATGTGGTTTGGTACGCATGTAGCTGTCTGAGGAGGCAGCTCACGGTGCTTGCATGCATGGAGAACCAATAGTATATCGTTTATCATCTATTGGGTGCAGTTAACGGTGCTTGTTAGCATAACGGGCTGCAAATGGAGTGGTACACCTTTATTGGGTTTAGGTGACTGAGAAGCACATGGGGCTTACATGCATTTAAAATAAAAGACGCATCATTTAACGTCTATTCGGTGCAGTGCTTGTAAAATCATACTGGTGACTTCTGCACGTGTCGGCAGTGGCGGGTGGATTGCTCAATTGAGTTGGTCGCACTGCAAATAAGGATAAAACCTTGCCCATTTGCGTTAAGTACTAGGCGTTGAATGTATAACCCGTTACTCCCTTTGCGGGTGGTAGCGAAACTGTGAGATTACGTGTGGGGGCTCCCGACCGGTGAGGCACTGTGGGAGCCCGTAGTTATAAAGGTGGATGAATAACCATCATGCCAAGGGGTTGGACTGGTGTGGGATGGTACAATTACTGAGTGCCCGTAGCTGAGGAGGGAAAGTGATGGAATCTCAACGATCGCATAGGTACAAGGACCTTGCTCTTACTCGTAGTGTTCAATTAATCCGGTCAACGTATTAGACGGTGGTACAGCATCCCATCCATCTGCTGCATGAAGTCAATGCAGCCGACTCCTCCTCTCTCTATAGTTATATGCTTAGGCAATGACGCTGCTGCGAGGACGCGTGCACGCCGGGCGCGACGGTTGCCTAGTAACGGCGTTGCGTCGTTTGATGTACCACGCATCGTGCGTGAGATGACGTGTGTGTAATGCATGTCAGGGAATTAGCGGGTAAAAAGAACCGCTTCCTCTGCTTAACAATGTGGGGCAGATTCCTTGTTAATGTTGCAAGTGGTGCATTTAAGGGATGATTTGAGGGCAAAGCGCTGGGCGAACCTAACAGACAATTAGTTTTGAGTGGCAGCAATTTTTGATCACACATGACAAACCATGAGTCAGGTGGGCTATGCCACGAGTGCAGCCACATCCTTTCTTTTGGTTTAGCCAGTGAACTTGGAGGTGGTCATGTTATTGCTTTACAAGAGGTATCATGTAGTTTGATACACTTCTATGCAGGTTGTGGAAAGTGACAATCACATGATAATCAAACATTTAACTAGTTAAAAAAGTGCAGTATTTATGACAATGTTATACTTCATGTATCAAGAGGGCATGTACAGTTTGACACAAAACGTGCATGAAGGCATGTACAGTTTGACAAATCACGTGCATGAATGACGGGCATGATGTTATCATGATAATCAAACATTTAACCAGTTAAAAATGTGCAGTATTTATGGCAATGTTATACTTCATGTATCAAGAGGGCATGTACAGTTTGACACAAAACGTGCATGAAGGCATGTACAGTTTGACAAATCACGTGCATGAATGACGGGCATGCTGTTATACAAATGGATATGATGTTAAATTACGCATAATTAGTGAATAATGAGGTACAACGGAGGTATCAAACGTGTTGTGGGTGTGTCAAAAGTAGTCCTAGGTATGTTACTGTATATATCTTTCACCTTTTGAGCACTACACACAAATGTCACTCTTGCACTTTAACACTTATTCTGACAGTCTACCCATGTATTGTATGATATCATTGAATGACGTAATTCTGATAAAAACAAACAATACAACCAGTTGATCTTATGACTTATTTGTTAAGCATTAATTTCTGTAAGCTGTGTATTTCAGAGAGCGTTCACCCCAGATTGCATTAATAGCAGTGTCAAAGTAATTCTGTCATACCCAACAGAACCACCTTTTTGTTTAACCATTAATTACCCAGGTTCTGAGGGACACAGGGTCACCCCTTTTCTTTAACTGCCTAATTTGCAGGCGCCGACCTGCGAGGATTTATTCCTTCATTTGTTTGTGTTTATGTTCATAAATTGTTTTTACCCAACCATTGATTGCACACTGAATGATACAAATATCCAACCACGCTTAATATGACAGACAAAGACACCCTTTCCTATAGCTCTGACTATATTGCAAGACTGATGCAAGAGCAAGGTGCATCTAATTTCAAACTGGGGGCAGACCGCACCTCAGTTGATGCCACACTGAATGAAAAATTACTTAAGATAGAATGATTAGAAAAGAAATTAATCAGGTCACGCCTCCATGGACATGTGTTAACCAAATATCTTACAGCTAACATAATCCCTAAAGGCTTACAGGTCAGAAACGAGGCTGCAATATTCATCGATGTGCCCGAATTTAGAAAAGGTTTTAGTTTTGTGGCCAACAACTGCTCCAGGCACTGGATGGTGCTAGTGGTTGAAACGGCCATAGAATACGTCTAAAAATTAGCCCAGGAAATCGCCTACCTGAAAAGAGAAATCTTAGAGGACAGTGTGCTGACCAATGCCAAAGAGGCCCTTGAACAGGCAGAAAAAGCGCTATTGGAATTCAACACCGTGACCCTCAACAGGAAACTTGATAAACTTGCCAAGGATATCAGAAATTACGATAAGAAATACACACACCCATACTTGGCAGGCGAATACTGCCAACAAGACCATCAAGGATTCTTCACAAACAAGAGCAGACAAGGACCAAGACACTTCAATACTTTCTCTGACTCCTCTGTTGGCAGCGGCTCAGACTCAGAGCAAGAAGGACCCTCAACAAGCAGACAGGGCCTCCAGGCACCACAACAACAACATTTTTTAGATCAAGGCTACCGCCAAACCAACCGAGGTGGGAGTGCCGAACAAGGTTGGGGTCCACAGAGAAGATGGAACAGAGGAAGGGGATCCCAGAGAGGGAATGCGCGTGTGAGGTTCTTCCCGTCGGAGGGACACGGGGAGATTTCCACACAAAGACAGACATACTGCTGGTGACGGAAGTCACAACACTAACGGCAACAGAAGCTGCATGTGATATTCTCCTTTCCGGACGGAACCAAGGAAATTGCCACACTGAGACGATCGTGCCAATGGTAACAGAAGCCACAGCACTGATAGCAACAGCAACTGAAATAGCCACAACGGATAATCAACAGATCGGCACACCTGAAGTAACCGATCAGCAGAACATAAGGAATGAAGTGAGTGGTTCTGCACAGCATCCTCGAACTAATGTGAACCTCCAAGATCCCATCATCAATCTTTCGGACCACACAATAACAGCGGCAAAAAGAGAAGTGTTGAGCAAAGGGTCTCTCTTTCGTGCCCACAAGTAGGCCGGACTCCTTCACTACCAAACTAGAGCTACAAAAGTTCTTCCGCAAGGTGAGATTGAAATATTACTTTGGGAGTAATATGTACATGCCAAGACAAATGGCAACGCCCTCCAAACCACCCTCCACATTCACGCCTGGTTCCTATTGCATGAGCCAACGCATACTGGCATTTGAGCAAGTGGTCATGCAAGAAGTGATGGCATCACTGGAGGAGAGACAATACATCAAACAAGAAAAAATTGCATTAAAAGAACTGCGGGAGAACCATTCTATTGTCCTGAAGGCCGCCGACAAAGGCGGAGCGGTGGTGGTGCAGAATACCTGCAACTACGCCAATGAAATTGAACAACATCTCAGTGTATGAGACAGTTACCAACCAACACCTAGAGACCCCACGCTGAACATCAAATTACTCATAGAGACACTTGCAGAGGAAGATGTTAATGAGGGATTCTTGAGTATACCGGAGAAAGAATTTCTGATCAACAAGGAACCACCCATTCCAACCATATACACACTAGACAGACGCCCAGCACCACACTGGATCCCTACCAGCTTCGTGATCAATCTTCTGGAAATCGCCATGAAAAATATTTATTTTGTTTTCAAGCAACAATTCTATTTCCAATGTAAGGGAGTGGCCATGGGCGCTACATATGCACCAAGCAAGCCTGGCAAATATCTACAAGGACAGCTATGAGGAAGAACATCTGTACACACTTGAAAACCCCTTCATCGATTCCATAGCTGTCTGGAAGAGATATATAGATGATGTCATCATGATCTGGTCAGGCACGGAGTCCCATTTGCAAACCTTCTTCAGATGGCTTAATGAAAGAAGCTGTGACATCCAATTTACTATAACCTATAACTGCCACACCTTAGACTTTCTGGATCTAACATTTCAAGTGGACAATGGCTTGATCTACTGTGACCTCTACAGTAAGCCAACAGAGAGGAACACTCTGTTAAAATATGAATCACACCATCCTCGTAATCTACGAGACAATCTGCCCAACGGGCAGTATCTGAGAATGAGGAGAAACTGCACCAAAAGGGATGACTTCTTCAGAGAGACGGAGGTGCTTACTAAACGTCTATGTGAGCGTGGATACCCGTTGGGGCTACTAAAACGAGCAAAGAAAAGAGCTTGGTATTGCCCTAAAGAGCAACTCTTGACACCCAAGGAGAAAAAACCTGCCACTGACAACATAGTGTGCGTAACGCATGTATGTCATTACCACGCATGCTTTTTCAACGCATGCCTTTACCACGCAACTTTCACAACGCAAGTCGTTACAACGACTTGCGTTGGGGGGTGCTGGATAGTGAATAGTTTAATTTACTATTCCAACTCCAGTCCCCGTGGATAGTAGGGAAGGTTTTGGATAGTAAATTAACTATTCCCTATCCTAGAGCGCCCCCCAGCGCAAGTTGTTGTAACGACTTGCGTTGTAAAAGTTGCGTGGTAAAGGTACTCCGTTGTAAAAGTTGCATTGTAAATGCTGTTCCCCGTGCGTAACTACCTCTCACCCAAAAAGCCTACCTTGAACCTCGTAAACTACCTGACTTACGTGACCAACTGGGACTACCACCTATTCTGGGACACTTTAAATGTGGTACATGCAAAACCTGTCCTCTTTGCATGGAGGGTCCCACCCTGTTGTACCACAACAAAACTTACACGTTACCATCTTTGACAAAATGCAACACAACAAATGTTATCTATATCATCCTATGTCCGTGTAGCATACCATACATTCGTCAGACCACCCAGAAGGTCAAAATGAGAATCTTGCAACACATGAGCAAAATCAGATGTAAGGTTCACGGCGCACCTTTGGTAGAGCACTTCACTAGTCTCAATCATCCACCAGAGAGCATAAGATGGAGGGTTTTGGAAAAGATCAATGCAAACCCGATAGGGGGATCCATTGCAGCATCCCTAAATCGGAAAGAATGCAAATGGATACATATTCTAAACTCTGTGGCTTCTGGCCTAAATGAACATGAAGAGATAGCCAAACAGATGGGTTGTTGTTATGGAACTTTGTCCCTTAAACATATAACAATAGTTCCCCGCTTGCAATGGATCTTTGTCCCTCAACATGTAACAACCTTTCCCAGCTATGCCTTCCCTTTACCGAGCATAACATATAGATGTGCCTAGGACTACTTTTGACACACCCACAACACGTTTGATACTTCCGTTGTACCTCATTATTCACTAATTATGCGTAATTTAACTTCATATCCATTTGTATAACATCATGCCCGTCATTCATGCAAGTGATTTGTCGAACTGTACATGCCTTCATGCACGTTTTGTGTCAAACTGTACATGCCCTCTTGATACAAGAAGTATAACATTGCCATAAATACTGCACTATTTTAACTGGTTAAATGTTTGATTATCATGTGATTGTCACTTTCCACAACCTGCATAGAAGTGTATCGAACTACATAATATCTCTTGTACAGCAATAACATGACCACCCCCAAGTTTACTGGCTAAACCAAAAGAAAGGATGTTGCTGCATTTGTGGCATAGCCCACCTGACTCATGGTTTGTCATGTTTGATCAAATATTGCTGCCACTCAAAACTAATTGTCTGTTAGGTTTGCCCAGCGCTTTGCCCTCAAATCATCCTTTAAATGCACCACTTGCAACATTAACAAGGAATCTGCCTCATATTGTTATGCAGAGGAAGCGGTTCTTTTTACCCGCTCGTTCCCTGACATGCATTACACACACGTCATCTCACGCGTGATGCTTGGTATATTAAATGGCACGACGCCGTTACTAGGCAACCGTCGCGCCTGGCGTGCAGCGTCCTAGTGGCAGCGTCATTGCCTAAGCATATAACCATAGAAAGAGTAGGAGTCGGCTGCATTGACTTCATGCAGCAGATGGATGGGATGCTGTACCACCGTCTAATACGTTGACCAGATTAATTCAACACTACGGGTAAGAGCGATGTCCTTGTACCTATGCGATCGTTGTGATTCCCTCATTTTCCCTCCGCCGCTACGGGCACTTGGTAATTGTACCATCCCACACCACTCCAACCCCTTAGCATGCCGGTTATTCATTCGCCTTAATAACTACGGGCTCCCACAGTGCCTCACCGGTCGGGAGCCCCCACACGTAATCTCACAGTTTCGCTACCACCCGCACAGGGAGTAAGGGATTATACATTCACCGCCTAGTCCTTAATGCAAACAGGCACGGTTTTTATTCTTATTTGCAGTGCGACCAACTAGATTGAGCAATCCGCCCGCCCCTGCCGACACGTGCAGAAGTCACCAGTATGATTTTACAAGCACTGCACCGAATAGACGATAAATGATGCGTCTTTTATTTGAAATGCATGTAAGCCCATGTGCTTCTCAGTCACCCAAACCATATATAGGTGTACCACTCCATTTGCAGCCCGTTATGCTAACTAGCACCGCTAACTGTACCCAATAGACGATAAACGACATACTATTGGTTCTCCATGCATGCAAGCACCGTGTGCTGCCTCCTCAGTCAGCTACATGCGCACCAAACCACATTAAAATGTGCTACTCCATTGTCAGCCTTACATGCATAAGTCCTGACATATTCACTCCTCTCCTACAGATACATTGGCCTTTGTATTGTACCGACTCAGGCTGAGGGTCTCTGGCCTTGAACACAGAGTGAGTACACATGCTTCCTTCTAATTTAGGTGCAACTTTCAGTGCTCCTACAGTCTCTCTGATACAGAGCATCTTGTTTAAATTTCAGACTGCCAAATTACCCCCCCTCACTCCTGTCTTGAGAAAGACACCCACCGTGACCACCGATTGGGGCACCTTAGGGTCGAAACGTCGACGCTTGTCTTAGGTCCAGCATCACCAGGATTTCACCAGGAAGAATAGGGATCCTTGGCTTTAAATCAGTAGCTGGCCACTGAAACACTTGTATATATATGTATATATGAAATTGGTTCCACTGTATATATCTTTCACCTTTTGAGTACTACACACAAATGTCACTCAATTGCACTTTAACACTTATTCTGACAGTCTACCCATGTATTGTATGATATCATTGAATAACGTAATTCTGAGAAAAAGAAACAATACAACCAGTTGATCTTATGACTTATTTGTTAAGCTGTGCATTTCAGAGAGCGTTCACCCCAGATTGCATTAATAGCAGTGTCAAAGTAATTTTGTCTTACCCAACAGAACCACCTTTTTGTTTAACCTCTAAACTCAGTGATGGTGGAGATACAAGACTAATTACCTTGGCTCCTCATCTAGAAAATAAAAGGGGCACCCTTCGACTCTTTTATTTTCGTGCTGGAGACACTCTTCTAACCTTTTTAGACAGGTGGTGTTGGCCTTGACACTATCGATCTAAATAGGCCAGGGCACAGTGAAAGAATTCTAAATCCAGCAAAACTGCCAGGGTAGGCATAACGGTCCATTTAAAGGTGTAAACTTTAGCTAAACCCACTATTTGTTCATTAAGACATACCCTTCATTGCTCAAAGTATTTTCAGTTGTGGATGTACGATGCATATAAAACGAAGTTGTGGGTCAAACTCAGTTGACAAACATGATCTTGGTGGTCAGTGAAGTAGGAAACTAATCTGCTAATCTATCCTTATGTTGGCTTCTTTCTGACTATTAACAATCTGAATAACTATCTGTCTCTGCGTTTATCTCCTATTATAATACAATAGTGACACTTTCTGTGCTTGTTTGTAGAGCTAGCCATGTTTTTTCTTTACCAGTATATATTTTTGTCACTTTCTACCAAGCCATTCCTTTGTATGTTTCTGCCTATAAGGATTTGTCAATCTGCCTATCGATCTGTCTGATATATATTTTTTCCATTTGACTCTACATGTGTGTCGCAGACTCTCTGTATTTCATTTTAGGTGTGCATATGAAGTACTCTCATGGATCTTTTTATTATTTTTGTTGGCCACAAATTCACCATTACAGTGTGCAGTCATACAGGAAAACAAATTACCTGATATCCACAACCATAGCGTCCTTTCTAGGTTAGCAACCTGGCAGCTTCTTTTATCATCACCACACATATGTTATTTGAAAAAAATAAGCAAAATCACCTAAACCCAATATTTTTAGTACTTATCTGCACATAGTTCAAACAGTAAGTATACGTAGAAAACACTTTTAAATGTGCAGTAGAACGTCTTTGATCCCTGGCTTTTTAAAGTAAACAAAAGCAGATAAGTAATATTACAAATACACACGCTTTTGGTAAAAGCCCTATTTAGTATCATGTCTGGGCGTTTGCAGACTCTTGGAACAACAACAAATGAGGGTTATTTGTCTCTTGCTAAGGTGGCAACCCTAGTCCTGTCTCACTGAGGGCTGTAAATGAATTAGCCAAGGATACCAGGGAGGAACATCACATTGCTCTTGATAAAGCTATATATCAGACATTTGTTCCAGCCTTGTGACATGATTTTCAATGATTTTTATGTTTGTGAGGGTAGATATATTTAAAAAGAATGTTCAGAGCTAACATTAGACTTTATCTTAAGAATCTAGGGCTAGATGTACAAAGCCTTTTTGTGGTTGCAAAAGGCCCGATTTGCAGAATCAGGCTGTTTGCAAACGCAAAAAGGCATTTTCAAATGTACAAAGCCCCAATTGTAATGCAATAACCTGTTACTAAATTGCAATTTGGGTTTGCAAATCGGTATTTGGAGGGGGCGTGTTTAGGGCATTTGCATTTTTATGTATGAATGTTTTGGTACCGAAATGCGGTTGAAAAACAATCACACTTTACCGCTAAATTTGCAAATGATAAGGTTTCCCCAAGGACCCCTTCCCCTTTGATAATGGCTGAAAGCATATGTTTTAAGAGCAGCTGCTGACGTCAGCAGGCCACCATTCCTCTGATGGCAGCGAATCATAGTGGGTCGCAATTTGGGACCTACCTCCTTAATATTAATAGGGTAGGTCTATTTGCGACCCACTACTAATCACTATTTTAGAAATAGGGTTGCCTAGGCAAAGCTAGAAACACTAAATGCCTGTTGTTAACTAGTATGTTATCATGATTGGTTGAAGCGTCCATTGCTGAAATCGCAATACATCCCCTGAAGGGGCGATGCAGCAAGGATAAGTACAATACAGCAGGAAAATAGAAGGTCATTGCTTCTTATCCTTCCAGTCTGACTCAACCCTTCACCCTTTCAGAGTTGATGAAAAATGAATCCTCACCAGTTGTGTGCCAGTAATGCCAGATATTTCATATACGACTGTGAAGTTGCCTGGTATTTCTCAGATATTAAAAGATAAGCGAAGCAACATTCTCACTGTGCCTCAGCCCTCATCATCTGACTGTGAACGGATAGTTTCCCACACCAGCAGGCTCAAGTCCTCTGAATAAGCCTTAGGTTTTTTATGGTTCTCGTAACATTTACCTAATCCAATGAAAATGTCTAAACATTCCCATTTGTTAAAAAAGTTGAATTTTGATATTCTGTTCTGCTAGAAATGGTATTTAAAAACAAATTAAATGTTAAATTGTTAGCCAGTGTATTACAAACGTCTTATGCTCGATGTGAGGCCAACTTTACTATATGCTTGAGCACTTACTTAGAGCCCCATTACAAATAACTGATGCAGGGATGTTAATTCTGCACCTTAACGGTGTGACGCGGCGAGTAACATATGTGAAGGTTACATGTATATGGACATAGACCCGTGAGGGTCATCGCCAAACAATAGACTGAGCGACAGGGCTCAACAACCTTCAATCCCTATGCTACTATGTCACAGTATTAAGTCCCCATGCAGGATCACTTGTATGTCAAAACCATCGGCAATGAATGATGTGATGTATGTAATAATAAAAAATGCCAATAAAAATGTTTTACAAAAAAAAAAAATCTGCACCTTAAGAGATATAGGGCCAGATGTAGGTAATTTAAAATACCGATTCTAAAAAACCCAATTTTACCGATTCGGTATTTTAGAATCAGAAAATGGGATGTAGGTAAAAATTCGGTAAATATTACTGAATCGGTAAAATTCGGTATCATACATTCGGTATTTACCGAATCGGAATTTACCGAATCAGCATTTACCGAATCGGTAATTCCCATTCATTCCTATGGGCCTGGAGACCCATTGGAATGAATGGGAATTACCAATTCCGTAAATACCGAATCGGCTATTCAAAAAAAGAAAAACCCAGGAGTCAGCCAATCAGGTGCAACCACCCCTCTCCCAACCAGGAAGTGGCTACACCCAGGCAGGTGCTAGCAATCAGAAGCTTCTGGAGAGGCTGTGAGAGCAGAGCAGAGTCCCTGAGCCACAGGAACACTTTACTGCTTTTGAAAGTGAAAAAATGGCAAACAACACTGAGAAGGAAGGTGCAGAGAGGAAGAGGAAAATCAAATTCAGCACCATGGAGCTGCAGGTCCTCGTGCAGGAGGTGGCTAAAGAACACCAAAAATTGTTTGGGAAGCAGTCCCTGACGGTGGCAGAATCTGCCAAAAGGAAGATTTGGCTTGAAGTACAGTCAAAGGTAAATGCTGTTGGAGTGACCCCACTGGAGATAGACGACCTGAAGAAGAGGTGATACGACCTCAGGAGCTTAACAAAGCGAAAGATTGCAGAGCTCCACAAACTGGCGAACCTTACTGGAGGAGGGTGGAACAGGGCACCTGCCCTGACTGAGCTGGAGGAGCTGGTGGAGTCCACCATTGAACCAGAGAGCGTCTGTGGACTGGGAGATGCAGACAGCTCAGCCAGAGCTTTCACCAGAAAAGGTAAGAAGCATGCACAACAATCACCCCACCCCATCCCCTTCCCTTTCCCCTATGTGGCAGTGTTAACCCCACTCCAGTAGAGGTAGCAATATACACCAGCAATGCATTATAGGAGATGTAGTCATTGAAACACCTACCATGTCATACAGCATACCAAGCAACAAGGCATGCAACACACATCAGTGATAAACATGCTGAGGCAATAGCTACAGTGTTTCAGTGATTAAAATTTAATTGTATAAGCAGTGCTGCAGGAACACAGAGCTAATGTGGAGGAGTGTGGCTCACTGATTAGAGCGGCAGACCCTGATGCAGAGGTCTGGCCCGGGACCAGGGTTTAATTCCCGACGCGGCAGGGTCCTGAGCCCAAAATGTCCACGGACTCGATCATTCTCGCCTCGGTGCCTATTCTAATCATGGGGTCCCACGCTGCAACTCTGGGCAATAGTTGCTTAATCTCCACTACGGTGGCCCACCCGCTGCGGGATGCTTGGCTTTTACCCTGGGGATACCCAGTAGGAGTTATCTTACAGGGAAAAAGCCAGGACGGGTTCCCAAGGCAAGCGCCTTGATGCCTTCGGGTGATACGTGCGCTATATAAGTCGCAATACATTTACATTTACAATGTACGCTTTTATGTCCACAGGCGAGACATCTCGCTGGCGTACCAGGGAGAAGGAAGCCAGTGCACCACAGAGTGATGACACACAGGAGGTAAGCACAAGTGCAGGGAATACCACAGAGGACACGGGTGCACCAACAGCACAGCCAGCCTCCCAAGACCTGCAAATGTCACCAGAGCTGCAGGCCTCCCCAGAGCGTATTGGCTTCCCTCTACTACTGTCCTCACCTGAAATGCCTGCGTCACCGCCTAACACAACACCTGCAGTTCAAAAGAGCAAGAGGCATGTAGTTGCCACACTAGATCAAATGGAGCCATCAACAGGTGACAACCTTGGCTGGTGAAGAAAGCACCGCCATACAGCAGTCCAGCACCAAGGGTGCCCGCACAGGTACCCAGAGACAGCAGTGCTTTACAACATGTGGAGGGTCCCAGTGTCTCCCGTGGACTGGAGGGTAGCATGGTGAAAATACAACGTATGCAGGGGAAGGCCATCCTGTCGGTGCAACGCCAGATGAGGCACCTGAATGAAAACATGGCAACAATAGGTAAGGGCAGCAGCGCATTGGTGGATGAAAACAGGGAGATGGGATCAGGCATGAGGGAGATGGTTGCAGGGATGCGGGACATGTCACAGTCCGTGCTGCTCTTGTGCACCAAACTTGACCAGGACAGGAAAACAAGGCGGAAGGACAGGCGGCAAGCACAGCAACACACTAAGGCAGTCAACCGCCTGGCCACAGCTACTTCCCTTCTTTGCAGGCGATGCGTGAACATGCAAGAGGGACTAGCACACAGCAGCAATGAGGTGTCCAGGGGCCTTGCAAGGGTGACGAGTTGTAGTGAATGAGCTACTTTAGTGGTCTGATGATCTGTGATGACCCTCGATCACCACCATTGTGTACTGATTTTAGTGTGCTATGTTCCTTTAGCCTTAATGTAGGATGGTCTTGCATTACAATAATCTTGCCAAAGAATAGAAGGTATGGGATGTCGAGGTGCAGAGTTGTTGGTGATGGTGCACACATGTGCTCCATAGGGGATACTGAGGGATTAAGGACATAGTGTTATTTGAGTTAGGTGAATTATGACTTTAGCCTATTGGCTTTGATGTGGTATAATAGCATTCTGCTTTCCAAGTAGTAGAGGCCTATGCTTGAGCAACTCCATATTCTAAACTGCAGCCATCTTCTGAGCCTCTGTAGGTGAGAGGTGATATTTGAGATTACATGTGTTGTCCACCAGTAGTGAACCAGACAGAACCGGTTCTTATCGGGTGGAATGTGCTCTCTTCGTGCCGAGTCAGAGCAAAACGCTTGGCCAGCTGCTTGTTGTGCTCTTGGTACGAGGTGGTACAGGAATCCAGTGAGAACTGTGGGCGGAGTTAGCTAGAAACTTCGATGGAGAGCTGCATTCTATATTAGAGAAAGGGGGTCCGAGAGATGCTCAGATTCAGAGAGATTCAGAGAGATTCAGAGATGCAGGCAGAGAGAGTCTCTGAGAGGCAGAGAGCTTCTGAGATGCTGAGAGATGCTGATATGCTGAGCTGAGATGCTGGTCTGGTGTTTTGGCGGTCTGATGATACATCACATTGCAGACGTGCAGTCGTGAGTGTGTGCAACAGAGAGTCCGGAACCAACCAGTGAGGCAAAGAGAGACGGACCCTTCTTCAGATGACAAGACGCCTAAGATTATGGTGAGGTGTTCGATGTATATCTAACTTTATCTAACTATGCTTTTATTTTCAGGCTCTATGTATATCTATGTGCTGATGATTGCTGATGTTTAGTTATTTCTTTCTTTTGTCATCCTATTATCATGTAATAAAGAAACCCTAGAGCATATCATTTGTTGGTATTCCTTGTGAGGGAAGGTTGAGCCCTTTTTTACCAAGTACTTACAGAGGGATGGGCGATTCCCCTCTAATGGGTAATTGTTGATACGGAAGGGAAAATGCCTCCCATCAGGGATGTCTAAATTACATTGCCAGGAGGAGCATGCGTTGTGTACCCTCTTAGATTGGGAGGTGTTGTGACTTGTTGTTATTTGCGAGCTCCTCAGCAATGGTATTATATATTATCAGTGTTTATTCCTTTCTTGGGTAAGTATTGTGAAATGTGGTGTCTTTCTGTAACCTGAGAAAGGATGTGGTAAGTAATAACCTGGTGACTGACAGAAGCACCAAAAAATAAGGAGAAACACGTCATTACACGAGTGCTGTAGGGGTGCTGCTTAATGCGCAGTCGGAACATACTGCTACTCTGGATCTACCTGAGAGCGAGGAAAGCACCAGTAAGAGCAGCATGACAACCCCCCTATTGCTGAGACATGGAGGAGCAGCAGGGTCCATGGTGCTCCCGCTGCTCACACACCCAGTGAGGACAGCCAGCCAATTTCATCTGGTACCGGTAGGCATGGCCGAAAATGACTAATGCTGCCCACAACCCTTAACCTTGAATGAGGAAGTGACCCAGGACTCCCATTATTGATGGATAACATTTGTGTTGCACATTTGTGCCTTTCAGTACTTGCGTAGTGCCAAAAATGTAACTACGTTGGGTATATACTCCACCTGGCTGTGTCTCTTTCCTTACTTAAAAGTAGTTGCGTGTGATCTCCGCCCGTCTCTGTCTCCCATCTGTTGCTGGCGCTGGTGTTGGGCTCAGGCTGTGCACATTCGTCATCGTGGTCCTCATAATCACTTAATTCCACTTCTGTACCTTTCTTGGTCGCAAGGTTGTGCAACATTGCGCAAGTTGCAATGATCTTACAGCAGATGAGTGGTGAGTACTGCCGAGCGCCTCCGCTTTTGTGGAGGCAGCGGAACCTGCTTTTTAACAGCCCAAAAGTTGCGCTCCACAACGTTCCTAGTAGATTTGTGTGCCACGTTGTATCGTCTCTCGCTCGGGGTTGATGGGTTCAGGTGGGGTGTCAGGATGAACGAGAGGACGGCATATGCGCTATCACCTATTTGGAAATGAGAGAGCCATTAATCACATGCGCACCAACACATACATCTGCAATATCTATCAGGGTGTGTCACAGTGTTTTACCTAGCAGGTATCCTCCGAATTCCCCGGCGTGTGTAGATCCCACTGTTCTGAAAGATGTAGGAGTCGTGGGTGCTTCCCGGGAATTTGGCCACAATGTCTGTGATAATGTTGGCAGCATCACAGATTACCTGCACATTGATAGAGTAGGTTGACTTTCTGTTTCTGTAAATGTACTCTGTGGCAGCAGGTGGGCAGATTGGGATGTGTGGGCCATCAATACAGCCGATGACATGTGGGAACTGTGCCAGTTGATAGAAGTCAGTCTTGGTCTTTAGCAGTTCCGCATGTGTGTCAGGGAAGCTGATGTAATGATGCATTCTCTGCATCATGGCCTCTCGGAACTTTCAGAAGAAACGGGACAGGCAGCTCTGGGACACCCCACCGACCGCAGCTATCACTCCCTGGTAACTCCCAGATGGAAGCAGGTGTAGGCTACAGAGCACCTGCACATGGGGTGGGATGGCGTGCGCCCTTGGTGTTGGGTGCTCCAGGAGTGGGTGCAGGTCCCTAATCAAGTCCAAAATGGTGTGGGGGTGTAGCCTGTACCTTTGCAAGATCTCTGCCTCAGTGAGTTGGAAGAGCGTTATCGCTGTCTGTAGACTTGCTCCTCCCGTCTCCAGACCCTCTCTCCTGCTGCCTGTAGCCATAGCCGCCTTGCTATCACGTAGAATGCTGCCATTCTGGTCACACTGTTGCATTTTGGGGCCTTTTTTATAGCAGCACCTGGTTACCACCTGCTTTCAATCCATGGTAATTACCGACTCTTAAATACCAAATTTCGTGAAATTCGGTATTTTAGAAGTTACCTACATCTCTATTCTCATTTTTTACCATTTCTTATTTACTGATTTGGTAATTAAGAATTCGGTAAATTCCGAATCGGTAAATTCCGAATCGGTAAATTACCGATTCGTATTTACCGAATAGGTCTTTTTTGGGCTCCAACATCTCAAATGCCCAATACCGGTCGGTAACGGCCAAAATTCGGTAATTTGCGGCCGTTACCGACCGGTATTTGGCTACCTACATCTGGCCCATAGATACCAGGGTCCTGCTAACTGTGATGGTGTAGAATTAATGGTGATTCTAGGTAGAAGCCTAATTAATGAGGAATTACTGAGGAAATTTGTAATTCTGGGTTTGATTCCCCCAGTAAATCCTCATCCTCCCTCCACTCCCATAGCCCCAACTATTTTGGCTGCTAGATGCAGCCAAAATCTTCAGGGGAAACAGGACAGAGTTTCCACAGCCTATGTAGTACCTAATGAGAATTCCAGATGTGGCCAGTCACAGTTAACAGCCCCATTTGGAATTTTGGGACAACTTCAGTGCTTCAAATAGAAATATGAAAGTGTAGGTAATCATTATCCCGGAGTATCTGTTTGCTCCTAAGATGTCAATGTATCCTACCATTAAGAGTTTTGACAGTCTGCTGAGGAGCATAGGAACTCTCCCTTGTAAATTAAAGAAGTGCAGGTAATCAGTATCTGAACTCATAACGAGGCCCTTAGCAGATAATTAGTACAGAGATACCACATCTGTGTCACCGGGACAATAAGTGCTCACTCCTTGGCTTTTCTATTAAATTAATACATGGAAAAGAAGCAGCAGAAAGTTAGACACGCTTGATGTATAGGTGTGTGTGTGTGTCTAGAGAGAGAGATGAAAACATAATTGCACTGCTGTTGTGGTTCAGCTAATGCAAACATGTGAAACCTCTCAATTTGGCCAGTTATGGTATGCAGGTCATACAATGCACACGAGAAAGTGCACCACCCACCTTGCTCAGTGTACCCTTTTGGAATTTTAAATGAAAAACACCAGTATACCAAGAGCAAACCACAGTGGGTGACTTGAGTTAGGGCACGCATTATGTGCATCGTATATGTCGACTGCTACATTTCAGTTGTTTTAAGAGTTTCCACTTGCTGAACCATAGGTAACCTTTAATGGTGCTTTCAGTAAATTTCTGTGTTTTATGTGATGCACTTCATACATCTGCCATGTACCCATCCTGTGCTGCACGCAGGAATCGGCTGTGCTCACGTGAGTTGGGATCAACACCTGGCCTTTGGGCAGGCTACCGCCCAACCTGCCATGACTACAACCTTCTTCTGTTCATGGCTTTAGCCAAGAGAAGCAGGCAAGGACACAGGGCTTGATCTTGGACTAAACATGCAGCACGAGTGGTAACTTAGAATATTGCTAAAAGTTTTAGTTTGGGCATTTAACTTCAACAAACAAAATGTCAGTTGTGCATTTTACATGACAGGATTGAGCTCTCATGGTTTATCAGATGAGAAAATAGGTTATGAGACAAAGTGACCCATTTGATTCTGAGGCAGATCTCTACCTATTGTAAAAAGATTGTAACACACCCAGGCTCTCCTTGGGTGCATTGTGGCCCGATCTTCTCAGCTTGGCACTCATGGTGTTATTCTGAGGTACTTTAAAAATCTTTATCAAATACTAACACCTAAAAACACAAAGTACTTGTCAGGCACACCACTGTCATTAAAACTTTGGTTCATTTTGTGTGTGTTTTCGAACTTTCAGTAATCTGGCATCACAACAGATATGGCAATCATTTAAAAAAACAGTTAATGTATAACCTAACTTCATGCTGAATTTTGTTAATTGGACAACAATTGATTAAATGTAAGCTAATTACTTAACTGCCCTGGGTGCAACCAATTTTAGTGCCTGGTCGTGCAGCTATCTATCCATGGTGCCTGTGACCTTCTGCCTTCTGTAGTATCTTAAATGCAGCCATCTCTAAATTCACAGGGGTACTGCATCTATTGTGCCTATGAATCCCGTCATGTTTTGTGTCTGCAGAGGACAGGTAGATGGAGCACTGCATGGATCAAGATAACCAACCTACCTTTAATTAACATACAAGTATTTGAGAAGAACCTCACACCTTCGTAGAGGCTGGCTTAAAAAGGTAATAGTATAATTTTACAGAACATTGTAAGAGGTTACAGACTGTCATTGGATAGTGAAGGCATTGGAGCTATTAGCATTATCAGGTAAACAGAATCTACAGCTGTATTTGACTTTGTCAGTGGTAAACTCTGTTGGATATTTTAATTCATTGTGGAAAGATTTTATTTATTGAATACCATTGATATCAAGGAAAATACTTTAAATGTTGCAGTATGGGTGCTAATATCAAGCAATATGCAATTTACAGATGACAAATGAAACAAAAACTACTATTGACAGTTTTGCTGCCATCTAGTGAGATCGGCCAACACTGCTACAGGTTCCATTGCCTCCTAACCTGAGGTGAATTTATTTGTATCCACCCTCAGGGCACTAAGATGGACACAACACTCTCAGGTCAAGCAGTGGCAGGCAGTCAGGTTTGTTGCATACCCCTGGACAGACTATTTCACCTGCAGCTTAGTAGTGCATATTAAGAGGAGTGAGTGACACATGCTAACCGCCAGTCATTCTTTCACCAAGATTGTTGACAGCCGATGGAAAGACCTGTCTGCTATAGTAAACTAAGCATCCAGGGGGCACTGAAGCAGCAATAAGTAAATGGCTGGACTAAGCTGGTGGGTGGAGGGGCCTGAAAAGCTATTCATGAAAATGGCGACTATCTGTACGTGAGACACATTTAGTTTATCAAAGAACAATATATGCTTGAAATTATTTTTATGTACAACATGGACATCAATTCATAAAAATGCCTGGGGTAGTGGAAGTGACATCACAAGTCCTTTGACATTTACTTTCACTCACACACATGCTTACACATAAACAAACATTCACACCTACTTACACTCTCACGTAAACACACTCTCACCTGGGAGCACTCATACAACGTGCATTTAAAGCATTTTCTTTACTTACCTCAGTTGCCAGGAAATGGTCATATTTCAGCTAACGGTGTTCCATTTTTATTACACTAAGAGTGAATAATGTAAGATTATTCATTATTTGTGTAATGAAACTTTGACGGTTAACAAAGAGTGGAGCCCTAACCGAGGTCCAGAAGATCGAGCTGCCACTGTGTTCCTAGCACAGATTTCGCCACCTGTGAGGCCAAGGATTGCAAAGCTAGTACCAGGGATAACAAACGACAAGCCAGGGGTCACAGCTGCCACCCCTGGTGACTCCTAAATTATGTCCCTGGTGTACAAATCATATATTATTGATATAATAACATCAAAGGATTGACAAATTTATTCCTCTTAAGCACATAATTGAAATATTGATAGACACTGTATTTACCAAGTACATTAGGAATAAGTAGTCTACACAAAGAACATGCTTTGCGTAATTTAATAGCTAGTTGAGTTGCCTGTATTTACGTTTTCTTTTATTTTATGTTACAATTCATAGCTAATTTGGAAATTCCACTTCTATTAGAAATTGACTCAGTGTGAATATTTGAATAATGTGCCCAACATAAATGTATCCATACTAAGATGTGTGCAAATATAATTTTAAATGAATCATAACCCTGAGAAAAATAAAGTTGCCCAAAAACAAAATAAGTCATACAAGGAAAGTGATACATTTCAATTGCTCTATAAGTAAAAGAAATGTGAGTAATGTTCATGCAGTTGCAATTGTAAATGAATGCAAGTTACTTTGTGCCCCAACCTCCCACCACCTGCCAGAGATGGTAAATTTGAAATATACATATTTTATACCTTGGTCTAGTAGGTCCAGAGTGTTTATTCAGGCTTCTGGATTTCCTCAACATATTTTTATGTCCCACATCATAGTCTGCAATGGTGTGTTGAACAACTGGTTACCAATATAAATAACAAACAGCAATGTACTGTTTTCTTACTTCCTCAGTTCGTGAGCACATATGTTATTGAATCTTTATATAATCTGATAAGTTGCTCGCTACACAAAATGAGGCGTTTATATGTAAGTGGAGCTACGAAAAGGAAAAAATTATCTGAAGTAAAACAGAAGCTTGCAAAGCTTCAAAAAGTAACTTCACTTTTTCCGGTACAATCGAAATGCTGTATTGATAATGCAGTCATAGTATGAAGGAACTGATCTTGTTGCTAATGTGCCGGTAAAAATGTATACTGAGGATGTATTTACTTCCACTTCCTCTAACATTATAGGTTTACAAACTATGCCCGGAAATTCTTCTCAGAGTATGATAACCGATGACAGTCAATGTTCACAAATTCCGCAACTAAGATCAGTGAGCTACACAACAGATCCTGCCATTTGGAATCCTATTACAAATGAAACACAATCGTATTGGGTTCAAAGAGGGCCTCCAACCTGTCAAAATCAAAATAGTGATTTTCCCAGTTCTGCCCGTGTTTATCAAATTGGAGAAAAGAAACACAAGCAGAGTTTATCAGATGCTGCTTTCAAGCAGCAACTGCATAATGGGGAATTTGTAAGTCGTACATAGCTATTATATTCTTCTTCACAAGGAACAGTGTGCTGTTTTGCTTGTCTTTTGTTTTCTAGCACAGATTCTGCCTTCAGTAGAACTGGTTTTAATGACTGGAAGCATGCAGCCCGTCATATTTCTCAACATGAAGCTTGTCCTGAGCATCAAAAATGCATGTTAGTGTACACCACCTGTCAAAAAGAAGCTGGTAAAATTGATTCTGAATTAGAGGAACAGATAAAACATGAACACATATACTGGCAGGGTGTGCTGGAAAGAATTGTAGCAGTTGTTAAATTTTTAGCAGCCAGAGGTAAGGCATTCAGAGGAGAAAACCAGATGATAGGATCACTGCACAATGGAAATTATTTGGGGATTTTAGAACTTCTAAACCAATTTAATCCATTTCTTGAAAAGCACATCATGAAATATGGATGCTGGAAAGGACAATCCCTCATGACTATCAGCAACAATTTGTGAAAAATTTATCACATTAATGAGCAAGAAATGTTTCTCTGCAATACTATCAGAAATAAAAGAAGCAAAATATTATTCTATCAGTGTAGACTCCACTCCAGAGCTAAGTCACATTGACTAGTTGACGTTCACAGTGAGGTATGTAAAGGGTCACCTACCAAAGAAGCGTTTTGGGGAATTTATCTCCATTCATGGTCATGGGGCAGAGTATCTTTTATTTATTTATTTAAAAGGTTATATATAGCGCTGCTGGACCCGAGAGTATCAGAGCGCTTTACATAGTTAAAAGAAGATAACATAGGAACATAAACAGGAATATATTAAATACATACTACAGTTTGTTAGTTTATAGGAAGATTAAAAGAAACAATAGAAGAAGTATGAGAGAAAGAAGAAAAGGAGTTGGGTAAGTGAAGGGATGTATGACATTACAACGCATGCTTTTACCACACATGCCTTTACAACGTGGTATTTACAACGCATGCCTTTACAACGCATAGCGCTTTGGGGTGCTGGATAGTGAATAGTTTAATTTACTATTTCAACTCCAGTCCCCGTGGATAGTAGGGAAGGTGTTGGATAGTAAATTAAATCTATTCCCTATCCTAGAGCGCCCCCCAGGGCAATGCGTTGTAATGGTTTGCGCTGTAAATACCGCGTTGTAAAGGCACTACGTTGTAAAAGTTGCGTTGTAAAGGTTGTTCACCAAGTGAAGGGGTCATGAGAGGGGAGTAGAGGAGGGATTTGGAGGGTAGAGCATAGTGAAGGAGGGGGAAAGGGGTAGGGTAAGAGCGCTTAGTGATAGAAGGGTGCTTAGCAGGATTCAGGATAGATAAAAATTAGGGTCCCCAGTGTTTATTGAGGAGAAGTAATTTGAGTCTCTTTTTGAAAAGAGGGTAGGAGGGGTTGCAGCGAAGGTCTTTGGGAAGAGAAATCCAGATCGTAGGGGCATTGCCGTAGAATGCACGAGATTGGGTCTTTTTACATTTGAGTTTAGGAGGGGTGAGGACAAGGGAGTTAGTACTTCTCAAGGATCTGGTGTACCCTGCTTTATGTAGTTTACTTGAAAGGTAGGAGGGGGTGTCTTGGTGAAGTGCTTTGTGTGTAATGCAGGCTATCTTGTATGTGGAGCGGCCTTCAATTGGGAGCCAGTTAAGATTTTTGAGGGCAGGGGAGATGTGGTCAAATTTTCTGCAGTCAGCGATCAGTCTAGCTGCTGTGTTGAGGACAGCTTTAATCGGTGCCAGGTGGGCTTGGGGTGTGCCTGCCAGAGTAGCATTACCGTAGTCAATCTTGGATAGGACAAGAGATTGAATAACGATTTTGAAATCATCGGCAGGAATGAAAGGTTTAATTTTTTTGAGGTGGTGCAGGGTGAAGAGAGCACTTTTAGCTGTATTTTTGACGTGGGGGATGAGGGAAAGGTTCTGATCAATACTGATATCAAGGGATTTGATAGAATTAGAGGTGGAAAGGGAGCAATTAAGGGCATTGATGTCCTTAATACAGATTTGAATGGGGAGGGGATTTTGTTTAGGGGTGAAAAGAATGATTTTGGTTTTTTTAGGATTCAGTTTAAGATGATTAACGTGGAACCAGGCTTGGACTTTCAGTAGAGTGTCATTGAGGTGAAGGATGTCATTGTGGGATTTAATCTTGTAGTAAAGTTGTGTGTCGTCGGCATAGAGGTGGTAGCTGATTTTGGCTTGTTTGAGAATGATAGTGAGGGGTTCCATGAAGAGGTTGAAAAGGGTTGGGGAGAGGATAGACCCTTGGGGGACCCCGAGAGTGATAGGTTTGGGTTTAGATAGACAATGACTGAGCTTAATTTGCTATGATCTGTTCTGGAGGAAGGATGTGAACCATTTGAGTACATTGCCTTCAAAACCAAATCGCTCTTTAAGGGTGTTCAGCAAGGTGGGATGATGTACCGTATCAAAGGCGGCCGAGAGGTCAAGGAGGATAAGTAATGAGGATTCGCCTTTGTCAAGAGATCGATGAATGTCATCAGTAATATTGAGCATCGCTGTTTCTGTGCTGCATCCCTTTCTAAATCCAGATTGGTAAATGTCGAGTAGATTGAAAAAGGAGATATGATTATCTAGCTGGGAAAGGACACATTTTTCAAGGGCTTTAGAGAGGAAAGGAAGGTTGGAGAAGGGGCGCAGATTGTTCAGATCATTATGGTCGGCAGTGAGGTTTTTAAGAATGGGGGATATTTGGCCTAGCTGAAGGGAGGCAGGAACGCAACCGGAAGAGAGTGAGGAGTTGATGATATCGGACCAAATAGGGGCAATGAAATGCTTGAGCTCTTGAACTAAATGGGCAGGGAGGGGGTCGTTGGAATGTGAAGACGGTTTAAGTTTGGAGATGATGTTGATGATATTGGTTTCAGAAATTGGTTTAAAAACGCTCCATGAAGCCTGGTTGTTGGGAAGGGAATTCGTCGGTGAAGATGCAGGTTGGGTGCTGGAAAGGAGGGTGTGTGCAGGGTCGAGGTGTTGGAGTGCGGGGGGGAAAAGAGAGCTATCAGTGCTAGGGAGGGAGAGTAGGATGGGCGGTTGTCGGGAAGGAGGACGGGGGGCGGAGGAAGATGGTGAGTTGGGAATAGTAGGGATGGTGAATTGGGTGGAGGGAGGATGAAGAGGGAGAGCAGGGGAAGAGAAGGATATTTCAATGGTGTTAACTTTATTGGAGAAGAAACTAGCAATTTCTTCGCATCTTTCCACAGAGGCTGCAAGTTTAGAGGGCCAGAGGAAGTTTGTTTTTTAACAATGTTAAACAATTCTCTGGGGCGGTTTCTAGCCTGGTCAAGTTGAGACCGGAGAAAGGTGGCTTTCTCATTGAAGATGTGCTCTTTGTATTGGGCTCTGTTTGCTCTAAGAAGAGCCAGGTTTTCAGCGAAGGGATGGCTCCTCCAAGTACGTTCAGATTGTCTGAGGGTTCGTCTTTCGTTATTGAGGTCAGCATTGAACCAGGACTTGGAGTGGATGTTTTTTTTTTTTTTTTTGTTTAATGGGAGCAATAAGGTCGAGGGCCTCAAGAATGGAATTATTATAATGATCAGTGACATCATTGGTGCTAAGAGAGGGGGTGAGGAGTAAGCGAGCTTTAATTGTGGATTCTAGTTCACCAGGTGGGATGAGGTGAAGGCTACGAGTGGATTTAGTGGGAGGAGTACTGATACGGGAGGGAGGTTTAGAGGGGCACTTCAAGGTGAAGAGGATGAGGTGGTGATCAGACCAATCTACAGGAAGTATACTAGAGAGAGTGGCTATATCTTTGTTAGTGAGGATAGCATCAAGGGTGCTTTTTTTTTTTTCAGAACTAGATTTTATTGACATTTCAGATATGATTGCAAGACATCCACAGCACTCCGAACACCGGAGGGGCTGTGAGCAGATAATCAAGAGGCAGTGCAAAGCAATCAATACTGCAAACAGGATAAGACATTAACTTTGAATTACCCGAAAGGGTGCCGCTTTTGATATGAGTAGGGGCCAGGCAGATTTATGTCAGGTCAGTGATGTCTAGGGTTTGATTGAAAAGGGTGACCGCAGGATCATCATTTTTGTTCCAGTGGATGTTATAGTCACCCAGGAAGAGATTCTTGGAATGGGAAATCGAAGCCTACTGCTCCGTTATTTTGTACACTTTCCAAAATCTCTGCAATGAGTATCAGGAGCTTTTGCCATTTCCTGCATTCATAGTCATCAAATTGGTCTCTCAACTCTTGGACATAAGACTTCAAAGATTGGATAATGTTGACTGCAACAGATAGGTTCACATCTACTTTTTGTACAGTCTTGCTTGGTTCGTTGAAATACATCAGTATGTCATTCCAGCGAATGGTCCAGAAAATGGTTTTCAGCTTGCCCATTTTTTTTAAGGAGACTAAGTGCATCATGCATTGTATCTTTTGACTGAATGTGATCATTAGTCAGTGAATCAAGAGCAGCTTTAATTCTTTCATAGCTATTACACAATGTATTGAGGGCATCTGCATGAGCTGACCATCGAGTATTAGACAAGCTTTTCAAAAGCTTGTGATCTGGGCCTACAGAATTAAGTAGCACATCCCAATGATGATTAGAAGCAGCAAAAAAGGTGTACAAATTTTGAACAAAGTCAAAAAAAGAAACAACCTGCATGCTGCACTCAGCAGCTTTTATACCCACCAAGTTCAAGGAATGCCCAGCACATGGCACATAAACAGCAAATTCGTTGATCTCTTTCAGTCTTGCCTGTAAGCCTGAATACTGACCAGACATATTGGATGCATTATCGTATGACTGACCACGGCAATCTGATAATGAAATACCAGCCCGCTCTAGGAATTTCACTACAAGATCGGCAATATACTCTGCCACATGACCATAAATGAAGATAAATTCCAAAAAACGCTTCTTTGGTACGTGACCCTTTACATAAAACACTGTGAACGTCAATTAGTCAATGTGACATACCTCTGGAGTGGAGTCTACACTGAGAGAATAATATTTTGCTTCTTTTATTTCTGATATTATTGCAGTGAAAACTGTCTTGCTCATTAATGTGATAAATTCTTCATGAATTGCTGCTGATAGGCATAAGGGATTGTCCTTTCCATCATCCATATTTCCTGATGTGCTTTTCAAGAAACGGATTAAATTGGCTCAGAAGTTCTAAAATCCCCAAATAATTTCCATTGTGCAGTGATCCTATCATCTGGTTTTCTCCTCTGAATGCCATACCTCTTCCTGCTAAAAGTTTAACAACTGCTACAATTCTTTTCATGTTTTATCTGTTCCTCTAATTCAGAATCAATTTTACCAGCTTCTTTGTGACAGGTGGTGTACACTAACATGCATTTTTGATGCTCAGGACAAACTTCATGTTGAGAAATATGACGGGCTGCATGCTTCCAGTCATTAAAACCAGTTCTACTGAAGGCAGAATCTGTGCTGGAAAACAAAAGACAAGCAAAACAGTACACTGTTCCTTGTGGAGTAGAATATAATAGCCATGTACGACTTACGAATTCTCCATTTTGCAGTTGCTGCTTGAAAGCAGAATCTGGTAAACACTGCTTGTGTTTCTTTTCTCCAATTTGATAAACACTATTTCAATTTTGACAGGTTGGAGGCCCTCTTTGAACCCAATACAATTGTGTTTCATTTGTAATAGGATTCCTGATGGCAGGATCTGTTCTGTAGCTCAGTGCTCTTAGTTGCAGAATTTGTGAACATTGGCTGTCATCTGTTATCATACTCTGAGCATAGTTTGTAAATCTATAATGTTAGAGAATGTGGAAGCAAATACATCCTCAGTATATATTTTTACTGGCTCATTAGCAACAAGATCATCTCGTTCATACTGTGACTGCACTGCATTATCAGTACAGCATTTCAATTGTAACGGAAAAAGTGAAGTTACTATTTGAAGATTTTCAAGCTTCTGTTTTACTTCAGGTAATTTTTTCCTTATCCTAGCTCCACTTACATATGAACGCCTCATTTTGTGCAGTGAGCAAATTATCAGATTATATAAAGATTCAATAACATATGTGCTCACGAGCTGAGGAAGCAAGAAAACAGTACATTGCTGTTTGTTATTCATATTGCTAATCAGTTGTTCAACACACCATTGCAGACTATGATGTGGGACACAAAAATATGTTCAGGAAATCCAGAAGCCTGAACAAACACTATGGACCTACTAGGCCAAGGTATAAAATATGCATATTTCAAATTTACCATCTCTGTCTGGAAGGAGGTGGGAGTTTGGCATATATGACATTACAACGCATGCTTTTACATCGCATGCCTTTACAACGCAAGTATTACAACGCAGTCCATTACAACGCATAGTGCTTTGGGGTGCTGGATAGTGAATAGTTTAATTTACTATTCCAACTCCAGTCCCCGTGGACACTAGGGAAGGTTATTGGATAGTAAATTAACCTATTCCCTATCCTAGAGCGCCCCCCCCAGAGCAATGCGTTGTAATAGTTTGCGTTGTAATGGTTGCGTTGTAAAGGCTCTGCGATGTAAAAGTTGCGTTGTAAAGGTTGTTTACCGACGGAGCTTAATGCTGAAGCCATCAGAGGTGCCCCTGAGAAGCACGACCACACAACAGGTTTAGAATAAACAAAGGCCAAAAAAGTACTTCTGCATTTAATGTGGAGAAGATAGTGCAATGTTTTTACATGTAGGGTACGCGCGCGAATGTCCCACTGCCAACACAGGAAAGGCAAGCCCTCATTCCAATGTATAGTGATGCTTTCCTGCATAGAATCTGGCAAATAACCTGCAGCTGATTGGTTGATCTAGTAGGGTTTCAGTGTAACACTTTTTGGGTTCGTTTCAGCATTCGGTTTACATTGTTGGTGTACGCTAAGCTGTACATGCCCTAGCATAAACATTTTTGCCCCATCACTTTCAAAGTCCACCAGCCTCCCCTGGAGATATATGCATCCAGGTAGCAAGTGCGGTGACAACTGGTTGGTCAATTCCAAAATGAATGCTCTTGTGAACCTGTATTTCCTCATGCACTCACGCTCCACCATGGTTTCACGATCCGGGAAGGGTCTGTGGACAGTTGGTGCCCTGGGGAACACATGACAAAGTATGAACACATATTACTCGCTAAATTGAACATCAAGTAATACAGAATCAACATGTTGCATCGCACTTACAATAATGATACAGTGAAGTCAGATATCTGAGGTCAGTTCTCTGTCTCTCCCCATGTGATCAATTGTAACAGACACAACACACACACAATTAAGTATCAGCCATAGATTCTTAGGTCAACCAGCACATGGGTTTAATGTACATAGACATGGACAAGGTATTAATAATAATAATCCACATTTGTATACCGCACAATCACCCGTTAGGGTCTCTAGGCGCCGTCGGGAAGATTAAGCAAGCTATTGCCCAGAGTCACATGGTGCTGGGCTAACCTGCCGCCGGAGCCGGGGATCGAACCGTGATCCCCAGATTCCAGCGTCAGTCGCCCTGGCCGCGGCGCCACACCTCTCCCCTGATTACAACCTAGCAACAACCCTACATACAGACAACTTATCACCATGCACAACACTGTCATGGTGTGGACATTGTCAAGATGTGATGTATGACCTACACAACACAATGATCCCCCGGGACAGTGGACAAGCATAGGAGGATGATGTGTGAGGTGGTCACTCAGAATAGTCATGTCCCTCACAAACACTGGTATAGTTGCACTTTCAGCTAGGATCAGAATGTGCGTAGTCTTGTCTATTGTCTCTGTCCCATTTGAAATGTGCTGAACTTCATCCGCACAGGGCATACAGCATGCCATTATTCATACATCCATTGTCTGAGTAGATGAGTGTGCATTGCATGTACGCGTGAGCCATCTCGTGATGGAGCAGGAATGACAGATTGTATGCCCAGAACAGTGTTGTACGACACGGGTGACTATTGCATGGACGCGTCTGCCACATCCTGACCGAGCCGGACTGACAGATTACATGTTTGATTCAATGCTGTTTGACGGGGGTGAGTTTTCAAAGCGCGTCTGCTAAATCCTGACGAGCCGGACTGACAGATTGCATGTTTAATTCAATGCTGTTCGACGCGGGTGAGTTTTCAAAACGTGTCTGCTACATCCTGATGGAGCTGGACTGGCAGATTACATGTTTGATTCAAAGCTGTTCGACGCGGGTGAGTTTTCAAAACGAGTCTGCTAAATCCTGACCGAGCCGGACTGACAGATTGCATGTTTGATTCAATGCTGTTCGACGAGGGTGAGTTTTCAAAACGCGTTCGCTAAATCCTGACCAAGCCTGACTGACAGATTGTATGTTTAATTCAATGCTGTTCGACGCGGGTGAATTTTCAAAACGAGTCTGCTAAATCCTGACCGAGCTGGACTGACAGATTGCATGTTTGATTCAATGCTGTTCGACGAGGGTGAGTTTTCAAAATGCGTCTGCTAAATCCTGACCGAGCCGACTGACAGATTGAATGTTTAATTCAATGCTGTTCGACACTGGTGATTTTTCAAAACCCGTCTGCTACATCCTGACCGAGCCAGTCGCATTGATTGCCTGTTGGTCGTCATGGTGACAGACGCGCATTTTGCATCGGGTACGATTTGCGTACGGTACGATTTGGTTTACTATTTAAACAAATGTATCAAATTATAAACTGTCATGATGCAGGTATTTTGAACGTTGCGGTAGGCATGTCCGAGGCATTCTATCTCATGGATTGGACTAATTCATAGGATGCGAATGAGTCAGACCTATAGCTTTGGACGCATAGGACCGATTCTGCCTCGGCAGAACAGATATAAGGCTGTCTCTTGCCCTGAGAGCACACTCGCCTGCACTAAATGATCCATATAAACATCTCTGCTACCACTGCTGCTGTCTCTGCATCCACTGTCTCCAAGGATAGCACATACTGTGGAGAGGGCTCCAGCCTTCACAGAGGAGGAGAACCAGGCCCTGCTGGACAGCCTCCTACCACAGTACAGCAAGCTGTATGGAAAACCAGGGGAGCAGGTGAGTGTGCAGTCCACATCCTCTCTCATTGTGCATCTTGTCTGACTAGCACTAAAGGCATTGTGTGAAGCAGTGGCTAGCATGTTCACTCAGTGGTCGTCACACCCAAAGTGTGCAGGCACCTGCAGTGAACAGTTACTGTGGTTTGAGAGCGCTTTTTAAGGCGGGCATACTAGCAGGGCCATGTTTCCATGTTGGTGATGCAGGACAAGTGTCCATCCACATAGTTGCACTACCTGTGTACATCAGATGCCCTTGCGAAAGGCACATGTTTATCTAACTGTGTGATGCACAAACATGTTGTATGTCTGTTAATGGTCCTTTAACTTTGTCATCCTCACAGGTTGATCCTCACAGGAGATCTGGCTGACCATTGCCTGGGCAGTTCGATCTGTGGGGGTCCACAGGCGTCGCATCCGCAGCTGCCAGAAGTGGTGGCAGGACCTACGTGGCTGGACCAGACGCATTGCTAGAGTCCAGCTGAAGCTGTCGCCTCTGCCAGTGGTCTTCCCTGACCTGGATGGGCTGTTGAAGGCCAGTCAGCAGCAAGGAGGGGGTACGTGCATGCCTTGTTTGTGAACTGTGCCTAACATGATCTTTGCATTCCTTCAGCCTGGTTACGCTGCCACAGTTTGTCTGTCTGCTAGAACTGGAATCATGATTCATGTTCATTAATTCTGTAATGGCCCTTCCTCATCTGATACACAGCTGTGTCCCTTTCAGTCAGTGACATGTGTCACTGGGGGTGGGGGGGCCTGCTGTTGTCCAAGGTTGATGCGGTGGACTGCATCTGCTACCGGCAGAATGTATTTGCCTTCATGAGTGTGGAATTAATTGACATTTGTCTGCAGATCGACAGATTCGTGACATGCACTCTGTACGGGCCATATATACGTGTCCTAGTTGATGCTCTGCATCGCCATATGTATCTGGGGTGTTTCCCAAACACACATGCAGCAGGTGTGACAATGTTGTGATCTCTGAAGTATGTCCATCATGTGTGTCACACATGCATGGACACATGCCTACTGTTCTTGCTAATCCCATGATGCACAGGGCCCAGGTCAGGTATGCCTACTCCGGGCATGGTGTACACTCGTTTCTCCTAATCAAGTGTGTCCAAGTAAAAATAATGCATTGTGCTATGTGCAATCAGGTGTCAGCTTCTGTTTCATTGTGGAGTGGGCTAGCTTTTTAGACTCCTGGGGTGTCAACTATTTTTGGGTGGGCAGCCAGCTGACATGTAGCTGTGGGATCTTCACGATCGGGTCAAACATCGTTGTGTAATCACCTGACTGTGCCTGATGGTGTATACAAAATTTTAGTGCAGGCAGCTATATTTCATTGTCATCAGACGGTGATGTGATCATGTTGACAGACTTGTGCTTGCTGTCACTCTCCTGTGGCATTTGTATGACATGATATCATTAGTAGCCTTAACATGTGGGTAGCAGTGGGCCAACATGTGCACTTGACAGATGAAGGGCTTCTATTCCCCCCAACTACACTGTTGGTTTTGTGATGCACTGCCCCAGTGACAGAAGGCAGCAATGACTGATTACCCAGACTGCCCTATAGCATGTAGTTTAATTTGCTATAGTGTGTCCTGCAGTGATGGAAGTTGTTCTGCATGCGCTCAAATGTGGCATTGTCCAGAAAAACATGAGCCCATAATGGTGTTTGGTAAAGGAAGCATATCCATATGACTAACAATTACTTAGGCAATCCCTATCCTTGACACATGTACAAAGTCAGTAGCAGGAGATGGTATATGTGTGTACTGACACATTGCCATCACAAATCCTGCAGTTCAGACAACTGTCTATGTGGTGCATGTATGCACAAATGAGTAGTGTCTGGCTACACGCACCAGCCTGATGTCTCCATGGACATCTAGGACATGAGGGGCTTGGTTTACTGGCAGACTGACATGTGTGTTTTACAAATATGTGTCAGCACTTTAGAGAAGTTACTGCAAAGGATGCACATACGTGCACTGAAATATGCTGTACTGACTGTGATGTGTGATGTCAATACAGGTGGCTGATGTTTCTCTGTTTACCCTGTTGATTTGCAGTTACATCATCTACGGACACTGGAGGAGACGGGTCCATGGACCATGAGGAGCCACAGCGCGAGACAGGGTCTGCTGCTGAGGAATCGGAGGGACCCAGTGGCACGGAGGGTGAGGGGAGCCACACTGAGGAGACCCCGGCTACGTCCACCTCAGCTGAGGAACACGCCAGCTTCAGTGGTGACTCCCTTGTGGAGGCGGGTGCCAGCAGCCCCCAGACAACACCTAGCGTGTCTGGCCCCGCCACCACCACCATCTCCACCCTCCCATCTGCTCCCATCCCAGATGTCCGTGGAGGCTCCCGTGTAAGGGAGCATGTCTCCTTCGTGCCAGGCACCGCACCCCCTGCCCAGGTCTCCCCTACTGCCCTGAGTGTGGAGTCTGTGGACTTACTTACACAGATCCACGTAGGGCAAACATCAATGCTGAGCGTCGTCCATTCTCACACTGATCTGTTGACCCAACTGGTGTCCTACATGGAGGGGATCTCAGCTAACATGTAAGCCCTACATCGGACCATTCAGTCCATAGCCTCCACACAGACGACAGCAGTGTCTCTCCTCCAACAGACCCTCACGCCTGCTACCTCTTCCACATCTGGGGGTGGGGTCGCACACTACTCACACACCGGCGGTGTCGCCCCTAAGGACTCTGGTCAATGTAGTAAAGTGTTCGCGATGCATCATCTTTCGATCTTCTGCTATCTTCGCTGTCTTCGCCATCCCTGGACACGTGTTTCGGGGTATTACCCCTCATCAGCAGGGATAGGCCGTGTACTGGGGTTGCCGATGGCTGCCAATATCTGCCAGGTATAGTACCACTCAGGCGCGTAGGTGTGGGATCCCAGGCTCGTCAGCCCGCTGCTCAAGGGAGCTTTAAAGTTACAAATGGGGGTGGGGTCGCACACTACTCACACACCGGCGGTGTCGCCCCTAAGGACTCTGGTCAATGTAGTAAAGTGTTCGCGATGCATTATCTTTCGATCTTCTGCTATCTTCGCTGTCTTCGCCATCCCTGGACACGTGTTTCGGGGTATTACCCCTCATCAGCAGGGATAGGCCGTGTACTGGGGTTGCCGATGGCTGCCAATATCTGCCAGGTATAGTACCACTCAGGCGCGTAGGTGCGGGATCCCAGGCTCGTCAGCCCGCTGCTCAAGGGAGCTTTAAAGTTACAAACCACAGTCACCACTCCCCTGCCTGTCCAACATACACACGCACCCGCACATGCACGCACAACATCAGCCAAAAGCAGCACACAGACACCCAAGCCAAAAACTAGATCTACAAGCGCGCACACTCCGGGAACTGATGGCACACACACAGGGGATGGTTCACAGACACACATACAGGCATCCACAAGCACTCCACATTCCTCAGATGCCTCCCCCTCCAAAACACCCTCCCTTGCCTCACCTGCTACCCCCACTTTCAAGCAGCTCTTTCTCTGTGACCTTGGCCTCTTCCCCACAGACCCATCTGCTCTTACTTACAAGAGGAAGAGGAAGTCACCACGCACAGAGGGGAGTTCCCCTGCCAAACAGACACCCTCCCCCAGGCGCATGGACACTGAGGCCCCCACCCGCAAGTCTCCCCGGACCAGGAAGGGAAAGACACCACCAAAAGCACAGACTTCCACCTCACACTTTCCATCTGGCAACCCACCGGACTCCAATACACAAGTTCTACAGCCATTCCCTGCACCAGGTTCAGCCACACACTCATACCGCATTCCCAAGATGCTTAGGCCCTCACCCTTCCACATGCACTTCCACCCCACCTCACATGTTCAGCCTGGCTTCCTGCCACTGGTGTGGCGGTCGTGTCTCCACTCCTGCCTGCCCACCTCTTCTGTACCCCATTTCTCTACTCTTGATGTTGGCACTGCAGTAGGAGGCACATCCCACCCGTCTGACCTGGGCACTGCAGTTGGGAGTCCATCCACCACATCTGTCCTGTACACTTTAGTGGTGAAGGAGGACACCACATCTGACTTGTGCCCCGCAGTGGTGACAGCGCCCACTGTGTCAGACCCCTCCACTGCAGTTGCTCGCGTGACTCCTGCACCCACCACACCTCCCCTGCCCCATTCTCCTGTCCACTGATCCTGTCCCTGCAGTGGCTGGGCTGCCACTTAGTAGGCCCCTCCAAGGGACGAGATGTCCCTGGTCCATAGCAGTGCAGGCAATCAATGGGTGACAAGTTGTTACACGTCACCCTGGTTCGACTCTTTGGAGGACTGGCCATTGGCCTTTTTGCTTTGTGGCATGTATATTTGACAATATTTCATAGCTGATTAAAGCCACTTTTGGTTATCCAATGGTGTTGCATCTGATGTACATGATGTTGATGATGTGTATCATGACCTTGCTGTTGTGATGGTGTCTGTGTTCGGCAACTGTACCACTGCAATGTTGTGTCTTTTCCGGTCCATTGTCAGTATGTTTTTGGGAGGTTTTTCCCTAGTGTCCCTGCGTCTTCTGGCTCATCAGCCTGCACACTCATCATGTTCGGTGTCTCCCATTGCTGACATGGTATGTAGCCTGGTCATCTAACATCTACAGTCTCCACAGGATTCCTTAGTATGTGTGTCTGTTGGTGTAGATATGTGTGTATACATCATGGTGCTCGCTTTGCGCATTGTCTAACTGTACAATGGAGTCATTGTCAGGGATCATGTCCATTGCTTGTCTGCACGTGACAGAGGGTGTTCTTGTGATACACATCAATATTTGCCTCTAAATATCTATGTGTGTTTATGACACACCAACTACATTGCCACAGCATTGCTGGTGCAATTTGTCCACGGTATCATGCATGCTATTTAGGAGATGCTGCAATTTTCATGTACACAATGAGATTTTGGTCACTGTAGTGATGGGGGGTGTACACCCAATTACCACAATGATCATAAGATGCTGGATTAGTGAACCCCACATTCACCTTTTGGTCACGGTAGTGATGGGGGTTTAGAAGACCCCATTTCCACAATGATAATAAGATGCTGGATTAGTGAACCCCACAATCACCTTTTGGTCACTGTAGTGATGGGGGTTTAGGCCCCACTACCACATTGATCATAAGATGCTGGATTAGTGAACCCGACAATCTCCTTTTGGTCACTGTAGTGATGGGGGGTTTAGGCCCCATTACCACAATGATCATAAGATGCTGGATTTCTTTTTTTGTTTAAATATCTTTTTTGGCATTCTACTTATTTGACTTTGCTGAAAATGGCAATCTATACAAAGAACAATTTTGTTATTTTTGAACGTGAATAGTAAAAATGCAAATCCCATGTTCAGAATAGCTTTAACCATCACAACACATTTATGCTATTCCTTAATGCTGACATTTATATCATGTTTTAGCATATGCTTGAGCAACTCTGTATGCTATTGCCCACAATCGAGCTACATCATAGAATACCATTTAATGGCTGTTGGACTTGGCCCTTCTGGCAGGTTCACCCCTGAACTTTTTGCTTTTTTTGGTGACCTGGTGTTAGTGATATTTTTTGCTTCTGCGCACTTTACTACTGTGTCCCAGGGTAAAGTGCGTGCATGTAGTGAGGTTGGCCTGCCCTCCCATAGGAATGCATAGGGAATGTATGTGTCTATGTTAGTTCCTGATGCGTGGGGAGTGCAGGTGCGAGTTTGGTATGTGCGGACTCGTGTGATTAAATGCTGCGCGATGATGTGTGCGGCATAAATGTGTCTAGTGCGGAATTGTCACTTCTAGAAGTTGGCCTGTCTGTGTAATTATGTGCATTGGCTGTCTGGATTGTGATTGGCTGGAGCTCGCTGGTGAGCCTGGCTCCAGGAGGCAGGATGGGTCTGCCCCGGTGGTGAGTGGAGAGATCTGCATGAGTGATGTGAGGGAGGAGTGCACCCGGGACCTGAATAGGGCTGGGCTTTCCCCACACAATGCTTGCTCTGCCCCCTGTGGTGCGTCTAATGTCCCTAGCCTGGCCAGTGAATGAGAAGAGGGGCTGAGCACATCAGAGTGCTCCAAAACCAGCTGCGACTGCTTTTCCCCCACCCTACAGACAAAGACAAAGGAAATGTGTATATAAAAAGGGGCTGTGACCCCATGAAAATGTTCTCTTGCGGATCCTAACTAGGAGGGGGCTTGCTGCTGCTGCTGGGCACCAGGAGGACAGCCACTAGGGACTGCCTCCCTGCCTGGAGGGCCCTGTGAGCTGGCCCCTGGGCCCAGCCTTTGCCCTCCCCTGCCTTCTCTTCTTTTTAGACTTTGTCCCTGGACCTAGAGGGACTTGGGTGGCCTGCCAGTGCCTGGGGTGTGCTGGCCTCCCCCTCAAAATAGCGCGTTGCGCCGCTGGTGCAGCGATCCCTTCCTAGAGGGATTCCCCGGCGTGGGGATCCCCCCTTTTTTAGCTGATTTTCAAGGCAGGTGCCCACTCTGCATTTTGCCGAGCCGGTTGGCCAAGTTGCGGCGCGGGTGCCCACCCCGCTTATTTGCCGACTTTGTTTGCCTACTTCAAGAGCAGGTGCACACCCTGCACAATTGCCGCTAATCATACACGGGAGCCACCCCGTTTTATTATTTGAAGCGGGGGCCTACCCCGCATTGCCCAGCAGAAGGAGACCACCAGGAACGCCGAGGGCCGCGGCGACCCGGAAGTCAGGCATCCTTGCTCCTTACGGCGGGCTGGACTTTCGGTTTTGTTAGAGGAAGTCCCGCGCGCGCCTCCATTTCCAGAGAAGCCCCGAGTGAGTCAGGACACAGACGGAGAGGCACAGGAGAGCCCCGCCGCCCAGGAGAGGAGCCCCGCAGTCTCACCAGTGAGTGGGGGATCCTCAGGCCAGTGCTGTGAAAAGAGGGGTCGTTCGGGCGCATTGCCGGTGGCCGCTCCTCCCCTCCTGCTAGTGATTTCGAGCCCACGAGGGCTCCGGGGGCCATTGTTGTTAGAGGGGGCGTTGGGACACATTGCTTGTGCCCGCCCCACTCCTGCCTGTGCTTTGTTTTCAGGCCACATTCCTTCAGAGCCCACGAGAGGCTCCAGGCGGATGTAGTTTAGTCCGAGTCCCCCGAGAGGGACTCCACGAAGCGGGCATTTTTGAGTTCAGAGCCCAAGAGGCTCTTGGGGGGCATTTATATTTCGAGCCCAAGAGGCTCCGACCTCCACAAGGGCATTGTGGAGGGTAGAGCGGCCCCAGTTGGCAGCGGGCCGCTCCCCCCAGTGAGGTGGCATTTGTTCTTAGAGCCACAAGGCTCCTGAGGCCCCAGTAATCCTTCAGAGCCCAGAGGAGATCCCCAGCTGCCCAGCACTTAGTGGGCAGCTGCTACGTTTAGGCCCCTGGCGCATCTTCTTTGGCTGCCTACGCAGCCCAGTCCTGACATTTTGGACACAGTGTGAGAAGTTGGCCTGCTATATGATGCTCACTAGTTCTAGTGATCACCTTGTATCAGTCCAAACAACCCTTATGGTGATTGGTTGTAAGTCAACCTTATAGACCAGCTATCCTAATGGTAGCATGGACAAAGCAGTCTTAGGCTAAACTCTTTTGGCATGTGAAGCCAGCTGTTTTACCACAATATAACCCCTTGAATACCAGATGAAAGGACACCACACAGGTTGTTATGAAAATAAACAGTATATTTATTAATAACAACACCTCTGAACTCTTTATGAGGTCAGAGGGCTAAGCACATGACAATCTCTTACGAAAAATACTACAAGTTGCACCAAATTACAATGGTGCCCTAGGGGCACGACAAACCATATACTAAGTAAGTGGAATGTGAAAGTCGATAAAAGGAATGGAGATGTCCAGAGGCTGTAGGATCGATGGGACCACGCTATACTAACTTCAGGTAAGTAATAGGAGGCCCACGGAACGCGTGTGCAGAGTGTGAACTCACACGCGAGATGCGTAACAACGTCTATGGACACTACAGTTCAAGTTAAAGGTGAATACGGACAATCCTGACTAGGTAGGACTAAAACGACTGTGGAACTGGACACTAGGACAGTTAAACTACCCTTGAGCACCGAAATGCTCTTGTTACCTCACCCACGGGCCGCGGGTGCATAGGTGTCAAAGTGCGTCGGGTTCTCGCGTTGAAGTCAATGGAGCCTGAAAGAAAAGATGCTGCAGGCGACCAGGAGGAAGATGTCCGGTGCAATCCAAGGGTGGATTGTTGAAGAAGGAGACCTGAAAGCAGAGGGGACAATGTTCACAGTCACTAGCCAGTGACTGGAGTGGAACCAGGAAGGAACCAGATGTCGTCGTCGCGATCAGGTGAAGAGTGGACGCTTGACTCTGCAGCCACGTGGACCAGGAGGTGTCTTCGACAACCAGGATGGAGGCACGAGCTGTTCCATCCAGGCTCTCGCTGTCGGCGGTGTCGAATCCGGAATTGGACTCAACAGGCCTTGGCAAAGGCAACCCGCGCGGTGAGTGAAGAAAGCGTCTGGTGAGGACTAGGAGAGTCCGGAGTGCCCCTCTTTTGGAAAAGAGCAAGGGCCAGTCTAGAGCAACCAGACCAGCAGCAAAGATTTCAAAGTTCGTCGTCTAGGAGGCCACTAGCCAGCCGGCAAGTGACCAGACAACGCGTCAAGCAGTAAACAAGCAGAAGGGCCCCACGCAGATCTCGTGGATGCTGGAGGGCTGATCTTCAGTGCAGGGGCTGCTCGGGGCTGGGGCTTCTCAGTCCCCAAAGCACTTGGTCGAGTTTACCTCGGGAGTCGTGCTGGAAGCGAAGTGCAGGTTCGTTCAAGATGGCCGGTCCCACGTGTCTCATCGCACCCACAGGTCTCAGCTTTGCTGCAGATGTAGGTAGAGGTCGGAGAGGTCTGGGAATCTGGGTCTCGTTGGGCTCTGAAGTCTGGATCCTCGAGGGAAGACGACAAAGTGAAGCCGCTGGACGCTTGATGGTGCCTGCAGTTGCAGGGTGGACACTCCTTGTTCACAAGGGAGATTCTTCAGTCTTCTGTGGAGCAGAACGTCGAAGGCCAGAGTTTCTTCTTGTTGAATAGTTCAGGATAATCTAATTTGGAATGGGACCAGCTCCTACCTTTATTCTCCTAAAGGGGGCTGCACTACTGACTAGGTCCCTCCCCTGGGTGGGACCAGGAAGGGGGGTGGCTACACCCCCTATCCTTTGTCCGGTTTCCCGCCAGAGCTGGGGCTGGGATGCCCCAGCAACTGGTTTGAACCGGTGTATGCACAGGGCACCTTGTGTGCCCCAGGCATGTCTCATTCCTTTCAGGCCTCCCTACCTCAATACACAAAGTCCTGTCTAGGGTGGTGCTAGCACCTCCCAAGGCAGGAAACCCTTTGTCCAAGCCATCCTCACTGGAAGGACTCCCAGCAGCAGGAGGTCAGACTTGTGTCTGTGGTGGCAGCATCCATTTTGTGATGCTGAGGCTCAAGTTAACTTTAACCGGGGTTCACAGTTACATACATGTCGTGTCCCTCTAGAAGGGTGGAATGCTACCCCCGTCGCCAGAATTGGCGTGGGGGTAGTATTCCAAATCGTATGACACCTTACTCGACATGTTTTGATAATGTTATACCAGAGTTAGCATTTAACCGCGAGGTTGATAATGCACTTAAGAGTATATGGTATAGCGTTATCATGGAACAGCTATTAGGACTTGGTTCCGCAAGCTGCAAACGGGCTCAGCTCATGCCAGAGCACCATCTCACATAATTCCAAGCACTCTGCCTTCAGGATTGATAAGGCCTTCCATAGGAGTGACTGATAGGAATATATGTGTCCATTTTAGGGTTAGATATAGGTATACTATATCTATAGCAAAGGGTGATTACACCACCTTGCCCCATCTGTCATGCAGCCAGTTGTGTCAGTTTTAGATGGCCAGCCAGGGGTGGCATAATACATGTTTCAGCCCCTGGTAGGCCCTGGGTACACCTATGCCCTGGGTACAGGGACTGATAAGGTGGCCCAGTACCAATTGGTAAATGCACCTAAGGTACATGGAGTCCATTTTAACAGAGAGAGCAGGAAGCCTGGGGTCCTGAATAGCAGGATCCCAAGCCAACTAAGTCAAAAACCAGCAAAACACCAGGAAAAAAGTTGGGGGTAACCATAGTCAGATATCCACCTTCCTACACACAGGGCGTTTCAGCCCCTGAGAGGCCAGTTGGCCTGGGGGACAGTTATGATGTTGTGCCCTTGCGTGGGGTACATGTTTTTGGCCCTATGTGATCTTTGCGCAATTTGTAATGACCTGCCTAATGTAATTTCTGCATAATGTATAATGTCTTTGTGCCTATACCTCTGAATGTGTTTTTATGCTTAGGTGGTGGTTTTTCCTAGTATAGTTATACTAGTGAGTTCATGGTTCCCTGCGTGATATTTTCCTAAGGTGGTTAGGGTTGCGGAGGTGGTACTTACCTTTTACCAGTGATTACTGGTTGTGTGCTACATTTGTTATTTGGTGCTACAGTTTTTATATGTGCTATGTTCTAAGTGTTATTCCTACAAAGTGCTAATTCTACCAAGTACTAGTTCTAAAAGTGCAAATTCCTGACAGTGGTCCATGTGGCCCTGTCCCATGTATATAATCCCTTGTAAATTCTGCCCGTGCCTATGGCACATTGTAAAGTGTGTGTTTATTATCTAATGTGTTTGGTATAATACAAAGGCTATTTTTATATATAACCTTGTGTGGAGTTCCTTTTGTGGGGGGCCTGGGATGTTGTTGCTGGGGTTGCGTGCCCAAATACTTAACTTACATTGCCTCTGGGATAAGCCTTACTGGTCGCGTCACGTTGCCTAGGGGGTGATCAGGGGTTATCTTTGGCATGTAACTCCCTTGCCCTGACTAGAGTGGTGGTTTCTGCCTGGCTTTGGCACAAGCCTTAGCCAACCGGAAATCCCATTTCTAACACTGGAAGTCAGCAGAAAGGATCCGGATTTATGTTTGCGCAGTACCACAGCGACAACTGGCTCCTCTACAAAATTCTGCATTTTAGATAGTCACATGATAGGAGATTAATGTTTTTAAGTTTGTTCAAAATGTAATTTCTTTGGAAATGTGCTTCTTGTGCACTGTGAGTTAGGTGTCACTAGCTCGGGAGGGTAGATCATCCCCTAAGTGCAGTGAGAGTTTTCTGGATTTACCAGTAGGGTGTGATCCAGTGGAAGCAGCATATTTGTGTCCAGTGCATGTATTCCCCGTCCTGTTCCCAGAGTCTGGTACCTGGTGCTCAGTAAGAGGGGTGCAGGTTGAGATTCAGCGGCAGTAGATACTGTCTTACCGGTCTGGGGGGTGTGTGTGTGGATGAATGGTGTGTTGCACTAGACAAGTGAGTGTGAGTTCTCTGGGATAGGGAGCTTGCTGAATACTTTGTGAATTGTGTAGCTCAGACACCTAGGTTCCTTGTGTTGAACTTTTCTCAAGAACATCCGCCAAAATGGAGCCTGCTTTTAATTCCTGTGGTCTGAATAGATACAGTATGTTAGAGTTGGTAAGGTTCTGTGGAGAGAGAGGCATAGAGGTGGGTGAGTCAGACACCCAGTCCAAACTGAGGGACAACCTGATCCTATGGCAAAAGGATCAATGGGATCTTGAGCGCAGTGAGGAGGGAGAAGATGACAGTGCATGGATGCCAGCAGATAGTGAAGACCCCAGAGATAGGGAGTCCCTTGCTGGGTCCAGTGTTGGAGGCAGTGCCTCATCCCTTTCCCGGTCCCTGTCCCCAGAGGCATGGGTAGATAGGAGGGAAGAAAGGGAGCACCAGCTGACTTTGAAAAAGATCAGGTTAGAGCAGGCCAAGGAAATGGCGCAGCTGGGTGTGCAGAAGAGGATGATGGAGGAGGCCTTCGCCAAGGAGATGTTAGCTCTGGAGGGTAGATCATCCCCTGAGCACAGTTCTAATTCTCTGGATTCCCCAGGGAGGGTTGAGTCCAATGGCAGCTATATAGACATCAGTGCAGGAAGTCCCATTCCCAGTTCCCAGAGTATGGTACCTGTTTCCCAAGAAGAGGAGTACAGGTTGAAATTCAGGGGCAGTAGGAAACTGTCTCACCAGTCTTGGAGGGAGTTTGTGGATGAATGTCAAGATGCACTATCTGATTGGTCAGTGGTTCACACGGAATCTGATTTTGTCAAACTGTTTGATCTGGTTCTCAGAGAGCAGGTGCTCAGTAGTTGTTTGCCAGGGTTGCGCCAACACCTGTTGGAATGTGGGTTGACTGATCCAGACACCCTTGCAGCAGAAGCAGAGCGCTGGGAAAGTGCTAGAGGTTTCGAAGAGTCCTTGGTGAGTGAATCCAAAAGTAGTGGTTCAGGTATCTTCCAGCCCAGCGTGGTGGAAGACGTTCAGAGTAGCCCAGCTAGGTCCCATGGTAGCGAGAGGGGTGTAGGGGCTTATGACCTGTGTCAGTGGAACGGGAGTGAGTGGGTTACCAAGAGTCCCCAGACGCCCGAAGCCCTGTCTCAGAGCCTGGATGATTTCTTAAGGAAACATCAGGTTGGGGACCTAGGCTGTCCTGTTAGTCCATTTGAGGAGGATCATCTAGAGTCTAGAGAACCTGGAGCGTCTGTAAATAGAGCTCCAGCGGTTCTAGTGTCCGGCAGTGCTACTCCAGTTGGGAGGGCACAGGAGTCAGAAGTGAGGAGTGATTGGGGAATGAGTTCCCTAGTGGAAGAACCAGTGGACCAGGGACTAGCTAGTTGGGGTACATTCCCTTGGGGGGACCCGGGTGACACCACTTCTGTTCTGGGGGTTCTTCACGCACTGTCAGATGGACAGGGGACGGGAGATCTGTGCCACTCAGACAGTCACACAACATATGAGTCATTTGTTAGCCTCAGGGGGGTGGTGTGTAAGTCCCTAGAAGTCCTGGAGTGCCAGGCAAGTATTCCACCAGAGGTTTTAGACCACAGGTTGGGAGGCCAGGTTCCGGATCCACCTGACCTGAAGGGTAGGACGTCTGTAACCAGCGTCCTGATCGGTTCATCTTCCAGGGGTACCACTCCAGTTGAGAGGGTACCAAACTCTGGAAGGGGGTGCAGAGGGTGGGAGAGCCCGCCTCTGACCCCGGTGCAACCTGAGGGGTTAAACCCTAGGTTGGGAGAGTGGTGTTCTAAGGGCACCCCTCGCAGGAGGAGGAGGAACCCTAGAGGGAGAGGTAGGGGGAGGAGAGCCTCCCCTGTGACTCCTGGTCCGCCTGAGGGGGTAGCCCCTAGGCTGGAGAACCAGTGGCAGTCTAGCCCTGTCCTACAGACAGGAAGAGTGGAGAATGGCTACTATGTACCAGGGGTTACTACCCCTCACTCTGTGAATAGGCAAGGACCAGTGGCACCTGGGTGGCCTAAGGCCTGGTCCTGGCCGCGGACAGCTTGGGAGTACCAGTGGGGTAGCCCAGTTGTTCCAGACAGTGGTTTTAGAAGGAATCCCATGGGTTCACCGTGGCGTAGAACAGGAGGGTGTCCCTGCAGTTGCGGGCCCGCGTCCGTGTTCTATCACCCCAAGCAGGGAAGCCCATCACGGTGGTGATTGATCTACCCTGCGTTTTGGCTGGAAGGGGGTCTGTGTTGAACTTGGCCATTCTGGCAGGTTCACCCCTGAACTTTTTGCTTTTTATGGTGACCTGGTGTTAGTGATATTTTTTGCTTCTGCACACTTTACCACTGTGTCCCAGGGTAAAGTGCGTGCGTGTAGTGAGGTTGGCCTGCCCTCCCATAGGAATGCATGGGGAATGTGTCCATGTTAGTTCCTGATGTGTAGGGAGTGCAGGTGCAAGTTTGGTATGTGCGGACTTGTGTGATTAAATGCTGCGCGATGATGTGTGCAGCATAAATGTGTGCAGCATAAATGTGTCTAGTGCGGAAGTGCCACTTCTAGAAGTTGGCCTGTCTGTGTAATTATGTGAATTGGCTGTCTGGCTTGTGATTGGCTGGAGCTCGCTGGTGAGCCTGGCTCCACGAGGCAGGATGGATCTGCCCCAGTGGTGAGTGGAGAGATCTGCATGAGTGCTGTGAGGGAGGAGTGCACCTGGGACCTGAATAGGGCTGGGCTTTTCCCACACAAAGCTGGCTCCGCCCCCTATGGTGCGTCTAATGTCCCTGCCTGGCCAGTGAATGAGAAGAGGGGCTGAGCACCTCCGAGTGCTCCAAAACGAGCTGCGACTTGTTTTCCCCCACCCTACAGACAAAGACAAAGGAAATGTGTATATAAAAAGGGGCTGTGACCCCATGAAAATGTTCTCTTGCGGATCCTAACTAGGAAGGGGCCTGCTGCTGCTGCTGGGCGCCAGGAGGACTGTCACTGGGGACTGCCTCCCTGCCTGGAGGGCCCTGTGAGCTGGCCCCTGGGCCCAGCCTTTTTCTACCCCTGCCTTCTCTTCTTTTTGGACTTTGTCCCTGGACCTGGAGGGACTTGGGTGGCCTGCCAGTGCCTGGGTAGTGCTGGCCTCCCCCTCAAAATAGCGCGTTGTGCCGCTGGTGCAGCGATCCCTTCCTAGAGGGATCCCGGCGTGGGGATCCCCCTTTTTTGGCTGATCTTCAAGGCAGGTGCCCACCCTGCATTTTGCTGAGCCGGTTGGCCGAGTTGCGGCGTGGGTGCCCACCCCGCTTATTTGCCGACTTTGTTTGCCTACTTGAAGAGCAGGTGCCCGCCCTGCACAATTGCCGCTACTCATACACGGGAGTCACCCCGTTTTATTATTTGAAGCGGGGGCCTACCCCGCATTGCACAGCAGAAGGAGACCACCAGGAACCCCGAGGGCCGCCACGGGCAGCGCGGCGACCCGGAAGTCAGGCATCCTTGCGCCTGACGGCGGGCGGGACTTCCGGTTTTGTTAGAGGAAGTCCCGCGTGCACCGCCATTGCGAGAGAAGCTCCGAGTGAGTCAGGACACAGACGGAGAGGCACAGGTGAGCCCTGCCGCCCAGGAGAGGAGCCCTGCAGTCTCACCGGTGAGTGGGGGAACCTCGGGCCAGTGCTGTGAAAAGGGGGGTCATTGGGGCGCATTGCCAGTGGCCGCTCCTTCCCTCCTGCTGGTGATTTCGAGCCCACAAGGGCTCCGGGGGCCATTGTTGTTAGAGGGGGCGTCGGGGCACATTGCCGGTGCCCACCCCCCTCCTGCCTGTGCTTTGTTTTCAGGCCACATTCCTTCAGAGCCCACGAGAGGCTCCAGGTGGCAGTATTTTAGTCTGAGTCCCCTCAGAGGGACTCCACCGAAGCGAGCATTTTTGAGTTCAGAGCCCAAGATGCTCTTGGGGGGCATTTATATTTCGAGCCCGAGAGGCTCCAACATCCACGAGGGCATTGTGGAGGGTAGAGCAGCCCCGGTTGGCAGCGGGCCGCTCCCCCCAGTGAGGTGGCATTTGTTCTTAGAGCAACAAGGCTCTTGAGGCCCCAGTATTCCTTCAGAGCCCAGAGGAGATCCCCAGCTGCCCAGCACTTAGTGGAGAGCTGCTACGTTTAGGCCCCTGGCGCATCTTCTTTGGCTGCCTGCGCAGCCCAGCCCTGACATTTTGGACACAGGGCGTTTCAGCCCCTGAGAGACCAGTTGGCACCGTCCAAGGTCAAAAAGAGATACATATACTGGGAAACGGAATTACAGTCTACTGATACAGATGGGAACCCATGAACTTTTACAATTTGTGACAATTAAGATGTGAATGCAGGTGGGAATAAAGACTTATGAATAAAAATTAAGGGGTGGGATTTTGAACAAAGAACCAAAAGACTATATTGAAAATAAGCATGGTGTGATGATCACTTCTCCTTGCCTCTCCAATCAGAGTTAGTATTTCGTAAGTTTGAAACATTGATGGGTGGTACATGAATACCGAAGAGTATAATTGAGGTAGTTCTAAATAAGTTAGAAAAGGAGAGATGCTGAATGCTGCAGAGCTTGGGATGCTGTCGGAGTGACAAGAGATGCTAAAGAAGAATCGAATTGCAGAGCCATTTACCTTAAGCTAATTACTTAGAAGAAGATTGTGGAAGAATCTTGAGGAGGAAGAGAGTGTCAGAGAGGGGTGCTACGCAAGCGTCGGTGTTAGAGAGGTTATCTGTCCTGTCCTGATCCCTGTCCTGAAGCCTTTGGTCACCAGATGTTTTCTGTTTTAGTGTGGAACCAGAAGTAACTAATCTTGATATGGTAAGAATATTATAAAACATGACTCCAGCGGTATTTGCCAGTCTGTTGTGAATGAATTTATGGGACCAGGTGAGTATGTGGTGTTAGATTACCTGTTGCTGGTAAGCCACTGGATCGATATGAAAACGAGGACTAGCTGTGCATGGTTGCATTCAAGCAGAAGGCTGAGTGTGTGAACTTCCCAAGAGGTAATAATTTGACTCTATAGTTCGATTTGTGGACACCCTGGTTAAGAAGGGGCCCCTATCTCCAAGGAGCTATAGTGCCAAAGCATTTTCTGTCGGCTTTTCAGATGGCTCACTTAATTTAACAACAGGTTGTAAAGCTTCATGATGCACCAAAGAGGTATAGTGTACGCTGCAGAAACCCAATTCATATCAAGAAATAGATAGATTTTTGCAAAACATTACAAACTATGGTACATCCCTCCACTAGTTATCAACAATCGGATGGCCAGAGGAATCTGACCACAGACAATTTTAGAAATGCTACTTTTCACAGTAATTGGGTGAGTGTCCTATGGGCAGTGGAGTTTGTGTACAATTGTGTTACTTACACTTCCCTGCAATTTTCTCTTTTTTGGTGCTCTCATGGTTGAAATCCCAGACCCGTCCCTCAACTAAATTCCAAACAACAGATTGTGGAAGTGATACAGCACCACATGGTGATCCAGCAAGCATTACAAATCACTAGAGAGAACTTGAACAAGGCGAAGGAGTCCTAAACATAATGTGTGGATCGGACAGAGGAGCTGCACCTAATTATGAGAAAGGAGAAAGTTATGGTTATCTAGCAATAATATTGTGATCCCATGCATATTCAAATTCATCCCTTAGTTTATTGGCCCCCATGCTATAATTGCAATTATTATTCTAGTGGTTGTTTGTCTGCCTTGCTGGAGACTATCAAGGGCCACCTAGGTTTCCACATATTGATATTAAGACCAAGTCACGCGAGACTAAAGTGCCCTTTCGTAGTTAAAGTAGAGCTTGAAAATGAAATGCATACGATTCTGGGTTCTCAAATTAGGGATTTCACAATTTACTAGTGTTGTGAACAGGAAGATTGGTCATCATGGGAAGCGACTATTGCAGTTAATCCCCCTCATTTAGTGAAATGTTTTCATGAGCAGAATCGTTTTAATCTGGGACAAGTTCTTTGAAAGGGGAGTGCACTGTTAGGATTATGCATAGGTTCGAAATTCTTTTGGAGGGGTTTTAGCAAAGATGTGTGCAAGGGTTAGGGTGAATCTCGAAGTGGGCATAGCCACTTTAAGTTAAGCAAGTGGTGATTGATGGAAGTGTTGTGCAGATAATAACAAAAATATTTGTTTTGATGCAGATGCAGCTCTTCACAGGCTTGGTGATAACAATAGACGACCCACCCATAAAAGCCACCCCACCCCGAGCAACTCGCTCGTCAGCCAGTCATATTGCTGGAACATTTTGGAGAATGACCCTGAAGGGGATTATTGAGGGGCCGCTGAAGATCCAGTTGTGTTGCGGGGAATGGAGGCTTGTGTGCTCATTCTTCTGGGTCAGTGCTCGTCAAGTGGACACCCTACTGACCAGTGTCTCCCTTGCGGACACCTTATGGGACAGCCACATTAAAAAACCTAAGGAGTTATCTGCTGAGGAAGACCTCATTTCAGAGATTATCGAAAAGGATGCATAGACTTCTTGGCGGTGGCGTAAGGCAAAATGATGAGACCCCCGCAGAATGTGAGGACGGGTCCTGAGTCTCAATATCTCAAAGATATTCATTGACCTTGGGCTGAACGGGGGCCCTCTGATGGATTGGGGGACCCTGGAATGTGCCCCCCGCACACACACCACAGGGGCTTGTGTTATGCCTCTGCTTCTGGGAATTTTTACTGGGGTGTGCTCCATCTGACTAACCTGAATCACTGGATTCATTCAGTCATTTACTGTCACATTGCTTTTCGCTTCTTTGTGAATTACGAGTCTTTGCTAACATCCAAGGTGGGATGAGGATTTCAAAAAGAATTACCAAGGTTGCTGGAGTGTAAACCAGTAAAAGGCACACATACAGAGGCCCAGAAATAATGAACCTCATGGGTAAGCTGGAGGTTAATTAATGGAAAATAATGTTTCTTATTTAGTCTGAAGGAATATGAGAACATATTCCTAGATACACCCATGAGGGGTTTTATGTTAGATGAGGTTAGCGCTCATTAGGTTTTGGCAGGGAGAGAGACTCAGGGCTGCAGGGACTAAGAATCCTCCAATTTAACTAGGGACAGAGCATGAGTTTCTCGGTAGGAATACCCTTGAGTGGGAGGGCACGCGTTACTTTAGTGAAGTGGGGGCAGAATTTGCAACTAAGCAGAAGACATGCCTTAGCACTCAATAAAACAGTGAAATAAAAGAGAAACAGGATAAGCATGTGGCACAGTAACAGAATGCTTGTAGTAGGCAGAACCACTGAGCTATTTCTACTGTGAACACTTCATTAACAACAGTTCAATGATCTAAACGATGTCTGAGCCAGAATGAAAACTTTTCAATTCTCAATTCAATTGTTTCAGATTTCGGGTTAATTGTAAAATCCATGAAACAATAGCAAGATAACAAAACACACAAACATAATTATGATGAGCACATACATTTTCTGAGCAACATTACAGCAGCTCCTTAAAATTGTCTTCCACATTGTGGAATGTCAGACAGTACAAATCTGCATACAACTAATCTGAGCTGCCTTTTAAAGTGATCATACGTGTCAGTGCCTTACAAAACACCTCTTTAATTTAATGAATGCACATAGTCAGTGAGTATTGTCATGGCAATCTCACCTGGCTCTGCCACACATGAACCATCCTTCGCGCCTCTGTATTCCATCCTGCATCTGCTAGCATCAGAGTCAGTACAAACCATTAAGAAAGGAGATGTCCAGTCCTCACTACTTCAGCACATGCTAAAGAATGCTATTTGTTAAGCTTACATCAGTATAAGATATGGTCAGATACACATGAATTGCACATGTACACAGTTCACAGAAGGAAAGGGCTGCCAGTGATCACTATCAGTGCAATAAATCATTAGTGATAGAAATAAAAGGGGAGGGGCATGAGGTGGGTGGACCATAGCCTAGTTAATTGCAATCCATCCTCTCTTCTCCCGATGAGTATTACCCCTGTCCTCATTAAAAGGATGTTGGCAACATGTCTAATAAACATTAGAAAATGGATGTATGACATTACAACGCATGCTTTAACCACGCATGCCTTTACAACGCGGTATTTACAACGCATGCCTTTACAACGCATAGCGCTTTGGGGTGCTGGATAGTGAATAGTTTAATTTACTATTCCAACTCCAGTCCCCGTGGATAGTAGGGAAGGTGTTGGATAGTAAATTAAATCTATTCCCTATCCTAGAGCACCCCCCATAAATCATTGTAGTTTTCAAAGAATTCAGGGCAGTTTAACCGTCCTCATTGGTGACAGAGTGAGCTCTTAACATTGGAGCGCCAATCTATAAATGAAGGAAAGGGTCAAGTTCACAGGGATTACAGGAGTTATGTATGCCATCTAGGACCTAGGTAATTGGAAGGACAGAACCAAGGGTGGAGCCCTCCCTGGTGCCAGGAGAATCTACAGTCAAGTTTAATGCTTCTGCATAAGAAGGAGGCCAGGCAGAGATTTTGTTCTCCTGGTCCATAGTGGCACTCAACGTTTCAGGTGTTGAAAAGGAAGTAGGGGGAGGGCACAGCCACAAAGCTTAGTATACAGCAAGGATGATCAGCTAAGGTGGGGGAAGCTAGATCCATGTCAGATTTTCAGATTGGCCTAAGACTGAGCTACAATAGTTTAACTGATTACAACACGTATTATTTCATGAGAGTCATTCTTGATGATTTAAATACTCCAATCATAAAAAATCCTAGAAGAGTGGGGCAAGCAGCCTCCTACCCAGGCATTCACCACTCCACTCTGTACAGACACCGCCACACTCATTCAGTGATTTACCTTGCAATGTTCTTTCATCTTCTGTAGCCCATTTTATACTACAGGGTGAATCTTACGTCCCAGTCTCTCTTTCTTTTTTTTTTGATCAGCACGATTTTAAAATCCTAATACATGAACATTCTTTGATTGAAAAGACAAAAAATCTGAAAGTGCCCGTTACACACGTTAGACATAGTGTCACATGAAACTGAGACAACTGTAGTAGAAGCACCGTAAAAGCGTGCTTTTAAAATTTGAGATCAAGAAACACATACAAAATAATACTAATACATATAAACAAATTGAACTAATGAGAATTGCTTATGAAAATATAGTTTATTAACAGTAACTGATGAATTTATGCCATATTAATAAAGTGGCCTAGTGATTCAATTGTCTTTTCAATATAATACATCATGTAAAAAAGTTGGTGCAAAAACAAGTAGAAATGAAGTACAAGTTTGGAACTTTGTATAGTAATACTAAAACATCTAGGGATTATGAAAAATGCAAAACAAATGTTAAAATGTGGGCTTAGAATTATATGCACTTATATGAATGTTGAGAAAAATTGTGGTAGTAGGGTATTTCTAACGTTAGCTAATTCCATGTAATAATGTTTGGTGAAAGTTCTATAAGATTTACTATTTGAATTTGATTTAATTTCATTATGTTGCTATTGATTTAAAGTTTGTTTCATTTAAAATGTTTAATGTCAACTTAAAGGTTTTTTGAAAACGGTTTATTTCTAATGCTGACGTTTCCCCTGACTTAATACAATACCCCATTTACAATTAGTGAAATGTTGCTTATTTGTCCTGTACATGAACCGATCTTATAATTCCTAAATATTTCTTCACTATTCACTGTGAATTATTCCTGTGAGATCAGGAGTTCAGCTGTCGCTAAAGATTGTTACTTTGTTTTCCTTTTTCACCAATGTTAGGCCTGTGTGGACTTTCAAACCTTTTGTTTTTTTCATGACTAGCATGAGAAAGCATCTCAATAAAACAACTGTCCTAATGACAATATGTGTTTCGGAACACAAGATAGTCTTTCGATGGTGGTGTGATGCCACATCACTGGAAATTGCTATAGACTTTATAAAAGAAGAAACCCCAAAGAAGGGGCAAGCCATTGATTTTTACTTCTTGACAAACGCCATACTTTTTCCTCGTGCAAGAGGACGTTATGCTGATTGATTTCTGAGAACTTTCTCTTACTTTGGACTGCCTTGCCGTGGCTACAATGGGTAGATGATGGACTGAACCTTCTTTGCAAACCATTTCCATTTTTCATTTTTTTTTCTTTGTATAATGGAATCACCCTTAATGGACTTTACTCCTGAACCCGTTTCTATTTTGCTTTAGGATTTTGAGCTGTTAGATGATGAAAATATTCTTCTGCCTTTAATGGTAGCGGGGCTCTGTAACTCTGTAAACTGTTTATATTCTAGGAAAATAACCATCCGTTAAGCTTAACCTAATTGGTTAACATTCTTTTTTTTTTTTTTTTTTTTTTTCAATGGCAGAGGCAAAACAAATACAAGGATGAAACAAAGTACAATAAGGCAATGACAATCAATGACAAAAATTAAGACATATGACTCAAAAACTATCTCTTTCCAGATGTGGTCATTATTAAATTAAATCCAGTTATCGATAGGAGACCATAACTTCCTGGCAAATGTCTTCTTTCTCCGTCCTTTCAATTTGTAAACTGCATTGTCCATTCTATAAATGTTTAACAGCTTTCCTAACCATTGTTCAAATGATGGTGGATCGACATCTAGCCATCTTGAAGTAATACAAAAGCGGTAAATAGACATTCCAATAAAAAGAAAATGTTCTTGATCAACAGATAAACTCTCGGATGGAAAATATACACCAAAGATAGTAACAGAAGGGCATAATTTGATATTAACATTAAGCAAATTGGTCAAAAAAATTTCTATCTTATTTTTATATACAGTAAGTTTGGGGCAACTGAAGAACATATGACATGAGTCTGCTGCTAAAATTCCACAACGGCTACAATTGATGCCTTTCGTAGCTTTCCATTTGACCAGTTTAGCAGGTGTATAGTAAAGATCTAAAGAAGCCATATAGTGTTGGCTTTTAAGAGAGCTGTTAATTAGTATTGTGTTACTGATCTCGAATGCCCTTGCCAGGTCTATCCCTACTATACACAGTTTCCTCTCCCATTTCTGGGCTTGTTGATCAAGGTCATCATGCAGCCTATTAATCATTAACTGATAAACTGTGCCAATACGGCCATCCTTCCTACCACTCTCCAAGACATCATTAGTCTCCATTACATCGCTATATAAAAGGTTTTTTTTTTCCAAAAAGCTACGGATTTGTAGATATTTAAAGAAATCGTTTCTAGAAAGACCAAATGTATCTTGGAGTTCGGAGAAGGACATTAAAGCCCCGTCTAGATACAGTTGCCCAATTGAGTGGATCAGTCCCAGACGAGGTCGATGAATAGGGATACTTTGAGAAATCCCTGATAGTGAAATATTGCAACAAATAGGTGTGTAAAAATTATATTTGGGAATAATCCGTAAAGCTTTATTCATTTGTCTCCAAACCAAGAAAGCAGAAAGAAAGACCTTAAATTTCGTTTTTTTGTAATAGCTCGGCTCCATAAATATCAGTAACGATTGGCGCACATGGTCACCCATAAGCATTTCGAAAATGGATGGTGCCATAAAGGTTTCGTTAGCATAATCATGAAATAGTAAAACCTTGATTGTTTTAAGAGTAATAGCCCAGTAGTATATCCTAAAATTCGGAAATCCCAGCCCTGCACGCCCTTGCGGAAAAGTACACCACTTAAGAGATCTTCTTGACCGACGGTACCCCCATAGAAATCTGGACAACATCCTATCTATTTTATTAAAGAGAGACATAGAAAAAAATAGGGGAATAGTACGAAAAAAATAAAGAAATTTTGGAAAAATTAACATCTTAATAACATTGGTCCGTCCGAATAGAGATAAATGTAAATTATTTATCCTTTCTAAAGTCCTATTAGTGGATAAAAGTAAAGGGTCCAGGTTTAGTCCGACAATGTCGTCTATTTTGGAAGATAAAGTTACACCGAGGTATGTAGCAGTGGAGTTTATTGGAAGATCAGTGGGTGTACCAGTTTTAGAATGTATGATTTGGGTTTTTGAAACATTCAATTTATAACCAGAATATTTACCAAATTCGCTAGCAACTTCAATTATTTTAGGTAAAGCAGTGGAAGAGTCGGAGGTTACAATGGCCACATCGTCTGCATATGCTAAAACTTTGTGATCTACTTCATGAAGTCGGACTGGTAGGATGACAGGTTCTGTGATTAGTCTATTCAAATAAGGTTCTAAATAAAGTGCAAATAAAATTGGAGAGCAGGGGCAGCCTTGTCTGGTCCCCCTAGTGATTGAAAATGGTCTGGAAGTATCCGTACCTAGTCTTATTACTCCTTTTGCGTTAAAATAAAGTGACTGTACAGCTTTGATAAATTGTGATGGGAAACCCTTCCATTCTAATACCGACCAAAGGAACCCCCAGTCTACTCTATCAAACGCTTTTTCAGCATCGAGTAAGATCACTCCGACTGGGGATTCCTTTGCTTGAGCCCAATCCAACAGTGCAATAACACGTTTGACGTGATCTGTAGTATCCCTATGTTTAATGAACCCGTGTTGAATGTGAGAAACCAAACCGGCCATGACATCATTTAATCTATTTGCGAGAATTTTGGAATATATCTTGCTGTCTGCCGTAATAAGGGAAATGGGACGATACGAGCCTAGTTCCTTTGGATCCTTGTTCTTTTTTGCAAAAACAACTATAATGGCAGTAGACCAAGAATCAGGAGGTTTATCTTGAAATGCTACATTGAAGATTTTTAATAATTCTGTCTTCAACAGATGTCTAAATGTCCGATAGAATTCAAGGGGGATCTGGTCGGACCCCATGGCTTTGCCAGCAGCAAGACTCAAAATAGCCTTTTCAATCTCTTCCCAGCTTATTGGCCTAGCGAAGAGATCGATATCATCTGTACACAATGAAAGTTGGTTAGAATTTTGAAGATAATTTATAGGATTAAGAGTCTTGTCAACTTCATTGTTATGATCGTTATACAGCATCTTGTAAAAGCCATGAAATGCGTCTAATATTCCTTCCTTATTTTCTTGAAAGACCCCATTAATGTCTTTAACACATTGTATTTCATTAAAAGAGGATTTTTGACGTAGACGCTGTGCTAAGATTTTCCCCGTACGTTCGCTGAGTTCGTAACGTTCAGTTTTATATTGTTTAAATTTTACAGCTACTTCTTCGGCGATATGTATACGAAGTCCTGAACGTTCAATGGTTAGTCGAGTTTGTGCATCCTCTATACTAACATTGTTTTTACAAGCGGTAGATAATTCGAGCTCAGCCAGCCTGACCTTGTTTAGCCTGTCCTTAAAGTCTGTTTGATTTTTTTGCCTCCTGTAATTTGCAAAGCTAATTGTCTCCCCCCGTACAACGGATTTGAAAGAATCCCAGACTACCTGTGGGGAGGCAGAATCATTGTTTATAAGAAAATAATCTTTAATAATTGTAACCATAAACTGGAGGTACTCTTCGTCTAATAATAAACTTCTCTGGAATGACCAGGATCTATTTAGGTTTTGACAATCAGTAGGGAATTGAATCTCTGCAATTATGGGATTATGATCTGAAATGACTTGTGGTAATATTTCAATACGGATTTTCTCCAGAAAAACTGAAGATACAAAAAAATAATCTAAACGGACAAATTTTTGATGGGGAATAGAGAAGAAGGTATATCCGGGGTCATTATAATAGAATTTATTCCAGACATCGGTTAGCCCGTTACTTAATACCAGATCTCTAAGTGCTTTATAGGCTTTGATCTTACGGCCCATATATCTCTTCCCTGATTTGATGTTCCAATCGGCTGGCATATGAATATTGAGGTCCCCACACACTATTATCGGTTGTGTCCAACTGGATAACTCTGTATTCATAGAATTAAATAATTCAGCGTCGTCCAGATTGGGGCCATACATACAACATAGAGTAAATCTGCAGCTACCAATTTTTAGTTCAGCAAGCCCCCACCTCCCCCATTTATCAGATGATGTTTTTACACACTTCCCTACTCCCTTTCGCATACAAATTGCAACGCCTCTCTTGATACCCATTTGTTTAGATGTAATCAAAACTTCTAATCCCAGATTATTCAAGAGAAAGCGTTTATCCCATGAAATGTGAGTTTCCTGAATACATAATAAGTCAATATTCAAAGTTTGAAGCATTGTACGAAACATGGCGATCTTCTTTAGATCATTGAGACCATTAATATTAATAGTACATATTTTCAGCCTTTTATACATTTCAAAAACAGTATAAGAAAACGATTGTTGACCATCATCACGAACATTTGCTCTTCTGTATTATCATTTGAATGCCTTATATCCATCCCTGCCTTGAACACCTCTGCCTTACACCCCCACCACCACCACCCGCTGCCCATACCCACCCCCACCCTTATCCCCAAGGCCCCTCCCCCCACCCTCCCCACTATAGGAGGCACAGGAACTTTCAGTTCCTGAAACATATGGATGCCGTGTCCCTGACCCCTAGCGTCTTTACTAAAGAAAAAAAAGGAAAAGAAGAAAAGTAAGAGAAGAAGAAAATTCAAAAGAAAAATGAGAGAAGTTTAGAAAAGAAAAAGCATAATAGTCCTGTATTTAAATAATTATTAATCAGTATAGTTACTAGACGCAAATTCTGAATTTATCATACTATACATCTAAGTTCATCATGATCATTCAAAGAGAATCCAAGTACTCCTTGGCTTTAATTATAGAAATGAAATATTTTGTTTGGCCTTTAAATATAGTTTTTAGTTTTGCAGGACCTTGAAGAAATACTGCTACTTCCTTCTTCTGAAAATCAGGAATTAATTGCTTCAAATGCCAACGTTGAGCCACAGTAGCTTGGCAATAGTCTGGTCGCACGAAAAACTGACAGCCTAGACCATCCGCTTTCTTATCTGGTCTTGCATTTGCGTAGATAGATTCACGGGCAAGAAAGTTATTAAATGACACCAAGATGGCCCTGGGATAGTTTTCTTGACCTTGTCGCGGTTTCCTTGCAATAAAAGGGAATCTATGTGCTCGTTGTATTTCCCGAGCCCAGTCCCAATCAGTGATTTCTGGAAAAGCATCGTTTAATAAATTGATAATGAACCTCCTCGGGTCACCTCCTTCTTTGTTTTCAGGGATCCCCAAAAAACGCAAGTTACTTCTGCGGGCCTGATTTTCCAAACTGGCTAACTTGTCAGATAAATCATCCTTTTGCGCTTTGAAGTCTCCCACTTCTTGTCTTTGGGTCATACATTCCTCTTCCAGCACAGATATCCTGACCTCTGCTTCGGTGACCCTATCAGCAGTCTCTGAACATAATTTGATTGCACGACGTACTGCATTTTTAACTTTGGCACATGTCATTTGCGTGCGTTGATTCTCAGCCTTGCTTTCTGCCCTATGAATCATCATAGTATCAAATATTGTTTTCAATGTGATCTCTTCGTTATTATCTTGTGGCAGAGTTGGGTCAGATATAACAGTATGACTAGGCCCTAAAGTATCATTAGCAGCAGAAGCGGTAGATATTAAATTGGGAGATAGGGAATTCGCATCGTTTGGTGATTTAAGAATAGTCTCTTTACTCGCTGCGCGAAAAGATCTTTTCTTCTTCAGCTTCTTTTTGATGATAGTAGCCGCATTGGTATTATCAGGGCTTGAACTAATCTCACCGACAGAGGATAGACTCTCACAACTAAGATCTGCCCAGTCTTTATTTAAACCTATCACTTCATCGGATGAGAGATCTGACAAAGAGTAAAAGTTTTCAGGGAGCTCCTGATTTTGCTGCGCAATGGTTTCTTTTTCATTTCGTGGGTCACTGAATAGATCATTTGATAGTAGTGATAATGATGGGAGAGAGCATGCTCGATTGGTAATAGCTCCGCCTGAAACTGTAGTTCCCATAATACCCTTCCTCAGAGAATCAGTCGGTATCACAGTTGTTATCAAAATTGAGGGATTATTAACCTTATTCTAATTATCACCACTTGTAGATGGTTGATTAGAGGATTGTATAATAGTCAAATCGGTACTTTGATTATCCATACCATTATCAAAAATTTTCTTTTTAGCAGCATGCTTTTCAAACAGGTCTGGTAATGTTTGTAACGCAGAGCTTTTCATACCAGGTATTTCATTTGATTTAGTAGCAGCCCCCTTGTTAGAATTCTTACCCTGTTTTGTAGCGGGTTTACCAGGGATCAGTGGTGTTGCCTCTGCCATCACGATCTCCTCGTTTTCTTGTCCCACGTCCTTCAGATTGGACCCGGGGTCGTTTTTCTTGTTGCTGCGTGTAGCAATGGAGGATGGAAGAGGCGTCCTTTTTTTCTTTCGTGAGCCCCCTCTGCCAGGAAAAACGCTACTCTGTACCCAAAAGAGACAGAGTGTAGCACGCCACAGCGGGGACCGCCGACGGAACTCGGAGAAATTGAGTAACATTCGTGAACTCCGCCTGTCGCAGGGATAGTTTGTCGCAGGGGTAGTTTATAACAATATGTTGATACTATATGCTAGTATAGCGTAATACGCTTGTCTTCCACCGGGTTAGAGCACTCTACCTCCAAGGCTCTGTCTGTCCGGCACTAGTCGAACACTGGAGAAAATCAGCGTCAGCCGCCAAAACAGTCTTGCCAATACTGGAGCCCTCCGGGAAACGGTCGACGCCTCTCTGCAGCTGCGGAGCTCCGAGTCCGGCTCCAAGAATAGTGAACGGAAATAGTGAACGCCTCTCAGGCTCCGCACAGCTCTGTCTCCGTCTCCAAGCAGCCCGGCCCGGGGCAGCCTCTGCGAGCCTCTGCGAGCAGTGGTAGTGGCACCGGCCGACCGGCCGGAATCGACCAGCGTGCTCCACTGACAGGTAAGATGACCCCGCTGGTAAAGATAATCGACAGAATAGCGGAGAATCACATAGTCGACTCTTGAAATAATTAGACACGGAAACTAGCTGAATTTCTTCTTCCCTTCTCAGAAAAACGCCAGGAGTGAGGGAGCTAGCTGCCTACACAGCCTTCCCCACGGCAGCCATCTTGCCTCGAGTCTGAATTGGTTAACATTCTGATGCAAGCTGTGATATTTTTAACTGTCATACTTAAAAGATTGCTTGACACTATGAATTTTGAATCTTTAATACAATAACCAAATTAATCTAAATCCCTCTGAATCTATCATTGCGTCTTGTTGATTTTTCCATTGAAACTGTGCTACTCTACTAATGATTTAAATGCTTTGTAGGGAGAATCAGCAAGTTTTTACTGAACATCAAGTCTGCTTCTATCGTTCTGCATAGCAGTAGCAGGATGTTTGGTTTGTATGATTCTAGTAGGGCTTAACTTCTTCAGGAGGTTGGGTCTTCCAGTAGTGATTCTTTATTTATACAGTATGGTCCTGAGAGTGGTGTACCTAAATTTGATCTTAAATTTGTGAGTTGGGTTCCAATTAATGGTCCTTAATGAATAGCTAACGTAGTGTTTGGTTACCCTAATTTCCACCACTCCTATCGGCGGAGAAAGGTACATCAGAGGATCATTGTCTATGTAGTAAATGGAAAAGCTGCAGATTGTCTAATAATAAGGGGCCCAATATGGTTAGAGTAGGGGAAAAAGTAAGTGCACAAAGTAAAATTGTTTACTACTCTTCTGCTGCGTCAACCACTCCATACACACTCAGTGATATATAAGCATATATCTTGCATTGTGCTGTCATCTTCTGTAGCCCATTTTACACTACAGAGTGAATGTTCAGTTCCACTCTCTCTCTCTCTTTTTTTAACTCTTTATTTTTCAAATTTCATATAACACATGACACAATATATATTTTGAAAATGAAGATGGCATTGTCTTACCAACATTATGGTGTGGCTATACAATGGAGTTTAAGCTGTATGAATGTAGTAAGATATGACAACACCAAGCTTCTACAATGCTTCAGAAGTCTGATTCTTAGACATTGTTACCATAATCCATTAAACAATGGGAATGGAGGCCCTGTCACTTGACTGTCACTCACTTTTACTCACACACATATGGCTATGCATACAGGCACACTTGCTCACACATACACACACTCTCTCTCACTTAAACACACTCACTCGTAAGCATCCATACAACATACATTTAAAACCATTTTTACGTACCAGAGCTGCCACCAAAGGTTCTACGTGTGCTTCATTGTTTATGATATTAATAGTGAATAATAGAATATTATTCACTGTTAGTGTAATGAAAAATGGGAAGAAATTAATTAATGTGGAGCCAGCCCTGTGTTCTTGGCTCTGATTTTGTCACCTCTGTGGCCAGGGGTCGCAACGTACGAGCAAGCGGTCGCAACTGCGACCCCTGGCGAACCCTAAATGACGTACATGTTTAAGTCTAGACCCCTTTTTTCTAGAGGGACATGTGTCTGGCATTGGACACTGGAACATCCAGTGCAGTGTACAGTTGGGAGGTTCTATACATTGCAGGAGCCTGGGAGATTAAGGCTTCTACCTGTGTCAAATCAGTTCCCCCTTCTCTTGTCAGGTTCCAGACCCTGTCCAAGTGAGTGTTTGCATTAGTCCATCTCAAAAATCTTCAAACTGGGAGGTGTGCCTCCCTGGGGGTTCATGGCTGTATTCCAAGCAGACGGTGGTTGCAGTGCATACAAAAGTATGGGAACTGTGATCCTGAGTACCGTGGGGCAGGCGGCAGTGATTGTGGTGGCAGGGTCTAAGACATGGCTAAATAGAGCAAAATATTGTGTAAATAGTTTTTGGTGTTTTGCCTTCTGGTTACTGCAGATAAAAAAAAAATGCTCACACCTTAAATGAGAAATAAATGCAAGTTATAGTAATCAGTGGAAAATCCACTCTCTTACGCTATGAAACTTCAATTGGTTAATACGATCACTGCAATGTCCGTGTTTAACATAGAAAGTCACAAAATTGAATTCTATTGGTGCAATGGGGAATGAGACTATACCCATGACCAGTAGCAGCCGGTGTTTGCTTTGAGTGGCAGGGGAGCAGGGCCGCAAATGAGGGGGCAAAATAAATGTGTTTTTTTAAATGTACCTTCATCCTGATGCGTTTTGCGTCGTGCAACTCTGCTCCTCTTCTTTAGGCATAGGCTAAGGCCAATCCTGAAGCTGCTCTCACATGAAAACAGCTTCAGGATTGGCCCAAGAGCTCTCGATTAGCGCTCCAGGACAGACTGGTAGACTGTGCCTGCTTTCTCCAACCCCTGCAGTGCAGCTGGGGTTGGAGAGAGCTGCACTAAGCATGAGGGTTTTCTGCCCTGAGACGACCGGCCAAATCATCATGCGCAGTGAAGGGAGTGCACTACCACTCACCTCTATGCTGTCATCCCCCCAGGCCCGCACCTGAGACTCAGCAGGAAAGGCGATATAAAACAAGTATTGTTTTATTTTTCCTTTCCTGCCGTGTTTGGGGGGATGACGCTCCTGTGCTTTAGCAGAGGACCTGATGCTGCCTATGACCAACATTTTTAGAAGTGTCCATTAAGGGCGTGGCTTGACTGCCGCGCAAGATGGCTGGCTAGTTGCGGAGCTCCGCCGCACCGAACAGCCTCCTTGCAGTTTCCCCGATGTGAAGGGGACTGCCTTCGCACCTCCTTACTGAATTCTCCCGTCGGAACCTAGGGAGAACTAGCGGAGCGGCTTTGCGGCTTTTGAACTGCCTTTCTTCATCTCTTTCAACGATGTTTCTGCTGCTCCTCACGCAGCCGCCATTTTAGGCGTCCCTCGGAATACCGGACCTCCGCCTCCTCAACACGCCAGAACGACCTCGACTGCCATGTGTTACTCTATAGCAACGACCTTGGGGTGAGCAATTAAGGTGATTTTGGCTACATTTATCTTGCTATCTCTCTGAGGAATCTTCACTCAGACATTTCGTCATGGTGTTTCAGCTCTGAGACCCGCTTTCTTCGGACGCCTTGTCACCTCAGCGCTATTCATTGCAAGTGCGCCATTGCTATTCCTCATGGCTTTCTGCTGACTCTTTGACTTTAGGTGCAGTCTATTACACCTCAGCTGCCTCATGACGCACTTTCCTTAACTGCCATTCTCAGCGCCCTCTTTTTGAACTGCCAGCATATGCTCTATTCAACTCACTAGCGCTTTCTTGTGCAATTTACAAGCGCTTCCTCAGAGAGTTAACTTCCTTCTCTCCTCTTCATGGTATGCTACCTTTTTGTCCTATGTTCTCTATATACTATTTTTTCAAGTATAAGCTTGGGACCAGATAACGGTGTTTTGGTATACCCTGTCATGTTCAACTAATTTCTTCAACGCTACTACTTCTCTCTTCTTGGCATTACTCGCAGTGCTGTATTTTTGAAGCAGCTTGTATTATTTGAGCGCCTGGCTTACTTTCTACTACAATGACCTTCTGAGAAATTGCCAACGCACTTTCTATACTTCTCAGGACATTGCAATAAGTTATTGGCTGCAATACGAATTTCTATGGTGAGATTACGCAAACCTCAATTTGTCTTTGCTTCCTCTGTGAATACTTCGGTGCGTTCATCAACTGGTGCATCTAAATCGACTCATTCCGCAAAATGTCGAATTCTTCTTCTCAGAAAACCCCTTCAGCTCACCCAGTCTCCAGTAGAACCTCTCCACCTGCTCCGTCTGGCAAGCGTCCTAAACAGAACTCTCCCACACCGGAGGATAACTCTTCCTCATCTCCTCTTGACCAAATGTTGGAAGAGCTTCGTGCAATGCGTCTTTTTGTCAAAGAGACAAGCAAGGATATGCAGCTTTTGAAAGACAAATGGGAGTCCATGGATGCTCGCCTTTCTTCTGTTGAGCAACAGATTCCTGAGGTTCAATCCAACACGCAACGCATTGTTGCATTAGAAAAGACTGTCCTCTCTTTACAAAAGCATACGGAGGATTTGGAAAATCGCAATAGAAGAAATAACCTTCGTATTTACAATTTACCAGAAAATCTTGAGGGTGACAATCCAGTGACTTTCTTTACCACCTTTTTACCGAAACTTTTGGACATGCCTCCCTCTACGTCCATCAGTATTCAAAGAGCTCATAGACTTGGCGCTAGAACAGATTCATCTCCTAAGCCTCGTGGAGTCATTATCCTATTTTTGAAATTCACAGACCTGCTCTCGATTGTTTCAGCAGCAAGGAGCAAAAAACTATTAACTTGGCAAGGTCAACGAATTTACCTATCTCAAGATGTCTCTATTGCCACTGCCTCCAGACGTAAGGAATTTTTAGCAATGCGCCCTTCTTTGCGATCCCTGGGAGCAAGATATGGCTTGTTTCACCCTTGTACCTTCAGAGTCACTTATCGGAATAAGACTTGGTCATTTCAAGATCCTGGTGAACTACGCAACTTCATATTTTTGCAGACTGAGGAGGGGATGGACTCTTCCTCCGCTCCTTCGACTAGTGGCTGAAATGTTTTTGTTGTCTCCATGTATTACTCTCTCGTAGTGTTTTTCTGACTTCCTGTACTCTTTTCTACTCCTCTTCGTAGCCTTCTCATTCTTCTTATCTTGTTTATCTTCTTTTCCTATCTCTGTTTGCGTATGTTCTTCATAAATCTTTTTTTTCTAATTTCTGGCTATATACGGTATGTCAAATGTTTCGTATGTTAACAATTGTCTCGTTTTTCCCCTTGCAGATATATATTGGATGCTCCCTTCACCATGTTGTTCCATCCTTTGTTCCCTTTTTGTGAGGTCTCGGTGTGGTTCTGCTCCTGTTCCTGGCCCACCCGTCTTGTAACGCATCACCACCTCCCCATCTTCCCTTTGTGTATTTCCCCTTTCAGGTATGTTCATTACAGTCATCCTTTTGGATTTGTACTGTCTTCTATGCCTTCTCTCTTTTCTTTCTTCTTCTTCCTCTGCTGACCCTCTCTCCTTTTCCCTCTTCTTTTTCCTTCCCCATTCTCTTTCTCTTCCTCCTCCTATCCTTCCTTCTACCCTTTTAATGATTTTCATATTTTTTACCTTCCTAAAGTTTGCATTACTACTTGTTCAGTATCTTTTTGCATTTTTCAATTTTGATCATTCTACTTCTTTAATAGTTGTAATAGTTCTTACCCTCTCTATTTTGACTTGTTGCATATACAGTATATTTCTGCACCTGTTGTTTTTGAACAGTTTTATGCGTTTTCATATTTAAAGTTATTTCATGGAATGTGAAAGGATTTAATCACCCTATTAAGCGACAGAGAGTACTTTCCCACCTCTCCTCTTACAACCCTGACATTGTCCTCATTCAAGAAACCCATCTTTCTGATGCTGAATCTTTGAAACTAAAAAGACTTTGGGTGGGCAATGTTTTCTTTTCCCCTGCCTCTCATAAAAAGAATGGTGTTGCTATCCTAGTCCATAAACGTCTCCAATGTAAGGTACTCCTTGAGGAGAGGGATGAAGAGGGTCGTTGGGTTTTAGTTAAATTACTTATCAATGCTATCCCGATTACTTTATTGAACGTTTATGGTCCCACATGCTCTGATCCTTCCTTTTGGCCCTCGATCACAGCAAAATGTATCCAATACAAAGATGATTCCTTTTTACTAGGCGGAGACTGTAACCAGATTGTTGACCCCTTTTTAGACCGTAAATCTTCTGTTCGTTTCACCCCTCACAAGCCCCACAAGCAGTTCCTTGATACTATCTCTCAGGTCCATCTTGTTGACTCATGGAGGATCACACACCCAGAAACCTTAGATTTCTCCTTTTTCTCTCCCCCACATGCTTCCTTTTCCCGCTTGGATTACATCTTCCTCTCTTCCTCCTTATCTCAAAACCTTCTCTCCTCTTCCATTGAACCTATTGTCATTTCTGATCATGCTCCTATTATTACTATCTTTGACCTTCTTCCTCCTGCTTCTAAGTCCTCTCGTTGGCGTTTTAATTCCTCTCTTCTCACTGATCCTCTTTTCTCTTCCTCCTTTCACTCTTTCACCTCAGAATTTTTCCAAATCAATTCTACTCCTGATACCCCTCTGCATATTCTTTGGGATTCCTTTAAAGCCACGGCCCGCGGCTTCATTATCGACTTTGTCTCTAAAAAAAAGAAAGCATTCCTTCAAAAACGCAAGGTCGCCCTTTCACATATTAAGTCACTGGAACACCAATTTTATACCTCCTCTCCAAATCAAATGTCTCCTGAACTTCTTAGGTCTAAAATTGCCTTTAACAAACTCACTACAGATTCAGCCTCTTCCTATCTCCTCCGAAGTAGTGCTCGTTATTATGGCGGTCGTAACAAATCAGGTAAACTACTTGCTAATTATCTAAAGTCGCGAAAAGAACGAACTATTATTGATTCTATTTACTCCCCTTCTAACACTCTTTTACACACGGACAAAGACATTTTGGAACAATTTCAATCTTTCTATGAATCTTTATATTCCCCTGAAAATCCTCCTACTCCAGATCTTCTTCAATCATACTTTGATCGTCTACCTGCGCCTGCTACCTCCCAGCTCAACTTTTCTACTCTAGACTCTGATCTTAGTCTTTCTGAATTGTCCATTGCATTGACGTCTCTCACCAAAGGCAAGACCCCCGGCCCCGATGGCTTCCCGGTTGAATTTTATCTCCATTTTTCCGACATTCTTTTGCCTCGTCTTCTCCTTCTTTTTCAGTCTTTTTGTTCCGACGGCCTGGCTCAAGGCTCCTTCCAAGACGCTACTATATGCCTCATCCCTAAAGAAGGACGAGATCCTAAATTTTGTAAAAATTATCGACCAATATCTTTAGTCAACGTAGATAATAAACTGTTTGCTAAACTTCTTGCTCTTCGCCTTGATCCCCTTATGCCACACCTCATAGGGAAGGAACAATGTGGCTTTGTTAAAGGTCGCCTCACCTCGGACAACTCCAGACTACTTCTTAATGTCCTTGGTAAAGCCTCCTCCTTATCTATTCCTCTTGCAGCCATCTCAGTTGATGCTGAAAAGGCATTTGACCGAGTTGATTGGTCCTTTTTGATAGCTTCACTGAAGTGGCATGGTTTTGGTCCGAAATTCATTTCCTATATTTCCTTAATCTATTCTATGCCCAAAGCATCTGTTTTAGTCAATGGTAAACTTACTTCACCCTTTACACTCAAACGCGGTGTCCGCCAGGGTTGTCCTCTTTCTCCCCTTTTGTTTATCCTAGCTCTTGAACCCTTTCTAACCTCTATTCGCAATAATCCTTCCATTTCTGGCTTTCCGTACGGACCCCACCAACTTAAATTATCTGCATATGCTGATGACATACTTTTATTTATTTCTGATCCTGCTACCTCGGTCCCTTCCTTATTAGTTGAATTTGAGAACTTTTCTTTGGTTTCCGGTTATAAAATAAATTCGGATAAGACAGAGATTCTTCCCTTAACTAAATTTTGCCTTCCACACTTCTTTTCTTCCACTGGTTTCGCTTGGAATAGTAAGAAAATAAAATATCTTGGTGTCCTTTTTTCCAACTCTATTTCATCTTCTGTTCAGCTTAACATGAACGCAGTTATTTCTAGGATAGACGCTCTACTTTCCTCCTGGAATCCCCTTTTCCTTTCTTGGTGGGGTCGTCTGGACTCCATCAAAATGATGGTTGCCCCAATCTTAATTTATTTACTTTCCATGCTCCCTATTCATATCCCGGCTCTTTACTTTCGTCGTATTGATTCTGTCTTGTCCAAGTTCCTCTGGAAACAGAAAAAAGCACGAATATCACTTTCATCCCTTCGTAAACCCAAAATTAATGGTGGAACTAATTTCCCGGATTTCCGGCTTTATCACAAATCCTTTTCCCTCCGTCAAGCATCTCGTTGGTTGTCACAGGACATTTCCCTTTTTTCACCTCTTTGGCTTTCTGTTGAACGTGACCTGCTACTCCCTTATTCCTTTCAGGAAGTTCTTCATTTTAACGCTAAAGCTCCATGTCTTCTCCCCCCATTATTTAGACACACTTCCTCTCTTCTACGACCCTTAGTATCAACTGCCCCTACTTCTCGTGAGTCCTTTCTATTATTACCCATCTGGTATAATCCACTCATTCTCATACGAAACAGACCCATTGCCTGGCCTACATGGAGGTCGAGAGGTATTGTCTGGATCCATCATCTTTTCGATGGCTTATCTCCCCGTTCCTTTCCTCAATTTCAAGCCTTCTTCCATTGTCCTTCCTCCTTCGCAAAGAAATACTTCATTCTTATGGAAACTGTTCTTGACCGGTACTACTCTCTTGATTCGGACATCTCACCCTCATCACCCTCTTCCCTACTTACACTTCTATCCAATGTTCCTAAGGCCTCTCTTATCTACAGATATTTCTCTGCTCCTAACCCTGATCGCCCCAAATCAAAACTGGAACTCTCTTGGGAAAAAGATCTAGACTCCACATGGCCGATTTGTCTTTGGGATAAAATCTGGGCTAAATCTCTGAAAACTTCCCGTAATGCCTCTCTTACTCAATCCCTCTTTTTCTTCTTTCATAGACTCTACCTTTCTCCCCTCTCCCTGTCTCGCTTTCTCTCCTCTTCTAGCGCTACTTGCTGGACCTGCAATGCTCCCAATGCGGATTCCTTTCACCTTTTCTTTCTCTGCCCTTCTGTTCGTCTTTTTTGGACACAGGTGTGGACTCGTATTTCTCATGTCTTTCGCCTCTCTATCCCTTTCTCAGCCTCTTTGGTATTTCTGGGGAGTCTTTCAGAATCTCTTGACCTCCCTCCACACTCACGCGGCCTCCTAGACCTCATGTTAGCCATCGCACTCCAACACATTTCTTCTAATTGGAAGTCTCTACACAAACTTTCTATAATATGTTGGTGGAACTTACTTTGTCAGTCCCATAGGCTCGACGTTGCCTTTGCAGCCTCTTGCAAACCTTCTCATAATGTTGATTTGTACTGGTTACCCCTTACTCTCCATTTGGATCAATCCGCCAAAAAGAAACCCTCTACGTTCTCCTCTGCCAATTTTAAACCCCCTTGAATATTTGTACTCCTGCTTATAAGTACATTCCTTACTCTTTCACATTTACTGTTTTTATTAACCTCGTGCATATTTTCTCTAATGCCCTTAGGCCATATATTTGCTGTTATTTGTGCATTTACTGTACTTTATTATGGTTGCTGTTTATGATTATTGCAACTTTTCCATTTCTGCTTTATTATTAGTTTTTTTTTGTTTTTTCATCCTCCCCCCCCCCTCTCTTAAAATTCAAAATGCTTTGTTCCTCATTTGTGCCATCGGCTCTATTATGAATATTTACCTTATATTTCCTCCTCCCCATTTATTTATGCTGTTGTCACCTTACTGTACTGATTATTTACTTTAATAAAGCTTTCAAACATAAAAAAGAAGTGTCCATTAAAACAATGCATTGCAGAACTTGCATTGCCTCTCAAAAAGAAAAGAATCTTTGACACCGTGACAATTCAAGTGACTGTAATTTAAAGTTTATAATGACTACAAAGCAGCCTTTACATTAGGTGGTTAACCAATTGCAAACATCTAAATTTCTTTCAAATAGCATGCACCCTGAGAAGGCATGTCTCTTCTGCTCTCTTTTCCTCTTTCGGCAAGGGAGACCTGAAATTCTCTTCACTTTCAGCCAGAGCTACCTTTAGTTCTGCGTTACCTGTCCAAGGACATTTGGTTTTGTAACAGAAAGTATGAGAACTGTTTTTGTAAAATTAAAGAAGCACTGGCTCATCTTTCCTGGTAGATCCCACCCACTTTGACTTCTGCTTACATACAGATGTCCTTCAGGGTGAGTCATGGTTGTGGCAGGAAGGAGGCCAGCAAAGTTGCATTCAGATGCAGGGCCCTGATCCATCTGACCTCAAAGTGATGACCAAAAAGAAAGAGGAAAGGAGCGAGAGCCATAGGTGCTGTCAAACAGATAACGCCGAGGAGCGGACATTCTGCCGGAGTTAATTTTTAGGTCTCACCTAACACACCGGTATGATATCCCATCAAGAACTTGTGTTAACTTACAGTGGGCTTACAGGCTGCCCATTGTTTACCATTGATTGGCTTGATTGTCATTCCCATTTGCTTCCTTCTTATATGTTAGTTTCTATAGGCTTTCTTCCCTCTTTTTGCATTTGTCCCTCAAATGGAGTCTGAAAGCATTTCTGTATCCGTACTCTCCTCACTTTTTCAGGTGCTACTTTTTTCAAGCCATCTCCGTCCTGCACTTCTCCCTCCTATATGTTCTTCCCTTTTTCCCTCCAACCCACTCTCCATTGTCCATGTGCTGCCACAGCCCTTCCTGCCTACCTTCCATGTGCTTACCCCGACCCCTCCCACCCTACCCCCTTTGTTCATTGCTTCACCAGCCCCTGCCTGCATCTCTCCGTTGTCCTTGCACCTGTCCGTATGCTTCTCCTGCAACTCATGCTCACTCTCCATTGTCCATCTACTTCGTCAGCCCCTCCAGCCCACACTCCATTGTCTGTGCTCTTGCCTTCCACCCACCCTCCATTGTACGTGTGCTTCCCCAGCCCCTTGCACCGGCCCTCTCACCTCACGCGTATCTTCCTTTCCTATCCTGCATTCTTTCCCTCATAGTTACCTCATCCTCCAACCAATTCCCCATTTTTTGGAAAGGGGAGTTGGTTGAGGAATGAGGCAACTGTGAAGGAGGGAGGGCAGGGAAGAAAGATGTGGGTGGGCGAGAGGGAAGGTGGGGAGCAGAGGGCTGAAAATAATTTTAAAAAGTACTGCGGAGGGGTCATTGCCAATGTGCTTTAGCACTGGTAGCATCACAGCACTCTTCTTAAAAGTGTTTTAAGCCATGCTGCAAGCAGCTGAGCTGCTGTACAGCAGGGCTGCAAATCATTGCCAGAGCCAATAACTCTCCTAGGTTAGATCAGTAGCTTTGCCAATTCTTGTTTAATTTACAAATTGACATACACAACTTCCTCAAAAAGATGTCCTGAAGAAGGGGGTGAGATTTAGGGGTTTGCTTTTTTATTTTTAAAGAGACATCTTTTTCATTAGTGCAGCAGGTGCAGCTGCACTAGGGCAAAGAGCGTGAGGGGCCACTGCACCTCATTTATGACAGTTTTACTACCCAAAAGGAAATGGGGGCACATTTTCCTTGCTAAAATGAGGGCCCAATTCAGCCATGCTGTGCTGGGGAAAGTGCTCAAGCAACAGGGAGAGACATCTGGGGCTTGTTTCTCTTTTTTTACACAAGAGGGAAGAAAACCCTGCTCTAGACCTTAGGGATAGGAGTGATGGCCCAGTGGAGTGGGCAGAGGAGGCAAGGCTGTAGGTAGCATTGGTGCTGCATGTGCAGTGGGACTGGGGTCCAGTGGTGTGAGGGGCCAACTATACCCAGTTATGGCTGTGTTACTATCCTTTCTTGCTTCATTACAATACAGTGCAGCCTTTCTGTGCCAGTCCAAGGGGAAGAAAATTGAAGCAGGGGGGACACCCTAACTTGGGCTCAATGAGATGGTGGGGTGTTGGTGGGGTAAGATAGGGACCAATGTTTTTAACAATGGGCGGACAACGCCCACTTCTCAAGCCAGTAACTATCATAAGTAAAGTAGGTGCAGTGGCACTGGGACTCAGGGGTTTTCAGGGGCCTACTATATTGCAGTTATAACTGTCTTACTTAACACAAAGGGGCTAATTTTCCTTCCTAGCATTAACTCCGAAGGCACCTTTTCTGAACAGATGAAGAAACACATGGAAGCTACTTTTTTCTGAAAGAGGCATAGAGCCTGTTTCAAAACTGTAGTAATGACTAGGCATGGGAAAGGGTGAAAGAGACACAGGTGACAGCCTGCTACTCAGAGCCTCTGCTATCACTGGTGCACCAGGTGTAGTGCATTGGGACCTAAGAGTATGAGGGGGTCACATCACACCAATGCAGTGTTTTGCAGTCACTTTCTGATTGCATTTGCTCCTTTAAAAGTCTCACTTTATTATGGATTCTGAGCTACAGAGCAAGTACCCTTCACATGATCTCATCAGTTTCACCCCTGTGCTCAGCCCTGCCCCTCCTGCTCCCCAATCCTTGTCATACAGTTATAGAATGAGGCCCGATATAAAAAAAATTGCTATGGGGGGCAGGGAGTAGTGAAGAGTAAAAAAGTTTGAAGATCTGTGGTCTATTTCCATTCCAGGAGGTTGTGAGAAGTTAGCCTGGCACATGATGTCCACTATTCTAGTGGGCAGCTTGCACCAGTCTAAACGACCCTTATTGATGGTGGTTGTAAAGTCAACCTTATAGACAAGCTATCCTAGTGGTAGCATGGACCAGCAGTCAGGCTAAGACTTCAGAGAGCATGTAAAGCAAGCTGTTTTACCAATTATAATCCCTTGAATACCAAATGAAAGGACACCACACAAGGTATATATCAAATATATATGTATTTATTTCTAACACAACCCCTCTGCACTCTTTATGAGGTCAGAGATGGAAGTACATCACAAGTTACTCAATTAGCATACGATAAGTTGCACAAATACAGTTTTGCCCTAGGGGCCTCACAAACCATATACAAAGTAAGTGGTATAAAAACCACTTCAAGAATAGTGAATAGGCCTAGGGCCTAGGGAATCGCTGGGGCTACACTACACAACTAAAGGTTAGGGAGTAGGAGACCCACGGGAGACGTGTGCAGTGTCTAAACACAGTCGCGAGTTACCATTGACTTATAATGGAGAATGAAGAAGTTACAAAGTTACTGTTTTAGGGCACTTCCAGATGGACTACGACAAAACCCCTTTAAAGTAGGACACTTGGATAGTCAATACCGATGGGAGCACCGGAGTACTCGAGTTGCCTCACCCAGGGAAGCCGGGTGCATAGATGTCTTTTCGTGTCGGGTTTCGTCAATGCTTTCAATGGAGATCTGTAAAAGAAGTGCTGCAGGCTGCCAAAGGAAGAGTGTCCGGGTGGATCCAAGGGTGGATCGAAGAACTGAAGAACCTGAAATCAGAGGGGACAGAGTCTGGGTCTCTAGCCAGTGACTAGGAAGGAACCAGGAAGGAACCAGGCGATGTCGAGTTGATTTCAGGTGAAGAGGTGAAGCTTGTCTCTGCAGCCACGAGGACCAAGAGGTGTCGACGACAACCAGGAGCTGGATTCAAGCTGTCCCAAAAAGGATCTAGTTGACTGCGGTGTCGGTATCCAGATTTGGACCCAACAAGCCTTGGCAAACGCAATCCTCGCAGGAAGTGAAGATTGGCTTCGGGTCAGACCAGCAAGGTCTGGGGAGCTTCTCCTTTGTAGGAAAGCTGGAGCAAGCCTGGAGCAACCAGGAAAGCAGTTTAGTTTTAAAGGTTCATCTTTGGAGGGCTCAATAGTCAATGGGCTAGCAACCGGGAAGATGTGGTGAGCTGAAATGCAAGAGCGGGCCCCGTGCGGCACTCGTGGAGTGTGGAGGGCTGAGCTTTGGTGCAAATGGCACTTGGGTCTGGGGCTTCTCGTACCCCAATGCACAACTGCGAGGGTGCCTTGGTAGTTGCACAGTTAGCAAAATGCAGGATGTCCAGGGTGTCTGGTCCCACGTCCCTCGCGTCTGCCACAGGTCTTAGCTTTGCTGTGGATATGGGTTGGAGTCAGAGAAGTGTGAGAGTCCAGTTCCTGAGTCGCTGAGTCTTCGGAATCCATCGGGAGCATTGACAAAGCAGACCAGCATGTTACTGGTGGTGCCTGTTTGCACAGGGTGGTCACTCCTTGACCACAAGGGAGATGTCTTCAGTCTTCTAGTCAGAATAGAATGTCGAAGGTTCAAGACTTTTGTTTCAGAGTTTTGTTCCAGGATAATCTAAAGTCCTGGGGACACAGCACCTATCTTTATACTAAGAAAATGGGCTGGATTACCTGCTAGGTCACTCCTATGGGTGGACCTGAGAAGGGGGTGGTTACACCCCTTTCCCTTTGTCTAGTTTCGCGCCAGAGCAGGCTGGAGTGCCCCAGCAACTGGCTTGAACCGGGCTATGCATGGAGCACCTTGTGTGCCCCAGGCGTTGTCTGGAAAAGCAAACGTTCCATTCAACCCACCCTGCCCCAATACACTACAGGCTGTCTGGGGAGGTGCTAGCACTTCCCTCGACAGGAAACCTATTGTCCAGGCCTCCCTTGCTGGAGTTTCCCCCTGCTGCAGGAGGTCAGACTCGTGTCTGTGGCAGCAGCATCCATTTTGTGATGCTGAGGCTCTGTTTAACTTTAACCGGGTAAAGCAGTAGCATACTTGTCTTTTCCCTCTAGAAGGGTGGAATCGGCGGGGGGGGGGTAGTATTCCAAAGTGTTTGACACCTTACACGACATGTTTTGATAAAGCCAAACCAAAGTTAGCATTAACCGCGAGGATTATAATGCACTTAAGAGTATATGGTATGGCTATATCATAGAACAGCTATTAGGAGATGGTTCCGAAAGCTGTAGAGGGGCTCAGCTCATGCTATGGCACCCTCTCACATAAAACCAAGCACTCTGCCTCCAGGAATGTTAAGGCCTGCCATAGGAGGGACTTATAGGTTACTATGTGTCTATATGTAAGGTAGATATAGATATACTATATCTAAGTAAGGGGTGATTACACCACCGTACCCAAGCTGAGTGATCAGCCTGTGGTGTCAGTTTATATGGCCAGCCAGGGGTGCCATAATACATGCTGCAGCACCTGGTAGGCCTTGGATGCACCTATGCCCTGGGTACATATGGTACACTATACAGGGGCTCACAGAGGTGACCCAATACCCAATCAGGTATGTACCTAAAGTACATGGTATCAATTTAGAGAGAACAGCTGGGTTGTGGGTCTGATTAGCAGGCCCACATCCACACTAAAGTCGAAAAACAAGAGAATCACAGCAAAAAGTGGGGGTGACCATAGGAAGCAGACCCTACTCTCCTACAGAGGTTAAATGTTATGTCACTACATAACCTTTCAATGCTTTGCAGGGTCCCTCCATCAAAACAATTCCCATGGGTGAAAGCATCTAAAGCTAAATGCTACTAAGACAGAGATTGTGCCCTGCAGACAATGGCAAAAGTACCAGTTTACAGCCATATGGCTTAAGGAACTTGAAGCCCCTGCAGCAACATCAAGATATGTTGGAAACCAAGCAGTAGCCATGGATTTAGACCTATCCTTGATACCACGTTAATGTCACAAAGAGTGTCTTTTACACAATGAAAACACTATGTTGCATCTTTCCATACCGTGCACACCAACATAAACTGCAAGCCATCCTCGTAGCTTGAATTTGCCAACAGCCTATACTTTGGTGCACTTGAATTCATCATACGCAAAAAATAACTTATCCAATATGCTACTGCAATGCTTCTTATCCGCTTTCACTCATGAGAACGTATGACTCCAGCCTTGCAATCGCTCCGTTGGCTACTTATAGCTAGAAGGGCAATGTTTAAGGCTCTCTGCATTGTCTACAGAGCGTCTCAACCTAAAACCTACAAGTTAAATTCAAGGAACACAAATCAAACAGAACATAGCACTCCAAACTTGCAACACTTATTATACTGCCTTACCATAAGAAATCCGTAGGAGGCACTGCTTTCATTGTCCAAGCCGCCAAGCTCTGGATCTCACTACCAGCCAACATTGGGAACACCCAGGAGCATCTGTACTTTTGAAGACAGTTGAAAACATACCTATTTCCTAGATAGCTGCACCATGCTCATGCAGGCAACAGAGCACAGAAGACAGTTGCAAGAGCAATCCACAGCTTACAACCAATGAATTGGAAACAACTCAATCAGCAACATGCTTTTGATATATAGGTATGGGCTGGCCTATGGTTCACTGTGGCATTGTATAAATATGTATGTGCATACATAACAGTTTATGGCTCACAATAATACGTAGCCCAAAATATGAATCAGTCAGCGGCAAATTGTAACGTATACCTCTTAAATTTGCATAAGACATATCTGCTATGAGGTTTTCCCATCACTAGCACTGTCCAACCAAAAATAAAAAAAACATCATTTTGTAGGACTTTAACATAATCCACCACTGCAGTTCCCAAATATCTATAAAATCTTACTGCTTCTTTACATCTCAGAAAGACATTCAGATTTTAGATGATACGAAAATTCACATCCCAAAAGATCTCTCCATTTCTCTCTCCCTCCAACCATTCTAGCTCAGGACCACAACTATAAACAACATGTCAGATTGGACAACCTAGTGCAGTAACTAGCTAAACAGACCACTTCATAAGAAATAACCATAAAAGGACCTGCAGATCAAAGCTACCAGCATACTGAAAACCATAAAACTGTATGTCTGTATCTCACACGTCTTCATTCACCATAGTCCTACATTCTGCATCCATAACATTATAACCACACCTTGTTGGTCTTCATGCATGACATGGAAACACTTACCACATAGGATCAAAACAATTATATCATCCTTCCAACCGTAAACCCATACAGTGTAGCATGCTACCCATGTAGGCAAATGCTTCAGCACCCCATATATGGGTGGTAAGAGCTATATAAATGCTGTACTACAACACAATACAATATACTATACAAAGCACAGGAGCAATTGAAAGGAATACGCCTGAGGCAGTAAGTCTGTGAGGTGGGGGGGGGGGGTGGTAGTCATTACAATATGTAGAGCAAAGGGATTGGTTTGCTTTCTGTTTTCACTACCTACCAAGGTTTTTGGGATCCAACCTTGTCCATTCTTGGCGCAGCTGAGGATTCCTAGGTAGAGGCTTCTTAGACACCCTAGTGATCTGACCCTCCCCAAATATAATTCAGCAGGTGTGTCTGTAAGTCTTGTAGAACATGTTTAGTGAATTTAACAGACAGAGGCCCTAACATTTCCTTGTGGTCCTACTCCCATCCCTCTTACCATAGTTGCCCTTCACACACCATGATTCTGAGAATCATCACAGCAGTTACTGTGAAGGGCTTCTTATGATTATGAACCAGTAACTGTATGTGGGAACTAGTAGCGATTCCCTTAGCAATTAATAGTAGTTCAGCCTCTCTCTGTTCAGTAAAAAAAAATCTTGCATCCATATAGTACCATGTAACTTCTAAACTCTGCTTGCCAGAAGTAGCTACTATTGAGTCATATAATTTGGACACAAGATTCTGTGTAGCTATGATAAATTTATCAAAATCAGTCTTTCTTTTACTGCTGCCATTTTTACAGTAGGATACAGAATCCAGTTTCTCAAATGGAAATGCATATGTTGTTTTACTTTCCTGTACCATGAGGACTTACTTTCAGGAGTCTGAGGACCTCACCATTTTACAGCTCTTACTCTTCAGTCCCCTCAGAGCTATAGCATAAAAAGGGGCCTATCTTGTGCAGATCATCTTGGAAAGGAATTTTTGCTGCTCATATGTCACAGGTGATCCTGCTAAACAACCATACAAAAAGGTAACCTGTCCCACTGGCTGCCGCTTCAGCATGGTGTGGGCACAGGCATCATCTCGCGATAACGTCCTTGCAATGTTAGCACATCACACCATGTAGAAAGGGGCATGTCACCAAAATATATGACCACCGTCTCAAGCTCTCTTGTAGTATCCAGTGTGTCCTCTTCGCAGGCTGAGTGTTTTGGTGCGTTGAATGTTGCCTGTGTGTAGCATGTTCCATTTCCCTGATTTTACTAGTGTGTCTTGGAAGATCCAGAGAGGGCCTGGAAATTGAGCTAGAAACATCAAACGGTCTTGGTCCAGCCTATCGCTCCCTATTTAAGCCAAATGTGGGGTTTGCAAGGCATTCTGTTTAAGGAAACTGAGTGGGAGCCTTGCACGTCACACCACCCTGAACAAATGAATTGCTGCATGGTTGGCACACAATGAAATATAATTCCAAGGTGCAGCAGCAATTGGCTCCGGTTAGAGCATGTCTTTGTACAACCAACAAATAGGATAGGCAAGGGAAGAGGATGTGGTCTGACTGCTACATTGCCGACTTTGGTGCTGGAAACAAAGGTTCGAGCCTCGGGCTGGCGTCCAAATCTTGTGATTCTGGGCAAATACCTTAAACTGAATGTAACTGGTGCTCTTGTAAAGTGCTCCAATACCTTCGAGTCGAATTCGCACTGCATAAATCTATAATAAATAAAAAAAATCAAAATCCCTGCGACTAGATTGGTCTGAAAGGATGTAACTTTATATTACGTTTGCAGATTGGCCATCAGGCAAAGCATTTCGGAGAAAATTATGTTACCTGTTTTTATTTGTGCCCCAATTTTGAACCTTATTTTTTATTTTAACAATTATTTTATGTGGGAAAACCATGAACGATTTGCACAAATGACTCCACACTGGATTCACCTATAGGTTTCAAACCTATTTCCACACCAAACTCCAAGTCATTAGAATGCACAACAATAATTACAATTGAGTACCATTTAGAAAAATGGAAAACATGTGGCAAAAAAGTGATTTGTTTACAACTATGTGTATTCCTGAAAGCAGGGAAGATGGTTATCTTTGCAAAGCAAAATGCAATTTTTTCGAAACTTTCTCTGACTTTTGCTTGCGCAGCACGTTCCCCCCCGTTTTTCTAGCAAAACCCCCTCAACGTTTTGCTAAATTTTGGTTATTTTCCCAGCGCCCCTCTAGAAGAATCCATCAACTCTGGATACTTTTAGAATCCTCAAAATGGGAGAAAAGGGACACAAATGTGTCCTAGACACCTTTTGTGAAAAAATGGTTATGAACTCCTGAGCGCAAAGTGTCCGAGACATCACAAAAGGGCTCAGCACGGGGAGAGAGTTGACTATTGGTAGGGGGAGTGGGGTCAAGGTTTGGGACATAGAGGGGTGAAGAGAGCACGGCAACTAAGGAGTTAATATTTTTCACGGTTCTGTGGTGTTTTTATCTGCTTGTTTGGTGTATGTTTGAGTGATGTAAATTAGAAAAGTGTTTTCACTTTGGTGTTTGTGGAAATTGACCTCAAATGTGTGAGCTAAGTGTGTGAATATAAAACAAGTTCTTGTTAGGAGAATGTGTTTCCTGGGGGTTGCCATGTTAGAATCTGGTTCCATGTGAGTTTTGGTGAAAACGTGCTGCACTCTCCATCTATGTGTTGTGGTGTGCAATTGAGTGTGCAGACATAAGGGGTATGGGGAACACCCATGTTGAAGTTATGTTATGTTATGTTAATTCGCATTTGTAAAGCGCCAAATCACCAATGGTCTCTAAGCGCTATTGACCCAGAACCCCAAAGTTCCTTAATTAATTGCTGGTCACACAGAGATTGGGGTCGGTTTATCCAAATGACTCAGTAAACAAGATGGTTTTAAGTTTCTTCCTAAATGGGAGTAGCCTGGCTTCCCCACATAAGCTCCCCGGTAACTTGCTCCAGAGCTGGAGAATCACAACCCTGCAACCGAAGTAGGTTGCAGGGTTCTGTGCCCTGGAGTGCTGCAGAGTTATGCACTTTTTTCTATGTGTGTGGTCTGTTTGTAAGTGTGCAAACATGACATGGTGCTAGCGTTACAGTTCAAGGGCTCTGAGGCTTGCGGGTCTTGGGCTGTTGCAAAGGTTGCGATTCACAACTGTTCGGTGCCTTGAGGTTAATGTTTTGGCATGAGGTTTGAGGAACCGCTATGTCGTCGAAGAGCTGCAAGGTTTTGCTCGACCTGTTGTGGAGTTCACCAGGGCTGCTTGATTGTCTTACTGGTCTGCGTGGTTGTGATGGAGACTGTGAAGGTTTGTTATTGTGTAGCCAGTGTTTGTTGGTTAATTGATATGTGATCAAAAAAAAACACCCGGTGGGGGTTAGTGTTACCTAAGTACTTGCATTTTAGAGTTAATCTGTAACTCAGGGGTGTGTCAGTGGCACGGGGGCAAATAGCCCTGAGGGATCCACTGAACCCTGCAAATTGCTGCATTTTACTACCCCAACAGCAGTCAAAGAGACACTGTTTCTTGCTTGCACCACAGGCCCCTCCATCTTGCTACACTACTGGTGTACCTAGGAATAAACTCACTCTGTGTGGTACCTGAACAAGTGAAGAAGGCTTCTTTCAACCAATGAAAGATCCCTGTTATTTTCAGGAAGGGAAGGCTGATGCACCGCCCAGATCCAAGCTCTGGAAGGGCAATTTAAACCTAAGAAGCTTTAAAAAATGTACCAAAGAACTCAATGAAAATTGGGGAGGCCAAGACAATGTGTATTAAAAAATTGCCTGCGATCCATTTTAAAGAGCTCTTATCCAGGAGCTAGGCCCGTTTGCTAAATATATCTGCCTTTCTTTTATGCCTTATGTCTGCTTTCAGCACAAAGCCCTTCATTTCGATTTCCCATGTTCAGACCTGTATTCACAGCACAGCATATGCGCCAGACTCGCATTCTTCTGCTAACAATGGCCTGCTTTATGCAACACAAAAAGCTGAATAAGGCGCAAGACAATGGCCATGTGCAATCCATTCAATTAAGGTTGTGTCAGCAGCTTCTGCTGGGAGAGTGGCTCTGACAAAGATGAAGTGATGCAATTTAGTGACCAGAGGCCTCTACTTGTTCAACTCGTATACGTTCTACCGTCATTGTGTTCTTATCTTTTGAATAGTTCACAAAACATTTTAATGCAAAGAATTTTCATCTGCGAGATGTGACATAATTATTAGTTTAGGTTCGCACATTGTTTGCCTTTACCTTTCAACACATTCAGCTTACAGTTTCTGGATGTATCCATTCATGCGTTTATGTCAATTATTACTATGATAATGATTAAACATCTAGGCAAACAATTGCAATTACCTGACAATGGACCAGCTACAAATTGCTGTGTAAAGATTCGATCCAATTAGTATAAAAATAAATATATTTATTGTCAGCACGGCATATACACGTCCATAGGAGATAAGATCCACATGTCACTGCACATTTGTAATGGAACAGTACATTAGGAAAGTTCTGTTTGGAATGTAGAATTCACATAGAAAGTACACATGTCGCATGCCTTAAAGAAACAAGTATAAACCAACATTACTATGTATGAACCTGTAATATAACATAGGATGTAACATGTTGCTTCTGGACAGTGGTGGCTGGTAACCAGCCGTAAGTTGTCCCTATTCATTAGCTAGTCGTTTCCTTAACCCCTTCGATGCTGGTGACGGAACCGTTCCGTCATCAGTCACGGCTGAGCTGTGCTGATGACGGAACGGTTCCGTCACGACCGCGCCCTGTTCTGGAATGTCCAGCACAGGGCGCGGCTACGGCGCCGCACGGAAGCGGTTAAAATGCATGTGTTCATGTTTTCCTTCAACAAAATGCATGCCATTTATTGAAAACACTTTTGAGATAAAAAAGCACTAGCTTTTTCCATTTCGAATAAATAAACCCATGGTTCCTCAAAAAACAGATTTTTTTCTTGTGAAAATAAACTATCTTTTAGCTCTATAATTTAATTCTTGTCAATTAAGCTTTTTATGTCCTAACAAAAACCTGTCATTGCCTTAAAATATGCTCCTTTTGCCACAAGAACCTGCTTTCATTTAGAGTACATGTGCACATTTTGTCTCCAAACATCAAGTTATTTCTGAAAATCACAATTCAGGGGTTCCCATCTCATCTCAGCGTATCCCAGGTATGGTCATGAGATGTTAGGGATTTCCAGTGCATGCCAGCTAGAGAAAATAATCTACTGACACATCAGAGAAGCCTACCACATGACAGGATGAATGGACCCCACATGCCAGGAAAGTCCACAGATGCCAGGGATGTTCAACCCTTGTTAGGGCTATAAACAGCCGACGCCGAGTGAGGGGACCATACTTTAGTGATACGTGCAAAATGTCACTGATGGCCACCATATGTCAGATATGGTCACCACTAACTAGGAATGGCCAGGACATGTTGCAAATACCCAGCAAATATCACATACAGGGGACTCCTACCATATGCCAGGGGTGGCCATCTTACTTCATGAAGGAGCAGCATGTGCCAATATTTGTCACCACACCAGGGAAGTCCACCACATGCCAGGGATGATCACCACATGCCAGGGACACCCGCCAGATGCCGTATGGTTACACTATGCCAAAGATGGTCACCATGTATCAGGAAGAGACATGCCAGGGAGTGTCTTCACATGGAATGAATACCCACCATATGCAGACATGGCCAACATCGACATTCTTACAACCATTAAACACATGCACTCAGGCACAAATATAATGAAATACTCACATTCACACTATCTCACACACAGACTTGCATGTATGTTCGCGCACACATACGCCTCAGAGTCTGCAGTTGTTGTGATGCTCTTATTCAGCTCCAATGCCTGCTCTGGATGGGTGAGGGCTTAGGATGGGGCACTGTGCAGAAGAACTTTCATATATCTAGAGAGCAGAGAGCTCCAGGCCAGCTCCTTTGTCCAACAGGGCTGAGCCAGTAGGGCGCAGGGTGGAGGATGGAGGAAGGCAGGAAACAGGAAAGGAGCACTGGAGTGACAGCAGAAATATGAGGGCAGATGTGAGGATGGGCAGAAACAGTAACTCTCCTCACCATGTACTTAAGGAATGTCTGACAAAATATCGAGATTCACAATATCGACGTACAAAAATATCGGAGCAAAAATATCGAAATCAAAAATATCGGGTTCCTATACTTAACTAGATATATACACAAATATCGATTTTTTAATATAGAGATACAAAAACATCGTTTACTTTTATATCGACTACATTAACATCGGAAAACAAAAATATCGCTATCTACAAAAAATAATGACATTAACTATAATATCGACATCAAAAATATCGTGCACTTCAATATCGGATTATCAGCTATATCGACTTTTTATATGCATCTGTTTGCATAATTAATTAACGTTTTATATGTGTTCACATCTAAATAAACACACAATACTTAAATTAATACTATAGACACACTATTAATTTGTCAAAAATATCCTATTGGTATAATTATATCACCTACACATATAAAAATATTCTATACTACTTTGTATAATTTTATAATTTGTTTTTGTTTTTCACTTCTATTACAAAGTAATCACAACTGAAATTCAAATATACTAACTAACCAATCACAAACCTAATTTTTTAAATAAACCAATAGCAAAGTAATTACTACTGACACTCCCCTATATAAACAATTAAAATCTAAGCACAAACTACTTGCCAAAAGTCACTGAAGGAGATTCATCTCTATCCGAATTGCTGCACAGCAACTAGAAGAACCAGACTATCAACCTACTATCACATCTTCTAAGTAAGTAAATAAAATAGAAAGTGCATTATTTGCTAATACTACTTACTTACCTGCTAAATACCCAGTGCCCCTTTGCTATTCATACTACTTAACATGCTAAATAATTATATGAAACTATTTTTTTTAGATACAACGAGTACTGAATATTCTACTCAAAATAACTGTGAACAAACCCTAGGAATACAGATTCTAATAACTATGTAAGTAATTTCACATTGATTCATTATGTGCACATAAATCTAAACACACAGAAATAATGACTTTTGCCCCACATATTTCTTTTTTTCTGTAGATTCTACTACTGAAAACTGCACTACTAATGAACTAAGGACATCAGTACTATTTCTCCAATACATTTTACTACGTAAGTGTTATGCAACTGAAATAAATGTGGAAAAACAATACTAACATTTAGAACTGTTCTAATTATGTTCTATTATATATTGTTTATTTACAGAGCAAACACAACGAATAGATATACAGACATAATACAGAACTCCACATTCTGAATAATACAGATAATAATCACAAAGTAAGTATATTAAAGAACATAATTATCAGATAATCTATTAAAAAACATACCAACATGGTGATTATTCTAATACATATGGTCCTTTTTTATTTAAGATAACACTACAAACTACTCTCCAGAAGCTGAAGAAACAACTATACTGGCAAAGACCAACCTAAAAAAATATGTAAGTATCTTCACAATGTGAATCATGAAGATACACTTTTGTAGTAGAAATGAGCTCTAACATTGCAAATGTACCGAAACATTAATTAATAATATACTACTTTCATGTTTTTCATAACAGCTACAACAACATCACAAACAATTATCCCCAACTAAAGAAGCAAGCAGCTCCTAATTTTGCTGTAAATTCAAAAACACGTAAGTATAAACATTCCTACTTATCACTAACATAGATTATTTATCACATTTAATTTGACATTAACTATTATATATACATTTTATAGATATACAAAGTACAAAATGACCGAAGGAGCCGAATTTGTGACCAGCCAGAAAGGAAAACTATTACTATGCTACATGGGTTACACTTATACACAAGAAAAGCAATATGGCATGCAAGTTAATTGGAAATGTTGTAAATATTATTCTAACAAGTGCTATGGCAGAGCAACAACTAAAGAAGCTACAGTACTGTATACTAGGGAACACAATCATCCACCTAATGTTACTGAAATAGAAGTTAGAACAGCTTTGGAAAATATAAAAGAAGCTAGTACAGGTTCCCAAAGGCAAACAAATGTCATTTTAAAAGAAGCCATTCCTAAAATCCCAAAAACTGCCACAACTCAAATGCCAAATATCCTCTCCTTAAAAAGAACTATAGCACAAACTAAAAAAGCTACTACTTCTACAACACCATCTCCCAGAACATATCAGGATATAAATTTAACTGCTAACCAAATAATAACTTTAAATAAACAACCATTTATAGTTTACGACAACGAAAACAATGACAAAAGGCTTATAATTTTTGGTACCAGTATGAATTTAGTTAAACTGCAGCAAAGCCAATATTGGATGATGGATGGAACATTTAACATCTGTCCCAAACCATTTTTCCAATTATACACAATACATGGCCTCTACCACAACTGCAACATACCTTTGCTATATGCACTATTACCAAACAAAAATAATTCCACATATATGGAGTTAATAAATATAATTAAACAAAAAACTAATGATTTTTCTCCTGAAAGTATCATTCTTGATTTTGAGCAAGCAATGCTCTCAACTATCATAAAAATCCACCCCCATACCTGCATTCAAGGCTGCTATTATCATTTAAACCAGTGTTTATGGAGACACCTTCAAAAAACTACCCTAAGTGTCGAATATGCTACAAACTCATCTTTTGCTTTCCAAATTAAAAAACTCATTGCACTTGCTTATGTACCTGAAACAGACGTAGCTGAACACTACAACATTCTTATAGACAGCCCCTTCTACAAACAAAATGAAGCTAAATTAAGTCCATTTCTGGACTACTTTGAAGACACCTGGGTAGGCAGACTCCACAGATCTGGCCACAGACGAAATCCCAAATTCCTCATACCCTGGTGGAACGTTTACAGAAGTACCCTTAACGGAGATTCAAAAACTAACAATGCAGTGGAAGGTTGGCACAATGCATTTGTACAATCAACTGGCAGAACCAAACCTACTCTAGAACATTTCATTAAATGCCTACAGAAAGAACAGAGCTACCAGGAATTTAGAATGGACCAATCTGTAACTGAACTTGTCCCTAAAACATCAAAGCAAAATAAACAAATGCACAAGTACCTGGAAGAACAAGTTAAACTTTACCCTAGTACAAAAGGCATAGAATACCTAAATATCATTGCCAAAACACTACTCTAATTAATTCCCAAAATGTTATAAAACACTAAAAGTATCACCTAAGTATGGAAAAATATGTAACGTGAGCTTCTAAAGTATTTAATGTATGCAATATATAGAGATATTATTATAATATATGCACACATTAAAACTAAATAACAAGTAAAAAACTATTCCATAATAAAAATAACATTACCCACCCACACAAAATAAGAAAGCAAGGACTTACCAATCATGTTGTCAATCCAATAACCTCCTTGTCCACCAAAGTAATCCAGGTAGTGCCAAATTAACCCCCAAAAAAATTTAAAAATACAACTGTTCCAAAATTAAGACATCCACGTTATCCAGAGCCATCGAATAAGCATAAAAAACCCCAAAAAATTGAAAAATAGAAAGAATCGCTCCAGCAAAACCGAAAAATGTAAAGAAGTGTTTGTAAAGCAGTGTTGAATTAAACAAACAAACACTTCCTTTAAAAAAAAACGGAACTTCCGATGTAGCGTACACCTATGACAAAAACATAGAAAACAGACATTCCCACCCACATTAATTAGCTAGTAATTAGGTACAAACATATTAAAATAGATTATTTCACTTGTAGATATACCGTAAAAGAATAAAATTCACTCTATATATAATGAGTTAACTAACTAACACTACGTGTATATACCATAAGTAATTATCTGTTTTCGAAATCCAAAACATACCTCCCTCACATTCAACAACACAAAATATAAGGTCACTAATCTCAAAACATCATTAAAATACACATAAAACATATAAAATAACCTTACCTGAAGCGACGTGAAGTGTCTCCCAACCGCGATCAGCCCTTCTTCCAAATAACCCAAAACGACCTAACCCGGTTACAAAATAAAGCACCCAAATGCAATAAAATAGTCCCAAGTATAAAATATAATATATAGACTTCACTAAATATGCAAAAATGAACATTAAGTTTCTATTATTGTAAAGAAATATTTACTTTAATCCTACAATGATTTGATTAACAAATATGTAAATGAATGTAATAAATACATATTATGAAAAGAATAATATTTATATTAACAATGTCTAGAAATATAACTACATTGTCAAAAATTATAATAATAGAAAAATGTGTTACAAATATGTGACTTACATAATAAATATTTTCTGTATTGAAATAAAGTGTAAAAAATACTTTTGTTATTTCTACATTTCTTTATGAAATTACAATATGTAAAAGAGATAATAAATAATATTCATTTTTGTACAAAAAGTATGAAAATAATAATGCTTCTGTATAGTTGCTTATCATTGTGTTTATAAAATTTGTTTATAAAACCAAATGTAATAAAAAGAATTTTGTAATGAAATAACATTTTATTTGTGAAACATAAATAAATATAATGTTTCTACAATCATGTTGAACTATTTGTATCATTATCTTACTATAATGTAACAATCTTATCAGAAATTTTGCACTGTATATTAAATGTGAGTATATGTTGGTCTCTAATAATTTAATTATTACTATACCAAATCCAGCGTACATTAAATTAAAACTGACCCTGAACCCAAAAAATACCCCTTTACCCAAAAACCCAAAACTGACCCTGAACCCTAAAAATACCCCTTTACCCAAAAACTGAAAACTGACCCTGAACCCTAAAAATACCCCTTTACCCAAAAACCCAAAACTGACCCTGAACCCTAAAAATACCCCTTTACCCAAAAACTGAAAACTGACCCTGAACCCAAAAAATACCCCTTTACCCAAAAACCCAAAACTGACCCTGAACCCTAAAAATACCCCTTTACCCAAAAACTGAAAACTGACCCTGAACCCTAAAAATACCCCTTTACCCAAAAAACCCAAACTGACCCTGAACCCTAAAAATACCCCTTTACCCAAAAACTGAAAACTGACCCTGAACCCTAAAAATACCCCTTTACCCAAAAACCCAAAACTGACCCTGAACCCTAAAAATACCCCTTAACCCAAAAACTGAAAACTGACCCTGAACCCAAAAAATACCCCTTTACCCAAAAACTGAAAACGGACCCTGACCCCTAAAAATACCCCTTTACCCAAAAACTAAAAACTGACCCAGACCCCAAAAAATACCCCTTTACCCAAAAACTGAAAACTGACCCTGAACCCTAAAAATACCCCTTTACCCAAAAACTGAAAACTGACCCTGAACCCAAGAAATACCCCTTTACCCAAAAACTGAAAACTGACCCTGAACCCTAAAAATACCCCTTTACCCAAAAACTGAAAACTGACCCTGAACCCAAGAAATACCCCTTTACCCAAAAACTGAAAACTGACCCTGAACCCAAGAAATACCCCTTTACCCAAAAACTGAAAACTGACCCTGAACCCAAGAAATACCCCTTTACCCAAAAACTGAAAACTGACCCTGAACCCAAAAACTAAACCTTTACCCAAAAACTGTAAACTAACCCTGAACCCAAGAAATACCCCTTTACCCAAAAACTGAAAACTGACCATGAACCCTAAAAATACCCCTTTAACCAAGAACTGAAAACTGACCCTGAACTCTAACAATACTCCTTTACCCAAAAATAATTATTATGTAATTACAAAATAATTATTAATTAACAATAACAATAAAGTTAATATATTAGCACATTAGCTGTAAAGAAATAAATGTAATTATTAATATTATTTTTTCCAAAATAATTTACAATAAGTAAAAAAAATATATTAAACTAAATGAAGCTAATTAATATAATTAACTAATTTATATTAATTAATTACCAATTAATTATTATTTAAAAATATGAAAAAAATTATATTAATTAATTAACTAATTAATAATAATTAATTAACAATTATTTATTATTTAAAAATATATACAAAATTATATTAATTAATTAACTAGTTAATATTAATTAATTACCAATTAATTATTATTATTTAATTACCAATTATTTATTATTTAAAATTATGTCCAAAATTATATTAATTAATTTACTAATTAATAATAATTAATTACCAATTATTAATTTTGTACTATTATGTACGATATTATATTAATTAATTAACTAATTAATATTCATTAATTACCAATTAATTATTATATAAAATAATGTACTAAATTATATTAATTAATTAACTAATTAATATTAATTATTTACCAATTAATTATTAATAAAAAGTTTTTTACAAATATATATTAATTTATTATTTATTTTTAAATTACTTCCCACCCTTATCCCCTATAAACCCAATAACCCGCTCCTAAAACTATATATGTTTTTTAAAAATATTTTTATATTAAATATATTGTAATTTTTTAATATAGACCTTTTTATCAAATTTTTATTTACAATTATTATATTTTTTCCTACACTATTTATTTTTTCCATTACTACACGATATTTTGTATTGTCGATATTTTGTCATACGATATTATTTTTTTCGATATTTCTACTTACTTACCTATTACGATATTTTTGTATCCGATATATTTGCTTCCCAATATTTTTTACCTTCCATATTTTAACTTCGATATTTTGTCTTTCCGATATTTTATTTTCAATATTTTGTCTGTGTACCGTACTTAAGGACTCTCCCTCCACCCCTCAGTCAGTCAGGCTACTTGCCAGGCTCAGCCAATGAGTGATGGTTGTGAGGGTTACATAGTGTTGACAGTGCCGGGGAGAGGACAGTAGTATATACTCAGTGTCATCCAATGTTGATTATTCCTGCCCTTTAGGACCCTCTAACATGCACATCATGCATTTGGACCAGGATAACTGACTGTGTCACCAGACAGGGCACGTGTAGTGGGCATGCAGTAACAGTTGGCAAATATTTAATACAAAAGTGCTAAAAGACTAGCTACAGTGAGGAAAATGCTTTGACCGGGTTATTTTCTTAAGTGTACAAGATCAGGTAGTTCCCTGCTCATCCATGATGACATTGTATGTTCTGGCCGGTAACACCTGTTCTTTTTTAGACCCATGGTAAGCTGTTTTGAGAAATGCTCTATTTTGCTTCCAATATCTTTGGGTTGTGAATCAGGGTAAGGCTTGCTTTGCACACCGTCAACATACTGAAAGATCACAGCGAGTGCTCGGCTGGGAGGGAGTACTCACGCAACATACACCACTTTGGGACACCCCAAGACTGGGTACACTTCGCAACAGTAAAGGATTCACTAGATGGGATCTTATTGGCATCTCAAGGGTTGGGGACTTATGGAAGAAGGGGGATACGGTGGCAATTGCCCAGTTGCGAGTAACATACCAGATGGCTGAAACGGAGCAATTCCGATACCTACAAATCAAGCATGCCCTTACCAAAGCCATACCCCGAGGTACTGATCTCCCCGAGTCCTTACCACTCAAAGACCACCTCCTGAAAGACCACCTCACCAAAAAAAGCAATCTCACTTACATACCGCAAACTGATAAATAACCAGCAAGATCCCATAAGCACTCTGAGAGAGAAATGGCAGGCAGAACACGGAGACATGGACAACCAAGACTGGTAGGAGGCACTAGTGTCCCCACGGGAGGTGGCAATTCCATCTAGACTGCAGCTCGTGTAATTGAAAATACTACACAGGACATACTATACCAGGACGACACTTCACAAGATCGGGCGGACTGACACACCTTTATGTCTACGGGGTTGTGGGCGGACGGGCACTTTTTATCACATGTTGTGGGACTGTCCCAACATAGCACATTATTGGGGGGCAATCATGGCCACGATCGCCCAGGTCTGCGGTTTCAAGGTTCCTCCAGAACCACGGAGATGCCTTCTCAACATCTGGGAGCCCACTGACCTGAATCATGCAGAGCAGGCCTGGGCGGCCCTAGGGATCACACTGGCAAAACGCAACATCGCACAACATTGGGGAGTGCCAACTGCCCTCTTGCATCTGCACTGGTGTCATGACTTACACAGAGCAATGATGGCAGAAAAAGCAGTATTCATTCACAGAGGGTGTCCCCGAAAGTGGGTGCAGGTGTGGGGCAAGTGGAACACATTCCGAGGAAACATATGCGCCCCCCCCTCACCTGAGGAATTGAACCTAGATCTAAGTGACTATCGCACACGAAATATCACAAAGACACATGGACAAACTAATATCAACGATTAAGAAGCACATGTTTGAAAAGTCGAAACGCAATAAACACCTGCACCGTGCTTCCTCCTATGAGCTACCTTGTACAATATATACACAGGATTTTGTCAATGTCGTGTGTTTTCGGCAAGTTTGTAAGTATATAACAGTAAAAAAAAACAAAAAAACATACTGAAAGGTTTTATGAGTGCCCTTTTAGAACCTTTGGCTTTTTAACAAATGTATGTAATCTGTTACGAAGCACTACTAAGCCCATATTTTCCAGGATATTTTTGGTGGAGAATTATGCTGAACCCCGCCCCTCCCCCACGAAGAAGTAGAGCTTGCTCGCTGCATTTCAGATGGATCTTTATGCAAAACTGCTTCCAAAGACCACTCGCTGCCAGTATGTACTGTTCATTGTTTAATAAAAAAGGAATATAAAGCAACACTCACCAAGACAAACCAACAATAAAGTCCAAGGTGCAACTAAACTCGGTTGGATTTTTCTTTCTCGTTTTCAGGTCTCGCCTAACAGCGCGCGTGCACTGTTGCTGCAAGGGGTACTATATAAAGTATGGCTTGGGGCTCTCCTATTACTTACCATTATCCTGCTTGATTGTCATTCTTTTTATGTGCTTCTTAATTGGCCACCATATGCCTCACGTCACCTCCTTTTAGTTTTCCGGAGCATGGAATAAGTACTTATTGATTTAATTTGATTAGTGTCCTTCCACTGCTCGCGCTGTGATTCAGGGTACTTTTTTTCATTTTCTGTGTGTCATTTTCACTTCCATGTTACACAATTGAGTCGCTTTTAACTTACGTCCTACAGGTTTGTTTGTTGTTGATATAATTTGTTTTGGATTTCGGCGCTTCCTTTCATAGCACCAAACAAGTAGCATGGATTATTAAGGCAGGTTGTGACTTTGTTTTACAGTTCGGCACTTCCTTTTATAGCACCAAATGAATAGTACAGAATATTAAAGCAATCTGTGTCACTGCATGTGTTTGCACACTGTGCCTTTTTTCTGCGCGTACAAAGTGTGTGTCTGTTTTGAAGCGTACACTAGACTGAGAGTAGACTCAGATAGTCGTTCCAGACAATCAGTCCAGTCACACTCTTTAGGCTCGGCTGCCAGTAAGTAACATAAACATTTCGGACACACCTGTGCAGCCGTCTTCGCCCCACCCCACTCCACCCTACCCGAATCTACCCCATTGCAATCTACCCTACTCCACTCCACCCCAATCTATCCCATTCCACTCCAGTCTACCCCACTCCACTTTTTCCCAATCTACACAAATCTACCCCACTCCACTGCACTCCAATACTCCTTCCTCCACTCTAATCTACCTCACTCGACTACAATCTGCTCCACCCCACTCAAGTATACCCCAATGTACCCTCTTCAATCCATCTACCTAAATCTATCCCATTCAACTCCACTCCAATCTACCTTACAACACCCCAATGCAACCTAGTATACCCCAATGCACCCACTCCACCCTTCCCTAATCTACCCTATTCCATCTGCCACACTGCAATGTATCCTACTCCACTCCACCCCATCCACCCCATTCCACTCCAGTCTACCCCAGTCTACCCCACTCCACCCCAATCTACACCAATCTACCCCACTCCACTCCAATCAACCCACTCCACCCCAATCTACAGCACTCCACTTCACTTCAGTCTACCCTATTCCACTGTACCCCACTCCACTCCATTTCACTCTACCGCAACCAGCCCACACCAATCTGCCCCATCTACTGCTCCACTCAAATCTACCCCACCTCACTGTAATATACACCAGTCTATTCCAATCTACCCCACTCAAATCTAATCTGCTCCACTCCAATGTAACATACCCCACACCACTACAGTCCAATCTACCTCATGCCTTTCTAATCTACCCCAATCTACCCCACTCCATTCTACCCCCATCTACCCCACTCCACTCTAATCTACCCCACTCCACTGCACTCCAATCTAACCCACTCAACTCCAATGTACTCCACTCCAATATACCCACTCCACTCTAAGCTACATCTACTCCAATCTACCCAGTGTATCCCACTCCAAACGAATATACCCCAATCAACCCCACTCCACTCCAATCTACCCCACTCCCTCCAATTCACCCCACTCACTCCAATCTACCCCACTCCGCTTCAATTTTACCCTCTGCATTCAACTCCAATCTACCCTAATCTATACCAGTCCACCCCATTTCCACAATTTATCCCACTGCAATGTACTAACCTCACTCCAATCTACCCCACTCTATCCTAATCGACCTCACTCAACTCCAATCCGCCCCCTTCACTCCCTCCCCAATCTATGCCACTCCACTCTACTCGAGTCTTCTCCACTCCATTCAACCCCAATCTACCCCACTCCAATCTACCCAACTCCACCACACTCTACTCCAACCCACCTCACCTTACTTCATATCGATATCTTCCAGCCATGCTGAACAGCAGCCATGCTGTTGTAGAACATTGCTAAAACACATAATCATAGCCAATAGCTCTCGTACAGGCGTGAGCTATTCACTTTGCCAATGCTTGTTCATTTTGGGGCCAAAAGTTCACAATCCGGCAACTATAACCAGTACATGCTTTTTTTGTTTATTTCATTCCAGTCTTCGGGCCCAATCAAAATGATGTCAAAATCTTAATTCAAGATGACAGTATCAGCCTAGAAATTGTTTACCTAAAGAACACACACCTGAAGACAGATTAGGAATATGCATTTTTTTAATATGACAATTGGACATTTTTATATTTTTTCAGCTGAGGATAATTAGCAATCCGGGGCTGAAGGGAACTATACATAACCTTAACTATCACAGATTCATTTCTCTGCTTTGTACCCTTCATCTCAAGCTCAAAAGCAAACTGAGGCCAAGGGCTGGAAGAATAGCCAGAGCTGCTAGGAATGAATACTGTCTCCAAGGCCCACTGGTTTCAAAGATGGTGGTTACTTTTCTTCCAATAGAGGGCTCGCTTGGTTTCTGTGGGGGCAGAATGGGGAGGGTTCAAACTTAGGCAAGATCTATTTTTTTTTTTCACAACAAAATTTTATTGATTGAGCTGAGCAGGGTGAAAGGAGTGGTTCCCCACAATCAGGAGAGCACCACCAAGTATCATAGTACAGTTTACATCATTATAGCCATAACCAATCAAGAGTAGGAGTAAATCAAGAAAATTAACCCCCTCCCCAAGGCAAGATCTATTTTTTAATAACAATTCCCTCTGCCATTTTTATTTTATTGTGAGACTTGCTGAGTTTCCTGCAAATCTCACAAGTTTTTTTAATGTTTTGTAAATCACTCTTGTACGATAAGGGCTTCCTGGCGCTAAAACATTCTTAAATATTTTTTTGACTGGTCATCCAAACAACCTGGTTTTTAAAGCCTTTCTGGATGTGATATATGATTTTCCTCTTGTGTATTTCAAGATTTAGCACCAAGGTAGGTTAAAGAGCAGACTCTATCGATCGCCTGATAAACAAAGCATAAGGCAAGCACGGTATCAGTTACGTGATACTGTAGAAAAACTGGAAGGGTTGGTTGAGGCAACTGGTGAAGTGCAGAATAAACTGCTAATGGTGGACCTTAACCTTTCCTTAGGTACTCTTATTCAGGCATGTAACCATAGATTAAGACTTGAAGAAGTTTTAAAAGTTATGTGGAAAAATATATGCAACAATTGAATGTTCAAAATAAAATGATAATAGAAGCAGACAACTGAGCCAAAAGGACTCAATGGGAGTAGTGTGGGGTAGAGTAAATGTGGAGGGGTCAGATATTGAGTGAGTAGGCTAGCAGGCCAGCATAAAATATGCTTGAGTGAAAAACTGATGAGTAATATCATAACTGGTGGTGAGTCAGCTGAAGGCCTCCATTGGAAAGCTTTAGATGGGGCACTTCCCCAGGATAGGGAGGAGATGCATACAGCATACAGACAATGGAAAGACATCTTCACATAGTCAGGCCAGCTTGGCAGGTTGTGTCAGGGGTAGTTGCTGACATTGTGTAATAGTAGTCAAAGCTCTCCTCATCTCGGACTTTGGAGTTGAAATGTTAATTATCTGAGGAGAAGATTGGAAAGAAAAAGTGTGTTTGAATATATGTATCAGAAAGGATAATATACCATTTTTACCCAATCAACCTGCTTAGCAGAAGAGGAAACACACAAGTGCCTGGCCAATTATGGACATAGACTGTGATTTCTTTCTGCACAGGCAGGGGTGACAAGCAGTACTGCTGTTTTGCTCAAAAGGTGTCAGGGTCTCAAGATTTGAAAGAAAGCAGCAGCTCCAGCAGGGAATGCATAGGTGCATAGATTGATGTACAGGATTTCCACATAACATTGAAATGCATTTATGGTTCAAAAATACAAGTCCCATGATGGTATGAGCAAATGTTAGTATTGGCAGAATACACATTAACTTACATCCTGGCATTGAAATAATTCATGTACAATCTTAATCAAGAGGTATTTGAAAGAAAAGAACAGGAAACACGAGAGGGTGCACCCTTGTACTCCAATTGGCACTGCCTGTGTTAGGCATTTTCTCATTGAGATCATTTTGAATACCTGGATAAATTATGCTGCTTATTTAAATGTCAGCGGCAATGGCGATTGAAAATAAATTTGTTAAAAAAATGTAAATGGCTAGATCGTTTTTAACAGGGGAAGGAATTTCAATTTAGTTACAACAATCTGCTCATCAATTTATTTATTTAGTTTTTATTTTCAAACTGAACAGTCAGCACAAAGCAATTCTTACATGATACATCTGTGTAGTTTGATCTCAAACAGTTACAAATATGATCGTCAACAACAAAGCCACCTCCCCCTCCTCCCATTGATCTATGTGAAGCAATGCATGCCATCAGTATCTTTTTGTCATGGTTATGTGCTTTGGTTTTGAACCAGGGAATGACATCGAGTAAGCTGCAGGAGTAATCATTAGGGCGTTATGCTCTCGGGCCCCTATGCCTGAGTCTCCTGTTTATGTGCATGGTGGACTGTTGCGTGTCATCCCCCATATCAAACCCAAAGTGCCATCTCCATGGGTTCCACATCTTATGGAATTTTTTCAGGCACCCTCTGCTACAATATGTGGCTTGTTCGGCCGTCATATATATGTCCATTCTTCTCATCCATTTCTGGATGGTCAGTCTGTCAGCCACTCCCAATTTCTTATCTATGTCTCTTTTGGCTACAACCAACCCCAAGGAGGCAAACATTAGCTGTGTTCTAGTTATGTCCAATACAAAAGGGGATGATGGACGGAGCGTTTGAGCAAATCAAACACTCACCCCCAGTCAACTGATCTGGGTTTAATCCATCACCATTCTTTAGCCCACTCAGCCACCCCATTTCAGACATGGCTATATGCAAATCAGTCTGACCCTGTGCCTCATGGGAACAGTCCAGCCCGAACTGCCAAGCCATGTCTTCCATGGACCAGAAACAAGCATCCTGGGACCGGTTTCGGATTCATAATCCTCATCAGCCAGGCTATCTTGAATCCAGTGGCCAAGTGAGCAAGGGACTCACGTCTGAGCATACCCTGCCACACTTAGGGCGAACAAAGCGATACAAAAGGGGATGATGGACGGAGCGTTTGAGCAAATCAAACACTCACCCCCAGTCTAGTTATGTCCACCTTATTTGGAATCCCTAGTATCACAAATTTTGGCTTCAACTGCAACGTTACCCCCAGGCCCGTTCCTATTGGTCCAATTACCTGCGTCCAGTATGACAGCAGTGCGGGACACGCCCTGACCATGTGGAAAAATTGCTTTTAGCGGTGGTGCAAGCCAAGCTAAGTGGTGATTCTGCCCTTCCCATCCTGTGCAGCCAATCCCTATCATAGTATGTCCCGTGTAGTATTTTAAGTTGGATGAGTCGAAGCCTTCCCTTTATAGCAACTTCTCTGGGGTGCATTAATGCCGCCTCCCAATCATTATCTTCCATGGACCCCACGTCCTTCTCCCATCTTGCTCGGAGCCCTAGTAACCCATCAGGGAAATTTTTATTGATGGTTTTATATGTGAAGGAGACCGCCTTATGAGTCAACTCCTACTGTAAGAGCCTGCCCTCTAAGGGTGCATATTCCGGAAGTTGCTCGCTGGGGATATTTTCGCCCGCCAAGCTTGTCGAAATTGTGCGTATTTAAGGAATTGGGAGTCGTTCATATTATATTCCTGCTTGACCTTTGCCCATGTTTTAAGCTCCCCTCTTTCAACTACATCCCCTTTCGTGGAGATCCCAAGGAGATCTCAGGTCTCAAACCCCGTGAGCTTATGTAGTTCCTTGAACCAAGTTTTCTCCCAGAGTGGTGTGTTCTGCGTGATCTGACCCATCCAGCCCAAGGTCTTGTTAACCCTTGTCCATACCGATAGGGTCACTTGAGTCGTGGCCAACAAACGTGAGCTACCCTTCCCCCCGTAGATGTAGTCTCCAAATTAGTTAGTCAGCGCCACCTTGTGGCAGCTGTCACACCAACAAGTTCTGGTGTTGAGAATTAAGTGCTGGTGTCCAGCACCGGAAACCACCAGTTCAAATTAAGCATTGAAGATAAGGCTGTGGGGTTAGGGGGTTGTATTTTACAGCACGTTGTGAGATACTCTTTTCAAAGCCAGAAACCTAGGTTAGCAGTTGGCCTGGATGAGCTAGTTTAGGAGATTTATAAAATTCTAAGACAAAGTTAAATTCCACAACTAAAATGTATCTTCAGTGAAGGTTTTATCTATCATTGATCACCCACATCTTGGTCGGAAGATACTTTCTTAAATTTTAAAACCAGGTATAGAGCTGAGCTGTTGAGAGAATTATCAACCAATTTTGCAATTGGATGTGGATTATAAAATCTTTTCTAATATCTTAGCAAAGAGATTGCAAAATGTAATTCAAAACATAGTATAGATGGACTAGAATGGGTTCATTCCATGGAGTCATTTAAGGGAGCAACTCAACATATGAATGTTGCAATACATGTACCACATCAAATAAAGTCCCCTTGGCTATTTATTTGTTTGATGCAGTTATGACTTTTGACCTAGAGATTCAAAATATCTGTACGTAATCATGTCCAGGAAGGGGTCCCCAAAAGAACTCCTTGGAGCAATCCAGGGCTGCTACTCGAACTAATCAGGAGTTAACAATGGAGTTTGGTGTAGAATGAGAAATGAAGAAGGAATGCTGCGGGGGAGGAGCTACGACACCAACCGAGATGGCCGTATAGTCTCCCGGCTCCGCTGCCCTCCGGCCTTCGTTTTATTATCCTGTTGCCCATCCTGCTTGCCCGCACCGGATTCGTGTGTGCGATCCGATCCGCATTCCAGTGGTGCAATCCCGGAGTTTCTCCGCCTTTGTGGAGCGGAGATACGTCGATGGTCGCATTGAGGCCTGACCCACCAGGGAAGCCGGGGTCTCGAGTGCTGGCTCTGCTGGGTCCGAGTTGCATAACAACGGACTGCTGACTGTGTTTGGGTCCGGTCTCTGTGACATTCGAAATTTTTTTGTTTGCTCTGCTAACATCAGCTGCCTGGTGCCCTGCATAGGTGAGGTGACGAGTGACGCATGGTTCTGTGCCGCGGGGGTCCCTGACCGGGGGTTCGGCATTTACATCGCCGACTCCCCCGGGTCGGTGCCCTGCTGCGTGTTACAGCTCGCTAACCATCAGACCCTCATGGCTTACTCCTGCTCCGCCTAATTTTGCCCCGGGGAGGGCTCCTCTCCGTGGAGACCATCATGTTGGAGAACGAAAGGCGTCTAGCGGAGCAGGCTCGAATTTGCCCGTCACTGCGAACGGTGCTGGATGCACTCATGGCACTTAAGGGGGCTATTGATGTCCGGACTAGCAGTTTGTTGTCTGCATTGGATGGACTCACAGGCCTGAGACTGGATCCTGACTCGACGCCCGCGACCCGGCAGCCAGCCCGCCTTTCCATAGACGTTTCGGAGACGTGTTTTGACCCGGCGCTGGAAGCAGGGTTTACCCCTATTGTAGTGTATCTACCTGACTGTGCTGTGCCTGATCACCCTATGGAACCGTTGGAACCCCCGATTGTGTACCCCTCGGACCATTTACATGTCGTCCCCATTTTGGAACCTTCTACTTTCTATAGGTTGCTGTTTCGGACCATGTCGACTCTCCTCCCCTGTCGTTCTTTCAAGATGGCGGATGGGGTGCAGCCTGGTTTCGGAGGCAGGGAGGAGCAGCATTGGTACCAGCCATCTACATTGGGACCTGCCGTTTTTTTCTCATCTGTGTACGCCTGTTCGGCAGACTTCTGCAGTCCTTTGTGGAAAGGGTTTTTCTTAATTGACGACTTCAGTGAATTTGATCGTAGGGGCCAGGGTTGAGATTTTATTTGGGTCTCTTATTGTGACACTGTGTTTACCGGGATTGTTTTATTGACCTGACGAAGTCCGGGGCGGGGTTGGCTACAATGGGGGAAGGAGACCGGGAGTCCGTAGACATCTGCCCTCCTCCGGTTTCCCTCACCGAGTGGGGTTCTTTCTTTCTACTTTTTTTCCTTTCCATATTTCTTCTTTCTTCTATATTTCGGGTTTAGGTACTGGGCGACAGGCACGCTGCTATGGGGGGTTGGCCGTAGCCATTTGCAGGGGTGCAGGGTGGGGAGTTGGGGGAGGGGTTTTATTTCTCCCTTCTTTGTTTCTATGGCCTTTTTCTTCACTTTTTTGGTTTTCCTTTTACTTTTCCTTTTTCTGTATTGGGGATCGGTTTATTGTGTTGATTTTTGAGTCTTCATTGATTTGTCGTAATTTGTGCCTGAGCTGTTTTTGCATTGTGGGTAGACCTGGGCGGGCGACTCGCCGGTACTCATAGTAATTGTATGCCTGTATATCCTGACTTTTTGACGCGGCACCTATGCCTTCCTTGTTATCGTTTTGATCCTGCAGGACTTCTTGTTTGGCCCGCCCACTTTGTAGCTATGGCTTGTGGTTCGGCACCTGGTCCCCATATTCCTTTGTGTTATATTGGAGCTTATTGCGTTCTTAGTGTCATCCTGCTTAACATAAAATTAAACCTCACTCATCCGGAATGTGATCGATGTATACCATAATATTATGTTCTTCCGTGCTGCCGTGCCCTCTGGATGTTCGGCTGAATAGCGGTGTATACTATTACATCAATAAAGGTTTTACAAAAAAAAAAAAAAAGAAGGAATGCTGCTTTTCCTCCCTATTATTTAATTTATATATTTTGAACCTCAAGGATGTCAATTCAGGGTGATGGACAAAACTTCTCCTTAACAAAATAACGGGTTTGAAATCAAGGTTGCTGTTTATACAGATGATCTTGACATTTTCACAACCATGTCTGAAGTGAGCATTCCTAAATTAGAAAATGTAATAGAAGAAATTTTATTTGTTTCAGAGTATGAATAAGGAGGAATCAGAAATTTGGGTCTGGAATAGTCATTTTTCTCCTTTTACATTGAAGAACAGGGTTATAAACCGAGGGATTATGATTATTTCAACTGAGGGTAAAGTGGTACAGGTTTTTCTTATCAGAGGAGACTAGACATTCACTAAAGGAATGAAGTGGTATCCCTACGATGTTAATTTTCTGAATACACATAATACAAATGACTTTCCTTCTTACATACAGGTATATAAAACTATCACATTGCATTTTGACAAGAAAGAAGTTTTGACAGCACATGCAACATTGAACATGTTTAATTGGGAGCCAAGGACATCCGATGACCTGGAGGAAATTAACTAGGTCTTTGTGGAAGGGAGAGTGGGTGCTCCCCCATTCTGCAGCTGTACTAAGATTCATGTCGGATTTGCTCCTCAGCCCCTCTAGTCTCTCTGGACTTTCTGGACTCTTATTCTGCCACCTACAAAAGCGCCTCTTTGGTCAATTTTGCGCACTTGTCTGTGGATGCATCCATATTTCTCTTGCATCTATGGGGTGTGGTTGTTCTCTAGACCCAAGACCTCTCTGCATCTTGTCTCTGGCCTAACATATTATCTGCCAATTCTTGTTGCACCCTGCACTATGTCCCTCTGTTCTGCCTTGGTACCTGCCAGTTGAAAACATGCCTTAGTCATACTGCTGTTAAAAACACACGGCTGACACCGGTGTCTTAGGCAGTTATCACTACAGCTCTTTACTACCTTTACTCGCTAATCTCTCGAAAAAGGATGTTAACAAGCAGCTATCTTGCTATTTAGAATGCAATTCTCTTCTACACCTGGCTCAGTCTGGCTTCCATACCTTGCACAGTATCAAAACATTCTATACTATCAGTGACTGGCAATCTTAGAATAATCCTAAATCAAGGCTGCTCCACCCCCATGGTCATATTCAATATTTCAGCTGCATTCATTACTGTCTCAAATCCAGCTCTCCTTTCCATCTTCTAATAGCTAGGTATCTGTAAGCAAGCCCTCAAATGGCTGTGTTCTTTCCTTCCCACCAAGACTCAATCTGTTTCACTTTTACCTTTTAGTTAATCATCAGTTCCTATTACTTGCAGTGTCCCACAATACTCCCCATTAACCCCAATTGTGCTTAGTATTTACATTACACTTTTGTATCCCAGGTGCATTAATTTGACTTTGAGATTATGTCATATGCTGATGACTCTCAATCATTGCCTGCATCTCTCACAATTTGTTTACCACTCAATATATATTCATGTATATCCTCAGTGGCCACCTGGATGAAGGTTAACTGCCTTAAGTATAACAGTGATAAGACTGGCACTCCTTTTTCTCTGTGGCGGCCTTCTGATTTGGGCCTTACCACTGCCTCCGTTGAATCTGCCACAAGCTTTTGGAGAAACCGTAACCTTGCACTATTCTCACAAGTTAGCCAAGTTGCTGCTATCTATTTCTCTATTTTTAGAATGTGAAGGAAAACTTTTCCTTTTCTTACTTAACTTGCCATTGAGATTGTCATTCAAGCTTTGATCACTTCTGGACTAAGGAAACTTTCTTTTACATGGGAATGCCATCACATTTTCCATTGCTTGCAGATTCTTCAAATTTCTGAGGCCCGCTTGATCCTTAATATTCACACCCACACATATGTTTCCCTTCATCTTAAGGTGTTACATTGAATCCTGTCCTTTTTCACAAAGTTCACAACAATACTGGTCCCATCTATCATAAACAGAACGTTCTACTCTACCACCCTCTCTGCTCACTTTGACCATCACTCAACCATTTGATGGTCAGTGCACGTCTCAAAAGTTGTTGCATCGGCGGAAGTTCCTTTTCCTACTTAGTGAGCAAACACTGGAAATCTTTATCTATCTTAATCCATCAGATCTCCTGCCAAAGTCAGTTCTAGAAAAAGCTAGAACACTTGGCATTTCCCAGCAAGTGTGATTATTTCCCTGCAGTTGCTTCCTTTTCCTCAGCGTCGGAATGCCCGTTCTCGGTATCAGTTACGCTTTACAAATTTGATAACATAACATTTTAGAGCATTACATACTATTGGGCATATCATATTAACAAATTTGGATACTTTATTGCTTACTGGGGAAAGATAAACCTCCTTTGCGATTACTTAATATGGTTACCCCTGAAAGCTGGAGAGGCTTTGTAAACAAGTTTGCCACGCCTAAAGGTTTACAAGAAATTCAGGCTGAAGATCCCCAGTGTAATAGCTAAGACATGGTTTATAATCCTGATGTCAATTGGATCCCTATATAGCAGAGTATTCCAACTTTTACGGAATTCCCCGGTATTCCTAAATGCATATAAGACAGCCTAAGGTTTTCTCTGCAAGTAGGAGTAATTCTAGACCTACTAAAACAGGGGAGTTTAAGTCATGGGAGGATAAGATGGAGGGAACATCTGGAGGCATTTCCAAATTTAAATCAGCTCTGAGGATACCTGTGACCTATCAAAATCGGAGAAACATTTATTGGTCTAATGGACTTTGAGGAGGAGGTAAATATTGGGGTGCTACTTAAGAAAGAGGTTACAAAGTAGTATTCACTACTACAAGTTGTGGATGAATCCAACCTGGAGTCCACATGTGCATTCTGGAAATGGAACTGACAAAAGATAGAGGAATCCAACTTTGGCAACAGATGCAGATGATGTTCATATTTTTTGCAGCTGGCTGTGTCCACTCAAGGAATATTTTTGTTTGGCACCTGTCCTACATGGATCTTTTTATTTTCAATACTTTTCTAGAATGTTCTGCAGTGTTGAAGAACTCAGCATTGGAATATTTGGAAAATGCTATGGTCTTCTCTACAAACAATTCCAACGCATATAATTCGACAATCTCATATTATCGACAAGCAGGGATAGGACAAAGTGGGGTGGACAAATGTAGCGCAGATCACGTAAGGATCTGAAAGCACAAAATGTTCTCCATAACCAATAACAAAAAGCTAACACATCCATAGTTCATGCTTATCCTATGAAATTTCGTGGCTGTGACAGTAGGACTTACAACAGAAAAACAAACAGCTCCTACGTTGTGCTTAGTTAAACTCCATCTTCTGCGGGAATTCACTACATTGTATCCAGAAGTGTTTCTTCCGCCGCCACTTTTGCAAAAACATGATTCTTGCCCTTAAATGAGACCAACAAAATAGGAGGGTGCATAAGATTGTTTGGTGGAGGATGCACCAGGGGAAGAATCTCTTTTTTGTAAAAACTTTGTAATGGGTATTGCAGTGACATCACCAACACCTGTCGCCAAACCCCTAACAGGGAGAGGCTTGCAGCACTTGCTCTGTCCTCCAAACACTCAACCTAAGAATCCAGGTAAAGCATAGATCTTACTGTGCAGTCTTCGAAACTACTGTGAGCCTTGTTTGCCATCTCCATTGTCATCAATAAAACTTCCAAATATTACCACACAATCACCAACAGTCTCAGTATTCAACTATCAGTTCCTCTCTGTGTCAGCATTTTTCCATCGCTTTTAAAGTTTAGACTATTGATGTTTCCTTTGAGGTACTTTGAGGGCCTGGAGTCTTCCAGTGATTCTGAGGAACATAGTCATGGCAGTTGTGATGTCCCTTTGTAAGCACAATCTGTGGGGTGGAGAGACAGTAGCAGGGTAGACTAGCTCAGATAGCAGGCATATGCGGCTGCAAGCACAGACAGAGTGCTCTCTCGGCAGTCTCTAATTTTAGTGCAGCACTAAATTCCCCTGTCCTCTGGAGATGCTGGATGTAAAGTCAATACAGCAAATGTTCTACCTATTGCCTACACACCTCTCCTTCTGGATGTGGACTTCCTTGAGGACATTGTGCACCAAATAATCTTGCGTGCAAAATACTTTCTGATGAAGCAGGGAGGCATGCTTGGTTCTCTTCTAGGGTACACTGGTGGATTCCCACTTTTCTTGGGGAGTTTTCTGTGTTGTACACTAAAACTGGGGATAATGCACAAACCAAGTGCTCAGTCCAACTGGTGTAATAGCATAGTTTTGGTAACATTCAGTGCACCGGTCATGAGAAGAGATTGTTTTTGCTATTGCAGCGTACGCTGCATTTCAAAGATAATTCTGCTGCATTGACCTGAGACCATCTAGATAATGACAGGTTGTTTGTAATTCGGCCTGTCATGGAACATTTGTCTGAAAGGTTTACAGAGATTTATACCCCTGGAAAGAATATAAGTATTGATGAGTCCTTGATCCTGTACAAACGGCGGCTGTTCAGGCAGGACATCGCAAGTTAAAGTCATCAAACCAACATGCTGTGTAAGAGCTCTCTGCTGGTTATGTATACACCTTGAGAGTGTACACAGGGAAAGACTTTGCTCTAAATCCTGTATTTTGCCCTTCCACGCTAGGAATCATGGCAAATATTATATGGGAGCTTGTCCAGTCACTTCTTTATAAAGGATATAACCTTTATGTTTATAGCTCCTATTTGAGAGTAGAGTCATTCAGTGAGCTGTACAAAGCTGGCACTGTGACATGCGGTGCAGTTCAATATTGGCGCAAAGTGTTACTGCAGGAATTTGTTTGTAAAAAGCTCCTAAAAGTCCCAAAGTACTGCATTGCACTTCAATGAACTGCTTGAAGACACATTCTCTGAATGGCAGGATGAGTTTGTGCTGACTACAATCCACTATGAGAGCACTTCCCTGGTTACTGTTTGGGATAATTTAGCCAAAGTTCACAAGCCCACTTGAATACTTTGCCTGCCTCAAATTGACCTAGGCAGCTGGCACAGTATAGAGGGTGCAGGAGTTCAGAAGGTGAATGAGCAATAGAAATGCTTTTAAATTTTGGGTTTTTCCGCATATGCTAAGACAGGTTTACGGTCAGGCTATGTCTTCTTACAAATTGCTGTTTATGTTTTTTATTGTGAAGATGTGTGTTACACATTCTCTGTATATTTTGTTTGTCGTGTCTTTAAATGATTTTAGAACTCTCTATTAGCTTTGGATGGTTTTGCTAGGTTTAGTACTCCACATTCCGAGTCAGATGTGCTGTAACTCCTGACTTGATAACCTGTACTACTTTGGATCTCTTAATTAAACTACAATTTTTGGAAAATATTCTTTTGGATTCATTTGAATACCACAATGTAGTTTCCTTTTCTTTTTTTGACTGAAAAGCGAAATCTGCCTTTGGGACGCTGAGAGTGCTGCCTGTTTGCCTCTTAGCCTTTTCTTCCCTGTTTCCAGCGCCTGTTTCCAGCGCCACGCCTCGCGGCCCCCGCTCCGCGGGTGCCGCTCGAAGGCAAGACTCTTGTTGCCTGACTCGCCCAAGGATACCTGGTAGTGCACAGGAGCACCAACGCGATTCCAGGGAGTCATCACCAACCCTTCTGTTCGAGGCGGGACTGCGAGGACCAGCGTGCAGCGCGGCGCTGATCGGCCGCAGCTGGTCCTCTTCCCGCCCCCTCCACCGATAAAGACCTAGCGGTGTGTGAGCAGTGTGGGTTCTGCCTTTGGGACGCTGAGAGTGCTGCCTGTTTGCCTCTTAGCCTTTTCTTCCCTGTTTCCAGCGCCTGTTTCCAGCGCCACGCCTCGCGGCCCCCGCTCCGCGGGAGCCGCTCGAAGGCAAGACTCTTGTTGCCTGACTCGCCCAAGGATACCTGGTAGTGCACAGGAGCACCAACGCGATTCCAGGGAGTCATCACCAACCCTTCTGTTCGAGGCGGGACTGCGAGGACCAGCGTGCAGCGCGGCGCTGATCGGCCGCAGCTGGTCCTCTTCCCGCCCCCTCCACCGATAAAGACCTAGCGGTGTGTGAGCAGTGTGGGTTCTGCCTTTGGGACGCTGAGAGTGCTGCCTGTTTGCCTCTTAGCCTTTTCTTCCCTGTTTCCAGCGCCTGTTTCCAGCGCCACGCCTCGCGGCCCCCGCTCCGCGGGAGCCGCTCGAAGGCAAGACTCTTGTTGCCTGACTCGCCCAAGGATACCTGGTAGTGCACAGGAGCACCAACGCGATTCCAGGGAGTCATCACCAACCCTTCTGTTCGAGGCGGGACTGCGAGGACCAGCGTGCAGCGCGGCGCTGATCGGCCGCAGCTGGTCCTCTTCCCGCCCCCTCCACCGATAAAGACCTAGCGGTGTGTGAGCAGTGTGGGTTCTGCCTTTGGGACGCTGAGAGTGCTGCCTGTTTGCCTCTTAGCCTTTTCTTCCCTGTTTCCAGCGCCTGTTTCCAGCGCCACGCCTCGCGGCCCCCGCTCCGCGGGTGCCGCTCGAAGGCAAGACTCTTGTTGCCTGACTCGCCCAAGGATACCTGGTAGTGCACAGGAGCACCAACGCGATTCCAGGGAGTCATCACCAACCCTTCTGTTCGAGGCGGGACTGCGAGGACCAGCGTGCAGCGCGGCGCTGATCGGCCGCAGCTGGTCCTCTTCCCGCCCCCTCCACCGATAAAGACCTAGCGGTGTGTGAGCAGTGTGGGTTCTGCCTTTGGGACGCTGAGAGTGCTGCCTGTTTGCCTCTTAGCCTTTTCTTCCCTGTTTCCAGTGCCTGTTTCCAGCGCCACGCCTCGCGGCCCCCGCTCCGCGGGTGCCGCTCGAAGGCAAGACTCTTGTTGCCTGACTCGCCCAAGGATACCTGGTAGTGCACAGGAGCACCAACGCGATTCCAGGGAGTCATCACCAACCCTTCTGTTCGAGGCAGGACTGCGAGGACCAGCGTGCAGCGCGGCGCTGATCGGCCGCAGCTGGTCCTCTTCCCGCCCCCTCCACCGATAAAGACCTAGCGGTGTGTGAGCAGTGTGGGTTCTGCCTTTGGGACGCTGAGAGTGCTGCCTGTTTGCCTCTTAGCCTTTTCTTCCCTGTTTCCAGCGCCTGTTTCCAGCGCCACGCCTCGCGGCCCCCGCTCCGCGGGTGCCGCTCGAAGGCAAGACTCTTGTTGCCTGACTCGCCCAAGGATACCTGGTAGTGCACAGGAGCACCAACGCGATTCCAGGGAGTCATCACCAACCCTTCTGTTCGAGGCGGGACTGCGAGGACCAGCGTGCAGCGCGGCGCTGATCGGCCGCAGCTGGTCCTCTTCCCGCCCCCTCCACCGATAAAGACCTAGCGGTGTGTGAGCAGTGTGGGTTCTGCCTTTGGGACGCTGAGAGTGCTGCCTGTTTGCCTCTTAGCCTTTTCTTCCCTGTTTCCAGCGCCTGTTTCCAGCGCCACGCCTCGCGGCCCCCGCTCCGCGGGAGCCGCTCGAAGGCAAGACTCTTGTTGCCTGACTCGCCCAAGGATACCTGGTAGTGCACAGGAGCACCAACGCGATTCCAGGGAGTCATCACCAACCCTTCTGTTCGAGGCGGGACTGCGAGGACCAGCGTGCAGCGCGGCGCTGATCGGCCGCAGCTGGTCCTCTTCCCGCCCCCTCCACCGATAAAGACCTAGCGGTGTGTGAGCAGTGTGGGTTCTGCCTTTGGGACACTGAGAGGGCTGCCTGTTTGCCTCTTCGCCTTTTCTTCCCTGTTTCCAGCGCCTGTTTCCAGCGCCACGCCTCGCGGCCCCCGCTCCGCGGGTGCCGCTCGAAGGCAAGACTCTTGTTGCCTGACTCGCCCAAGGATACCTGGTAGTGCACAGGAGCACCAACGCGATTCCAGGGAGTCATCACCAACCCTTCTGTTCGAGGCGGGACTGCGAGGACCAGCGTGCAGCGCGGCGCTGATCGGCCGCAGCTGGTCCTCTTCCCGCCCCCTCCACCGATAAAGACCTAGCAGTGTGTGAGCAGTGTGGGTTCTGCCTTTGGGACGCTGAGAGTGCTGCCTGTTTGCCTCTTAGCCTTTTCTTCCCTGTTTCCAGCGCCTGTTTCCAGCGCCACGCCTCGCGGCCCCCGCTCCGCGGGAGCCGCTCGAAGGCAAGACTCTTGTTGCCTGACTCGCCCAAGGATACCTGGTAGTGCACAGGAGCACCAACGCGATTCCAGGGAGTCATCACCAACCCTTCTGTTCGAGGCGGGACTGCGAGGACCAGCGTGCAGCGCGGCGCTGATCGGCCGCAGCTGGTCCTCTTCCCGCCCCCTCCACCGATAAAGACCTAGCGGTGTGTGAGCAGTGTGGGTTCTGCCTTTGGGACGCTGAGAGTGCTGCCTGTTTGCCTCTTAGCCTTTTCTTCCCTGTTTCCAGTGCCTGTTTCCAGCGCCACGCCTCGCGGCCCCCGCTCCGCGGGTGCCGCTCGAAGGCAAGACTCTTGTTGCCTGACTCGCCCAAGGATACCTGGTAGTGCACAGGAGCACCAACGCGATTCCAGGGAGTCATCACCAACCCTTCTGTTCGAGGCAGGACTGCGAGGACCAGCGTGCAGCGCGGCGCTGATCGGCCGCAGCTGGTCCTCTTCCCGCCCCCTCCACCGATAAAGACCTAGCGGTGTGTGAGCAGTGTGGGTTCTGCCTTTGGGACGCTGAGAGTGCTGCCTGTTTGCCTCTTAGCCTTTTCTTCCCTGTTTCCAGCGCCTGTTTCCAGCGCCACGCCTCGCGGCCCCCGCTCCGCGGGTGCCGCTCGAAGGCAAGACTCTTGTTGCCTGACTCGCCCAAGGATACCTGGTAGTGCACAGGAGCACCAACGCGATTCCAGGGAGTCATCACCAACCCTTCTGTTCGAGGCGGGACTGCGAGGACCAGCGTGCAGCGCGGCGCTGATCGGCCGCAGCTGGTCCTCTTCCCGCCCCCTCCACCGATAAAGACCTAGCGGTGTGTGAGCAGTGTGGGTTCTGCCTTTGGGACGCTGAGAGTGCTGCCTGTTTGCCTCTTAGCCTTTTCTTCCCTGTTTCCAGCGCCTGTTTCCAGCGCCACGCCTCGCGGCCCCCGCTCCGCGGGAGCCGCTCGAAGGCAAGACTCTTGTTGCCTGACTCGCCCAAGGATACCTGGTAGTGCACAGGAGCACCAACGCGATTCCAGGGAGTCATCACCAACCCTTCTGTTCGAGGCGGGACTGCGAGGACCAGCGTGCAGCGCGGCGCTGATCGGCCGCAGCTGGTCCTCTTCCCGCCCCCTCCACCGATAAAGACCTAGCGGTGTGTGAGCAGTGTGGGTTCTGCCTTTGGGACACTGAGAGTGCTGCCTGTTTGCCTCTTCGCCTTTTCTTCCCTGTTTCCAGCGCCTGTTTCCAGCGCCACGCCTCGCGGCCCCCGCTCCGCGGGTGCCGCTCGAAGGCAAGACTCTTGTTGCCTGACTCGCCCAAGGATACCTGGTAGTGCACAGGAGCACCAACGCGATTCCAGGGAGTCATCACCAACCCTTCTGTTCGAGGCGGGACTGCGAGGACCAGCGTGCAGCGCGGCGCTGATCGGCCGCAGCTGGTCCTCTTCCCGCCCCCTCCACCGATAAAGACCTAGCGGTGTGTGAGCAGTGTGGGTTCTGCCTTTGGGACGCTGAGAGTGCTGCCTGTTTGCCTCTTAGCCTTTTCTTCCCTGTTTCCAGCGCCTGTTTCCAGCGCCACGCCTCGCGGCCCCCGCTCCGCGGGTGCCGCTCGAAGGCAAGACTCTTGTTGCCTGACTCGCCCAAGGATACCTGGTAGTGCACAGGAGCACCAACGCGATTCCAGGGAGTCATCACCAACCCTTCTGTTCGAGGCGGGACTGCGAGGACCAGCGTGCAGCGCGGCGCTGATCGGCCGCAGCTGGTCCTCTTCCCGCCCCCTCCACCGATAAAGACCTAGCGGTGTGTGAGCAGTGTGGGTTCTGCCTTTGGGACGCTGAGAGTGCTGCCTGTTTGCCTCTTAGCCTTTTCTTCCCTGTTTCCAGCGCCTGTTTCCAGCGCCACGCCTCGCGGCCCCCGCTCCGCGGGTGCCGCTCGAAGCCAAGACTCTTGTTGCCTGACTCGCCCAAGGATACCTGGTAGTGCACAGGAGCACCAACGCGATTCCAGGGAGTCATCACCAACCCTTCTGTTCGAGGCGGGACTGCGAGGACCAGCGTGCAGCGCGGCGCTGATCGGCCGCAGCTGGTCCTCTTCCCGCCCCCTCCACCGATAAAGACCTAGCGGTGTGTGAGCAGTGTGGGTTCTGCCTTTGGGACACTGAGAGTGCTGCCTGTTTGCCTCTTAGCCTTTTCTTCCCTGTTTCCAGCGCCTGTTTCCAGCGCCACGCCTCGCGGCCCCCGCTCCGCGGGTGCCGCTCGAAGGCAAGACTCTTGTTGCCTGACTCGCCCAAGGATACCTGGTAGTGCACAGGAGCACCAACGCGATTCCAGGGAGTCATCACCAACCCTTCTGTTCGAGGCGGGACTGCGAGGACCAGCATGCAGCGCGGCGCTGATCGGCCGCAGCTGGTCCTCTTCCCGCCCCCTCCACCGATAAAGACCTAGCGGTGTGTGAGCAGTGTGGGTTCTGCCTTTGGGACGCTGAGAGTGCTGCCTGTTTGCCTCTTAGCCTTTTCTTCCCTGTTTCCAGCGCCTGTTTCCAGCGCCACGCCTCGCGGCCCCCGCTCCGCGGGTGCCGCTCGAAGGCAAGACTCTTGTTGCCTGACTCGCCCAAGGATACCTGGTAGTGCACAGGAGCACCAACGCGATTCCAGGGAGTCATCACCAACCCTTCTGTTCGAGGCGGGACTGCGAGGACCAGCGTGCAGCGCGGCGCTGATCGGCCGCAGCTGGTCCTCTTCCCGCCCCCTCCACCGATAAAGACCTAGCGGTGTGTGAGCAGTGTGGGTTCTGCCTTTGGGACGCTGAGAGTGCTGCCTGTTTGCCTCTTAGCCTTTTCTTCCCTGTTTCCAGCGCCTGTTTCCAGCGCCACGCCTCGCGGCCCCCGCTCCGCGGGGGCCGCTCGAAGGCAAGACTCTTGTTGCCTGACTCGCCCAAGGATACCTGGTAGTGCACAGGAGCACCAACGCGATTCCAGGGAGTCATCACCAACCCTTCTGTTCGAGGCGGGACTGCGAGGACCAGCGTGCAGCGCGGCGCTGATCGGCCGCAGCTGGTCCTCTTCCCGCCCCTCCACCGATAAAGACCTAGCGGTGTGTGAGCAGTGTGGGTTCTGCCTTTGGGACGCTGAGAGTGCTGCCTGTTTGCCTCTTAGCCTTTTCTTCCCTGTTTCCAGCGCCTGTTTCCAGCGCCACGCCTCGCGGCCCCCGCTCCGCGGGGGCCGCTCGAAGGCAAGACTCTTGTTGCCTGACTCGCCCAAGGATACCTGGTAGTGCACAGGAGCACCAACGCGATTCCAGGGAGTCATCACCAACCCTTCTGTTCGAGGCGGGACTGCGAGGACCAGCAGCTGATCGGCCGCAGCTGGTCCTCTTCCCGCCCCCCTTCACCTCCATCTGCTCCTCCTATAACATCGTGCAGACCAACGCGCACGCGGGACGCGCGCGGGGCAACGGCCGGGGCGAAGACCGGGCAAAGAGCGGGCCGTTTAAGGCCGTTCAAGGACGGCAGAGGACGGCCCAGGCCCTGAATCCCTGTCTCATCGCCCTGAAACCACCATCCAGGCAGGCCGATTGTCGCTTACTTTTCTGTGAGGCCACAGCCAGCCAACACCTGGTACAGCCTTATTAAAGTCAATTATGCGACACAAAACAAGAAGCTGTACCAAAAAAGCCATGGAGGTAGCACAAGTGACTGGTCCCATTGACCTTTTCATCTCACGGGTAAATGAGACAATTGATAAGAGTATTGTACTCCTAGAGAAAAGAGTCTCTTTGGACCTCATGAATGCCAAACGCTCCTCCCTGGGCTCCCTTGCCAATGTAAACTCACCTTCCCAGCAAGCTCTGAACAATTGCTCCTTGCCCTTGCCCTTGGCCACCATAGGCACTGTTACAGTACCGAGTGCCGTCGACTTGTCGGTTACCTGTTCGGATTCGGACCCGTCCTTTGTGGATCTGGAGGCGACTCCAGACCTAGAAGCTTGCCGGACACCAAGAGAGACGGAACCAGGCCTGTCTGGGTTAACCGCCAAGTCGACCCCTTTCGTGCCCAGTGACTCTGGGGGTAAGTTTACTTCTATACCTATAAAAGTAGTGCCTAAGCCTAAACCCAAGGAGAAGACCAAAGCCAAAGCTAGTAACCATAATTTGGTAACACCTACTCCATACTCAGCGTCTGGCATTCCTTGTTGGGTCGAAAACATGGTTACGGACCTCAAGCATGATCTTGAGGCTACAAAAGCAGTCCAAATCAAACCATTGATTTCGAAACTCGATAGACTAACATCGCTCATTAATACAAAATGGTCTAATAAGATTAATGAGCCTGGGCCTGTTCAGCAACAGGGGCACAGAGAATTACCACTCAATCCCCAACCCCTAGCTAAGGTCACTAAGACTATAACCGATAAGGCGAAAATACCCCCATCTACCAAGGACCGACTTGCATCACACTCTCCCCATTCAGGGAACAATTTTGTTCAACCGCCACTTATTTCCACTTCAAAAGTGGCGAGCGATCCTTCATCCGTGCAGCAATTAGCCGCTGGTACCAATTCTACCATCTCCCAAGCCAAGGATTCCAAAGGGAAACCTACGAATATCCCAGCCCCTCACTCTACCAATAACTCTGAAGCTCCTAAGCCAAGGCAGGCTCGTTTCAAATCTATTAGTTTGCCACCAGAAGTCTCTCCTTTTGTGGTTGTGTTAACTGCTGTCCCCCCACTGAAGGAAGGAGTCAAAGAGACCTATGTAGAGTTAAGAAATAAATGTGCCCAGTGGCTCCAACTACACAGACCCCTACCAGTAGTATGAGTGGGGAAATCCTTACTGTGCGTAGAGGGGATTGGGTGGGTAGGAGCAAGAAAACAATATCAGGGGATGTAATTACTGTCAATTTTAGGGATGTGGGAGCTGCGAGTTTCATCTGTAATGCACCTAACAGTGGTCCTGCCACCCAAATCAAACCACTCCCCTTGTCTTACTTCCTCCCCAACTTGTCAAGATCCAACTTCCACCGGCCAATTATTCCAAGTAATCAAGGGCCTGCACATCCCCCACAATATGCCCCTAACCACTGGCAGCAGCCGCCTAATTTTCCATCTTTTGTCCCGCATCATGCTGGCCCTCAGTGGCAACAACCTCTCCACCCCTTACCACCTTTTTTCCAACCTGCCCAGCAGTGGCAACAACTCCCTCAGCCATCACTTTCTGCTAATCATCAATGGCAACAGCCATGGCAGGATCCGTCTTCGTCTTTGTCCTTTAACCCCACCTATTCACAGTTTGCCCATTCAAATAGGTACTGTGTACTAGATGAGGTTGATTGACTTCCTCTTAAGGGAGGTTTAGATACTAACCTCCCCTATGTTAATATCACTACGAAGGATGCAGAACTGGGTACATCTCTCCCCACAAACTTAGAGGTGTCACCACCTACACTAATTAGGGGCAGTGTAGATCCATCTAACCCCCAATGTACTGTGATCCCAGACGGAAATCCAGCACATGGCGAGATAAAAATCCTCAGTTGGAACCTTGCTGGGATCTTAAGGAAACTAGGCCTCCCGGAGTGGAATGCCTTGGTTGATGCCCATAAAATTTGTATATTTCAAGAGACATGGGCTATTGAACCACTGCATCGGGTTGGGTTTGTCACTTTTTTTACACCAGCAGTAAAACCGAAGGCAGGGAAGGGGCGGCCATCGGGGGGGCTTATCATTTGGATAAGTATCCTGCTCAATTGCAGGTTGATTACTAAGAAGGCAGGAACACCGGATATTCTTGGTATTTCCCTACTGGGCCTACAGGGAAGAATAACTGTTGACCTCTATAATGTCTATATCAGGGGAACAAAAAATGGGCGCATCTCACCTACAATGATGGAGCTTGAGGCCCAGCTAGGAGAGCAGAGTGGACTTGGACATATCTTAGTAGCAGGGGATTTTAACTGTACATACGAGCCACTCCCCCTAGAAGGAATACCTGACCTAGGAGAAGAGGATAGCAGATGGGGTATCCCTACCCTCTCTATCCCACCCATCAAGCGCTGGACACGCAGTGCAATCCATCTAAATGCACTTACATTGGAGTTTGGATTACGAGCTGCCAATGGCCGCACTCGATCTGACCTGCTGGGTGCTCCCACATTCAACAGAGTTGGTCACTGTACACGGATTGACTATATTCTGCTGGATAGGGGCCTCTGGAGTCATGTTAATGATATGGTTGTTACTACTACCATAGAGAGCGACCATAACCCACTCTCCTTATCTTTAAAAAATCCCTGGCCCATTGAAGTATTGCCAGTCCCACTAAGCCGCCCACAGGGGATTACTGTTTCCTCTTGTGGCAGGCGTCTAAAGTGGAGCAAGTTTATGTGTAACACCGACAAACTATCCACCATAGACGAAGTGGTTAAGGGCACGCAAGCCGAAATTGGCTCTATTGACCTAACTAAAGCAGCAGCCAAGGCCACCGCTATTTTTGAAGCTGCCGTAAAAACCATAGGGGACCTCTTTTGGGTACAATCGTCCTCAGGGAAACAGAAATCTCTATCTAAACCTAAAGGCAAACATGACTGGTACTCGGCAACATGTAGGAAGGCCAAATCTCGCCTAATAGAGGCAGTCAAAGGGAAGTCCCCTCCATTAATTAAAATTGCCAGAAGAGATCATAAAAAGGCCCTGCAGGTAGCTAAAAGGGAATGGGAGGATGCCTACTGGTTAACCCTCAAGGAAGCAAGTAAAAAAAAAGACTCCAAATCCTTCTGGGACACCATAAGGACACGAAACAGACCGGATAGTGACCTTGTAACCTGCAACATTTCGGGACAGGTATGGGAGGTTCACTTTTCCAAACTTTACTCCTGCCACAACGGCCCGAATGACAGAGGGTCTGCTCAATCCTCTCCTTACACTAACTACATGTTTCTCCCTAGCGATCCTGACTTTACGTTGAAGGAGGTAGAATATGCTATAAACTCCATCATTCCACAAAAAGCTGCTGGACCAGATGGCATCCCCGGGGACCTGCTAAAATCCGATAGTGTTAAATGGGGCAAACTTATCCACTCCCTCCTTCTTGCCATCTGTAGGGGTGCCCCCATTCCCGTGTCATGGAAGGGGGCGGAGGTGGTTCCCATCCACAAGAAAGGCCCAAGGGATGAACCGTCCAATTATAGGCCGATTAGCTTGTTAGATGTCAGCCAGAAAGTTGTCGGTAAAGTTATTTTACTCAGGATACTCAACTGGGTAGATGAAAACAAAATACTTACCGATTTTCAGGCTGGATTTAGAGTAGGTACTGGAACGATAGAGCAGGCCTTCAGGCTTATGATGATTTATTGGAAGGTGGTAGTGATAGGCAAGGGCAGTCTTTATCTCGCATTTATCGATTTAAAGACTGCCTTTGACCTTGTCCCTAGGGACTTGTTATGGAAGGTTCTGGCCAACATGGGGCTGCCACAGTATCTATTATCCTTATTAGTTAGGCTCCATCAGGACAGCTTTGCCCAAATTAGGTGGGGTTCTGGAGGGGAGAAAACGGACTGTATTCCGGTCGAGAGAGGGGTCCGCCAGGGATGTGTTCTGGCTCCAACCCTTTTCTCTCTGTACATCAATGGGGTTGTTGAGTACTTACTTAAATTTCCATCTGACGAACCATCCCTGGCTGGGGTACGCATACCGACCCTCCTCTTCGCGGACGACACGCTCCTAATTTCTAAAACCCCAATGGGACTACAGAAACTCCTGGACAATTTCCAATCATTTTGTACTGATCGGGGCCTGGTAATAAACACCAATAAAACAAAATACCTCGTCCTTAATCCCCCTAAACAGCAAGTGCGTCCCCCTATTTTAAACACCGAGCCCCTGGAAAGGGTAAAAGTATTTGATTACTTAGGGATACGCCTCTCAGACAAAATGGACTGGACCCCCCATCTAGACAAGATGCTGTTGAACCATAAAAGGATCACAGGTGCCCTATTGAGGGAGCAACGTTCCAGTTCGTTCAAACCAATAGGAACAGTCCTTGAGATCTATGCTGCAAAAGGTGTCAGCTCTGCCCTTTATGGAGCTGAACTTTGGGGCTCTGCATCTACCGAAGCTCTACAAAAATCTGAGAACAATTTCTGTAGACAAATAATGTCCCTCCCTCAAAGCACCCCACTTTTACCCTTATTTATGGACCTTGGCTGTACCCAGATCGGCGAAATCGCGAAATTTCGTCCTCTCTTATTATGGGCCCGTATTTGGCGGGTAGAGGAACTTAGTGGCTACGCCAGAGGTCTGGAAGAAATAATGGCATCACCAGATTGGGCCAGAATCAAATGGCTAAAAGACATGAAAACCTCATTGTCGAACTTGGGCCTATTTGATTCCTGGTCAAGCAGAACTTCACCTCCAAAACAAATACTCAAAAAGCTTTATCGGGATTGGATTTGCTCCCAAAGACATTCCAGCACATCCATTGGCAGGCTTACAGAGGATTTTTTGATGTTCAAAGACTGTCCCAGGCGAGAACCCTACCTAGACATAATCGGGAAACCATTTGCCCGGTCTTTGTATTTTAGATTTAGAACGGGTACTTTGCCACTGAATAATTTTACTAAAACATGGAAATCCTGTACAGGCAAAACTGACTTGTGTCCATCATGTTCTGCCCACCCAGAGACATTAGCCCATTTCTTATTTGTTTGTAAGGAATATGCTAACCCAAGAAGGGTGTGGCTGAAGAATTTATGCCGTCAGTTGGGAACCAGGAGCCATGATGTGGCAATTAGGATACTTGTTTCGGACAGTTATGTACCCTATGTTTGTGCCCTAGCTAAATTTTTATTCTGGGCTTGGGCTATTCGAGCCAGAAAGCTTAAATATTCTGTTTAATCCCTTTTTTAAAGAATATTCATTCTAGTGATGTTTTACTTTTTGCTATTAACTGGATATGTGTTACCAATTTTATTAACTTGCTTTTATGATAACGAAATTTTATCGAAATAAAGCTTTTTGACTTGACTTGACTTGACTTGAAAAGCGAAATGATTTTGTAAAGTGAAATACGTGCCAATCTCTCTGGTGTACAGACAGGTACACTGGAATTATGCTGCATGGGAGAGCTCAATTATGCATACATTTTTACTAAATTGGCAGGAAAACACAAATTATGCTGCCTAATGCAGCACATTTTGTGATAGTATCACTTTACTATTTTGGCATTTTTACTCATTAGCACTGTTTTGGCAAAGGTTTAACGTCATTAGTAATAAGTTGCACATTTAAATATGACTGCTCAAGTCAACACAGTGTACTTCCTGTTTCCATATCCCTTACAAGCTGTATAAGTCTTTAAATGGTTGCCTCACAACACTAGGCAGACCGCCACGCAAGCACTCATCACCAGCAAGCTGAACTAGGGCAACACTATGCTGGAATCTCCAAACAATTTCTACCCGGACTCCAGACCATCCAGAACACCTGCATGTCTCATAATCAACCTCCCAAACTGCACCCACATCACACCACACTACTTGCTCCCTATATACAAGCACAACCAATTAAAACTTCTCACACACAGAGGAAGCCCTACACAACACAGGACCAGCGACATACACTTTGACCTACCCACCAGACACCTATGATCTGCTACACACTTACTCACACTTATCCCTCACATCAGTAAAAGCAAAACTGGACATTCGCCTACATTACACTCAAGACATGGATGACCTACCTCAACACATCAGAGTCTCCTCCTCCTCAGTTCTCACTTCTTGAGTTCCTCAACAAGCTTAAGACCTGGCTCTTCGTAGAAGCTCCTCAGGGACCACAAACCTACACACCTGCCCAAGCACCTGGATAACCTATTGGGTGATTAGAGCACTATACAGATCAATATAACATAACATAACGTAACAAATACAGATGTTAGTAACTTAAAGGTGGTGAGTCAACCTTTTTTGGTAAAATCTACAGATTATCCAACAGATGATAGATTATGTAGCAAATGCAGCAAATTCATAATTAAGTGGAAAATGCTGTTGCGCCAGAAATGCATAATTCCAGTGGCCTTGCATACAGAAAGTGTGAAAAGAAATACTGTAGGATGTCAGTTTGTTTCTAATTCACAAAATAAAAAATACCTATGAATGAACCGTACATATATTTCAACGTATATCAGTAGTTATGAAAATACAAATGAAGCCCATTTTGTTTTAAATTCTGAAGTATGATGAAATAAAGATTTGATTAGGATCAAAATAAATCTTGATGATGCATACATTATAAATATTTTATTGTATTATATTGTATTACATATTTGTATAGTGGTTCTTACTCCTATGTGTTGCACTGTATAGCTTACCTACATGGGCAGCAAGCTATGCCATTTAGGGTGGTGTGTGGTTAGAAGGGTGTTGTCTTTGTTTTGTGATCCTATGTGGGAAGTGTTTCCATGTAGTGCGATATGACCACTGAGGTGTGGTTATCATGTTAAAAGACACAGCTTGTAGCAGTGTGGTGGACAGTGAGGTGTAACAGACACAAATGGACAGTCTATAGTTTTTCATTACGCTGGCAGCATTGAACAGCTCTGCAGGTCCCTTTATGGTATTTCTTATGATTATAGTCTGCTTAGCTGATTACTGCACTGGGTTGTCCTATTAGAAATTATGGGGCAGATTTAATACATTTCACACAACGCAACTTCAGTGGCGGCTCGCCGAGGGAGTGCTGTGGGCGGTGGGGCAGGGCGGGGGAGGGTCAGGGTGGGGGGTAGTGGACTCGGACACACGACAGACAGGAGTTAAATAAGTTATTAAATAAATAAAACTATTTACTTTGCGCTCGCTGCATCATCGAGTTGGGGGTGCCACTGATGTTGCAAATCCTGCTCCCCCAGAGAAAACAGCCCTTTATCCACTGGACCCTCAGAGAGTTTGTGGATCCATGTAATCGGCATTTTGTTAGTGATTATTTCCCTGACATTTATGACAAATATTGCCTGCAACAAGTACAAATGCATACAGTCTTCTACACCTACACTTCTTGTCTACAGTAAATAAAAATGGACCGGACGAAGGTTTGCCTCGTGTTTGCATGACTTTTTTCCCACATTCTGAACTCAAAGTCCTTGTTGGAGTTCTACAAAGCAAAGCAAATGGCTATTTGTGTTGAGTTTCTTAGTAAAAAATAAATTATAGAGCGCACTGTGCTGCCTTGCAGTACTTTTCCTTTGGGAAGCTTTCCATGGATGGTCCATGGGCGTTCCCATGTATCTACCCTTGTTTATTTGCAGCAAATCCATATCTACAAAGATGTGTAAACATGGACTTGTGACAACACCCAGAGCCTGACTGTGGCTGGTGTAACAAGGATAAATATATATGTATTTTTTAGGAGAAAGCCTCAAAAGGTAGTTTATAAGCATGAAGAGGCCACTTACTACACAAAACCTGTCCTGATCATAAAATAAACACCCTTGCACCACAGTGCAAGGGTACCTGTGTTGGAGCAAGGCAGCACATAGTGCACCAGCACATGCAGAGAGCAGAGTTGTGCCATTTCTTTGAAGATTGCAGGTGACGCAGTGCAGCAACTTTGTTTACTCTGTTGCACCATTTGTCCCATGAAGTATGTTATAGTACTATGTATGTGTCATGTTGAAGTAATATTTTGGAGTTTATTTATTGCTGCTAAGCAGTTTTGATGTTGCCTAGTGGAATTTTTTTTATCGCTGACTATCGCCATGTTAGCAATGTATTTATAATACGTCGTTACATTGCGTTAGGATCAGCTGGCAGCGGCGAAAATCGCGGCTAACTCTAGCATCATGATGAAAAAAATCTTGCCTCTAGAGTGAAAAAAGTGACGACCGACCAACTAGTTGCAAATAAATTCACGTTAGTCAGGACCAACATCACTTTTCAGCCTCTAGAGACAAAAAGAGCCTACACATACACCGCTAAAAAAATTTAAAAAAAACACAGGAATGCATAATGGAACAGCCAGGACCAAGTTTAGCACAGGTCAATAAACCCCCCAACAACCAGGATGACCTGCCAGAGTCCCAGGGGAAGAGGAAATGCAGAGCCAGGGCCTAATTAATTAAAAGTTGTGCATCGCTCAGGAAAAATAGCAATGCAGCACTTTTCATTGCGCCATCCTTGCGACACCATGGCGGCCGATGCCTGGAAGCGTGGACAGTCCCCGGGGCTGAAGGCCTCGCTGGGCCTAGGTCTGAGACCCGGTTTGGGAGGCACCAGTGCTGTGGAGTTACTGCAGCCTGACGATGGAGGCGGGCCGCGTTTGGCTGAACCTGTGGTCCGTGGCTGTAGACATTGAAGTGTCAGTGATTGCCCTTGTCTGGTGGTGAAGTCTGGCAGGTCGCATGGAGACACATTGCTGACCTGTGTGAGAAGACCTCCTGGTGCCCCTTGGAGCTGTAATCGGTAGAGGCACTCCTGCACACTGATGTGGGGAAGCCTTCATTGCATAACACGTGCCGCCACTACACCGGGGTGCACAGAGGAGATTGCCGATGGTGGGCTGCGCCTCCCTGCATCACCACCTGGCTAATGAAGCTGATATTGTCCATTGGTGGCAGGGGGTACCAGGTCATGGGGTCAATTTGAGCCAAGGCCCTTGGGCACGCAGCTTGATCCACAATTACTCGCTGGGACACATGGAATCTGGTCACCACTGTTAGATCGGAGGAGGTGACCTGATGGTGCTGCCTTTCCTCGCACCCTGTTAGTGCGCTTTTGGGGGTACAGAGAACTATCCCTTATTGGACTTTCTCCTTCCACAGCGCAGCCCGTCTGGTAGCTGCTGCTGCTGTCCCCATCTGCTGCTGCTGGTACTTATGACCCGGAGGTAAGGATTTCGGGGCCCTCCTCGACTCACAGGCTCCTGCCTGCACTTCATCCCTGATGGTCCGGTGGTAGAGCGCCACTGCTCTGCTGCTTGACTGCCCTCCTGTCCCTCTTTTATGCTGTGTCTGTCCCTCTTTCTGCTCTTCTCAATTGCTTTTCTGCCTCTGACTTTTTTTTTATTTGCTCTGTTTGGCTTTGTTTTATCTGTGCTTTTTTTAAAGTTCCTTTTTCCCTGTCCTTTCACTCGTTGCCCCTGCGATTCCCCGTAGCCCTCCCCCCCTCTAATGTCCTTTCCCGCTCCCGGGTTTCCCGCCTCCCAGCAGTCCAGCACCCCCTGCAGCACTACTTAATGGCGCTGCTGTTCAGCCATTTTGTGCCGCTGTCTCACCTAAAGCCTGCCAAAGGCAAGCCCATCTGCGTCCGACCATGCCCAGCGCCAGGGACCCTGCCTCTCTGATACTCCACCACTGCGATGTTAGCATCCACCTCACCCTCTACTCTTGACACCACGCCACCTGCCTTGTAGCATCACTGAAGAATACCCTTGGACCCTTCACCTGCCGAAACTGCAACCGCACCTTCTGCCACGCCAAAACACCAGCTCCTCTCGCCGCCCAGCCGACCAACAGCGCACCCGACCGGCTCAATTGCATCCTCCTCAGCGTGCAATCCCTCCAAAAACATGCCATAGAGATTTGGGACCTACTCGATGCCACCTCTCCAGACATTGCCTTCTTCACAGAAACCTGGAACAACCTCTGCTCTGGACCGGACATTGCCATCCGAGACAGCTGCAAAATCACCCCCAAGGACCACCCCAACTGCCCAGGAGGAGGCATTGCCATAGTCCACCAATGCACACTCCGACTGACACGCACTCTAGTGACCCAACTGTGACCATGGAACACCTCCACTTCCAGATCCAGATCATCCCCCATAGCACCCTCGTCTACCGGCCCCCCGGCCCCTGACATCCCTTCATAGACGCCATTGTAGACCTCATTGCACCCCAGGCATCCACTGACCCCATCCTACTCGGAGACTTCAACTTCCACCAGGACAACCGCAGTGACCAGAACACCACCTCCCTCTTGGAGAACCTTGTCAACATCGGACTCAAGCAGCTAGTCACTGCACTGACCCAAATAGCTGGACACGTGCTCGACCCCGTCTTCTCCGCCAGTGGAAAATTCAACTACAGCCACACCACTGAACTCTCCTAGACCAACCATCATTTCGTACAACTTGCCTTAACCATGCCCACCGTACATCACCACCATCACCCCCCTGTTGCAGCTGGATCAAGGCCACTGAATAACTTCTTGTCAACTCCCTCAGCACCACCACTCCGCCAACGCCCACTGACGACAACATCACAGCGTGCAACCTACACCGATGGATCTCCAACTGTGCCAAGACCCTGGCACCCCTCAAGTAAAGAGCAGGTAAACAACACTCCAAGAAGGCCAGCTGGTTCACTCCAACCCTCCACGAGTCCAGGCGCACCTGCAGACATCTTGAGAATAGATGGAGGCACAACAAAACCCGGGAAAGTCACGCAACCTTCAAATCTGTCATCAATGCACACCACCTCCTCCTGAAAACCAGAGAAAATAGCCCTCTAATACAGAATCAACGCCAACGCACATAACAGCAAGAAACTCTTCGCCATCGCCAATGAGTTTGCCAAGCCCAACAGCGAGACCACAGGCATGCCCTCCACCCAAGACCTTTGCAACAAACTCATCACCTTCTTCCACCGCAAGATCAGGAAGATCTACGACATCTTCAACACCCAAAATCTGGCCACCACGCCAGCCACCATCGTACACAACCAAGCTGCACTCCAACAGACTGTGCTATGCTGGACCCTGTCCACAACAGAGGACACACTCAGGACCATGAAAAGCATCCACTCAGGGGCCCCAAAGGATCCCTGCCCGTACCACATTTTCAACAGAGCAGCCTCCGCCATCGCCCCCCCAGCTTTCTCACACCATCAACTGCTCCATCAAAACCGCCACCTTCTCTGATGACTTGAAACACACAGAGATCAACCCTGAGCTGAAGAAGACATCCTCAGACCCGACAGACCTCAAGAACTTCAGACCGATCTCACTCCTCCCCTTCCCAGACAAGGTCATAGAGAATGCTATCAGCCCTCAAGTCTCCGAGTCCATCGAAGTGAACCATGTCCTGGAAACCTCCCAATCCAGCTTCCGAGGCAACCACAGACAAAGACTGCACTTCTCGCCACCACAGATGACATCAGCTGCCTCCTCGACAGGGGCGAGACTGCAGCCCTCATCCTAATAGACCTCTCGGCTTCTTTTGACACTGTCTCCCACCCAACCTAATAATAAGACTCCATGATGCCGGCATCTGCTAAAAAGGCTTTGGTCTGGATCCACTCCTTCTTCACTGGCCCGACCCAGCGAGTCAGACTACCACTGTTCCTCTCAGAACCCACGGAGATCAGCTGTGGAGTACCCCCGAGTTCCTCTCTGAGCCCCACCCTCTTCAACAGCTACATGGCCCCCCTCTCAGCCATCGTCAAAAGCCATGGACTCAACATCGTCTCGTACACCAACTACACCCAACTGATTCTCTCCCTCACCAATGAAATCACAACCCCCAGATCCAGCTTCCACAGTGGAATGAAGGCCACTGCTACCTGGATGAAAGACCGCTGCCTCAAGCTCAACCTAAGTCAACTCGGACAAGACTGAATTAGTCATCCTGGGACCCACCCCTTCAGCCTGGTACGACTCCTGGTGGCCAGCCACTCTGGGCTCTCCCACCACCCTGATGGACCACGCACGCAACCTCAGCATCATACTGGACTCATCACTCACTATAAACCACCAAATCAATGCAGTTTCCTCATCCTGCTTTCACACGCTCTGCCTGCTTCCAAAGACATTCAGATGTATTCCAACAGAATCCAGAAAGACTGACACACACGCATCGCCAGCAAACTAGACTATGGCAATGCACTCTATGCCAGCGTCACCCAGAAACAGCACAAGAAACTACAGAACGTCCAAAATGCTGCAGCCAGACTATGTCCTTGACATACCCCACCGCAACCACATTACGCAACACCGTCGACAACTCCACTGGCTCCAATTCAACAAGAGAGACACTTTTAAACTCCTCACTCACACCTACAAAGCTCTACACGACGAAAGACCAGCATACCTGAACCACAGCCTCACATTCCACATACTCACCATACAACTCTGATCCTCCCAACTCACCCTCGCCTCTGTCCCCACGATCCACAGGACCAGAACAGGAGGGAGGTTGTTCTCCTACCTCGCCGCCAAAACCTGGAACACCCTGCCCCTGCTCCCCAGGCAATCTGCATCGCTGACCCGATTCAGGAAAGGCCTCAAGACCTGGCTTTTCGAATGATCCTCCACCCAGTCCAATCAGCAGCACTGCAGTGCCTTGTGGCCCTCATGAGTGAGTAGCCCCACTATATAAGTCCCTGATTGATTGGTTGATTGATTGATTTACCTCAGTGCCACCCAAACGAAAGCATACACCTGAATGGAGAAGGGGGCCGGCTGGCCACACTGCACTGCATGTAAATGTAAATGTAAATGTAGTATACTTGTAAAGCGCACAGCTGCCCCAGCAACGGGGCGTCCCGGCGCTGTATAACTCTGGGGAACCCGTCCTGGCTTTCCCTGTGGGATGGTCCCTTGCTGGGAGTCCCCAAGGTGGAGCCAGGCATCCCCGGAATTGGTGGGGCCGTTGTGGAGATTAGGCAAGCTAATGCCCAGAGTTGCCGAGTGTAACCCCTGATTAGAGTAAGCACCGAAGCGAGAATTATCGAGTCCGCTGACCAAGGTCCACGACCCTGCCGCGTCGGGAATTGAACCCTGGTCCCGGGCTGACTTCTGCTCTCAGGCCTACTGCCTCTAACCAGTGAGCCACACTACTCACTGTCAGAATAGTGCCTGGGCATCTGGAGCAACGCTGTGCTGCCTGTACATGGGAGCAGCGTCGACACCTGGCTGCTCCCTCATGTTGGTGGACTGAGCAGCTGCCTGGGCAGGTGACAGCAGACACCGTGGACTCCAAACTAGACTCTGTGCTTGCGCCTGTGGAGAAAATAGGTACCTCCCTCGATCGAGTGTGCACTTCCCTTGAAGGCCGCATCAACAGAATCACGGTCGACTTTACCCTGGAGTGCCCAGATGATCGCAAGCTGACTGATAGGGTACACGACATTGAGCAAGAACTGCCCGAAGTCAACCCTATTACCCGGAACGCAACGTTGGAGGTACAGCAGCTAATGGCAGGTGTGAAGTCACTAGAAAGAAGAGAGGAGGATGCAGAGGGACGCTCCCAGCAGAACAATGTGAGGGTGGTGGATCTGTCCGAGGGAGCAGAAGAAGCTGATGCAGTGGCATATACTGAGACAGAGTTGCGTGACCTACTGCCAGCAGGTGCACTCTCCCCTTTCTTTGTTTTGGAGCGGGGCCATTGAGTGCCCGGCGAGCCATCTGCGGCTGGGGACAGGTCCTAAACCTTTCTCTTCTGCCTCCTACAGGGATCAAGACATTGTCCTGAGAGAGGTATGCAAGCTGGAGGAGGTGAAAGTGGAATGGTGCAGCAGCGACAATGGCTCCACTTCGACGTGGCCATCCGGTGTGGAGTCCGTGTGGCCCCCGGATGTGACTCCTCAGATGACAGATTACCTAATTTAAGGTTGACTGGTTGTGCGTCTCTCCTTCTTCCACAATTCCAGTCAGCTCTGGAGAGTCTCTGGCTTTCTGTGGTTCCCAGTCTCCAGCTTCTTCTTGCTGGCATTCCAGTCTACTGAGGTCAGCACTTAGAGGAGATCAGGTCCAGTCATCACCCAAAAGGAACAGCGCTGTTGTTCAGGTGAGTGACACATCACAGGGGTGGTGGTAGTGGTCTCCTTCATGCTCCAACTGCAATGTCAGGAGGTCTATGGCGTTGATGACCCTCCCAAGGATGAATTGTGGGACTTGTTCTATTGTCCAAGGACTTGAGGCCCTAGCAGCTCTTTTGCACTCTGCAATGTCACTTTTTTGACGTTCCAGTTGCGCAATGTGCTACAGCATGTTTACAAGGTCACGTAAAGCTACTTTACGTGGCTTTTCATCGCCTTGGAAATATTTGCCCCTTTCACACTTGAAACTGTGTCAATGGGGCATTCCATGGGTGTTGCTGTGGGCGTTTCCACACAAAACCTATATAATCTGAAGCATTCCCAGATTTAAGAGAAACCAGAAACTTTGGAATGCGTCAGAATCTAACACATCCCCAAGGGTGGCGTTTGGGAGGGGTGACGAGGATGACTGTTTTCATTTCTCCTCTTTTTTCCATTTTTCTATGTGTGCAGCATTCTGTAGCACACATAGAAAGAGGAAAAAGCCTGGATTGATTGATTTTGTACAGGAAGGTGTACCTTTCTGCGCAAAATCAATCAGCTCCGCAACGCAGGCACCCATGTACCATGGCTCAAGGGTGGCTGCATTGGCACACAGAAATGTTAGGAAAATGTGTGTTTTTAGCCACATTTTGAGGTTTGCATCAGATTCTGGGTAAACAAAAACGGTTGGGAGTCACACAAGTCATGCCATCATGGACTCCCCTCGATGTATAATTTTCAGCAATGTGCAGGTTTGGCTGGTTTCCCTAGATGTCGGCTGAGCTAGAGCCCAAAATCCACAGCTACCCAAATTGAAAAAAACACGGCCGGTTTTCAGTGGAAAAAGATGACATGTCCATGTTGCTTTTTAGGATCTTTCCTGCTGCGTGAGCTAGGCCAACCCACACAAGTGAGATACCATTTTTATCAAGAGATGAGTGGGAATGCTTTTGTCTTTCTGCAGATTTCAGAACTTTCCGTAACAGAAATGTGAGGCAATGTGTGTTTTCAGCCAAAGTTTGAGGTTTGCAAGTGTTTCTGGGTAAAATAAACCTTGTTAGAACCACACAAGTTACACTACCCTGGACACTCCCAGGTGTCTAGTGTTTATTCATGTACTAGGTATGTAGGGTCCTTGGCTCCCGGAAGAGCTAAGGCCCAAATTCCTCAGCCACCAACATTGCAGAAAAGGGGCAGTACTGGGTCATAAAATGTCATCTAGCCATGTTGCATTTTGAGCCTTCTCTTGTAGCGGGTGAGAGGTCCACTCACACAAGTGAGGTACTATTTTTAACAAGAGACATGGCGAAACGCTGGGTAGCATGATATTTGTAGGTTCCCGTAGCTTCCTGTACTTTCCCAACGAAAAGGGTCAAGTAGAAGTAACAGTGTATTGCTTTTGTAATTCTTTCATTGTGACAAGAAGTTACAGATGAAGATGTTGTCAGAAAAGGCTGTTTTTACCTACAAATGTTTTATAATTTTTAATTCAACAGTTAGTTTCTGCTGGGGAAACCTAGAGGGATTTGCTTAAATGACCTGTTGCTGAATTCCGAATTTATATCTGCTTTTTGGCCGTGCATAGCTAATGTAGGCATCACCCATGGGGTTCACATCTCTTTCCACCACAAACTGGAAGTATGTTGAAAGCACCAAAATTAGGAAAAATGGACTACCTCTTAGACAAATGGTTAAACTGTGTAACAGCTCTGTTTGTTCCTATAAGTTGGGAAGATGGTGATCCTAGCACATCAAATCTTTTGTTAATGTAATTTTTAGATAAAAAAACAGCATAACACTTTTCCCATTTTTCCCTAATGGATATTTCCTCAATGCTCTCCAGGGGAATCCAGATACCCTTGGTTCCCTTAGAAACCCCATGATGTTGAGTGGAAAAAAACCTGCAAATTTGGCGTAGATACCTTATATGGGAAAAAAAAGCGTCAAATACCCCAAATAGCCAAAGAAAGGCTAATCACTGGGGAAAAAGCCTCAACAGTTACAGGATTAACAACTTCTAAAATGCATGTGCTTTGGAAAAGGGCAGGTCTATCCACACACACATACATGTGTGCAGGCAGATACACGCACATACAGAAACACAAACACTTGCACACCTACCACACACTTTTTCTTGAATTTTGTTATTTTCCTAATTAAACTTAATTTACTTCTGTATACCAAATTTCAGCCTGAGCACGTGTCCTGGGTCAGAGCTCTGGGGCAGCAGAGAGCAGTTGTGCTGGTGGCTGTATCAGTCCTAAGCAGTGCTCATTGTCACTTTAAATTCAAGGTGTCACAGGCCTGCAGTTAAAAAATCACTGGGTGGCAAGAGGGAGACGAGGCATATTATCAAGAAACGGAGTTAAAATTATCGGCGCTTTAGCTGCAGAAAACTGCAGCTAAAGTGGCAATAATGGGCTTGATAATAAGCCCTTGAGAATTCCAATAGAAGCCCATGTTCTGGTGTCAACATGGGCTTCTATTGGAATTCTCTACAGCTTATCATCAAGCCCATTATCACTGCTTTAGCGGCAGTTTTCTGAGGCTAAAGCGGCGATAATTTTAACGCTGTGCTTGATAATATGCCCTGACATGCTTTTTCACGTTTCCCACAGAAGAAACATATTAATTTCAGGCATCTGTGGTGGGAGCCGAGAACTGACAGGACAAGCAGGCCCTGCACACAATGGACGAGCGCGTGCAGGCGGCATGTCATGAAAGGGCTGGTATCCTGCCCTTTCAACCCTCTAATCCTGTGCTGACACAAGCAGATGGCTGTTGGCCCTCTCAGCAGATACTCAGTGTCCGAATGATTTCTGCATAGGAAGCCAGTCTGGTAAATGTCAACAAATCATTAGTGCAAGTCGACACTGCCAGCCGGAGCTGGACTAGGAACCAACAGCTGCCCTGAAAAATGTTTTAATGTCAACCTTGTACCGAGTGAGCAAACAAGTCTGAAGTTCTCCAGAATGATTTACGGTTGGCTTACAAAACCACCTGTACACTGTTTGTGTACAGGAAGGTGTCCCTTCCTGTACACAAATAATCCATTAAAAAAATGCCATTTTGTGACTTTCATGTGTGTTGCACGAAACAGTGACACAATGGCATTTTAGGATTGCTTATATGCAGTAAGGGACACCTTCCGACACATTAACAATCCTCCCCTGCACGCAGACATAGTGCAAGGGTGCCTGTGTTGGCCCTAAGTTGCTAAACTTAGCGCCATGGCAGGGGGAAACGCAAGGCTGCACAACATTCTTGTAAATATGGTGCAGCCTTGCCTTTCAGAAGTGGCGGGGAGAGGCATTAAGCAAGGAAGGCTAACACCACTCTCTGCCACTTTAGTGTACATATCCCCTTGGTCTTTTGATTTTCCACTCTATGCTGAATCAACCCTGGAAGAGGAGGATTTAAATGGCTTTCATAACTGTTTTATCACCATCAAGAAAGAGCACTGCTGTCCTGGTTGTTGTTGACTTTTATTTTACCAAATGTGCACATGTTGTCCCATTTCACTAATTACATACAACTCCATTGTAGGCCATGATATTTACGAGAGAGACTGACAGATACGCTGGGTCACCATCTGGGATGGCAATGGATGGCAGAACTCATTCCCAAATTCTGGAATATGCTAATCCATTATTTAGGCATGGTCAATTTTAAATCATCTAGCCATAGTCCCCATAAAGAAGCTAGACAGAGAATTAATCAACCATTAGACCAATACCTCCGCTGCTTTCCTATGGCACAATAAGGGTAGTGGATCACTTGGATGCCCCTTGACTGGACTAGCATATAACAACTCACTGCTGCATTCTTCTCTTGGTTATTCCCCATCCAATTCTTCTTTATGCTTTCACTCACAACATCCTCTAGACATCGCTTCACAAGCCTCTGTCTACTGAGTCCAGTTAGAGCTATACTGTCAGTCATCTCTTCTATAGATGCAAACACTCTACTTGACTTACAGCAGGCCAAAGCAGATTGCAAAAAAATCTTCACAATGCCACAGACAAAAAGGACCCAAATACAAACAGGAGTGTTAGTTTGACTATCAACCCAAAGTTTGTCCTTTTCTGGTTTCCATTCCAAGTCCATACTCCCATACTTTAGCACATTTCCAATAACCCAGTAGATAGGACTTGGAGGATAGCCTTAGCACTTCTTTTTTTTTTAAAGTTTAAAAAAGCTTTATTAGATAAGATAAACAAAGTAAAACATCAGTGCAAAAGCAAATGGCAATGGAAAGAGATGAAATAATATTAAAATATAACAATATGCAATACAATCCCCAAAGGGGACATAGAAACTGTACCAAGGAACAAAGCTTTTAAAGGTATTTTGATTTGTGGGAGGGAGGGGAGAAAGAGAAAGAAAAAGAAAGGAAATGAAATAAGAGAGGGGGAACTAGAATACAATTACAATATTTGAAGTAGAAATAAGAAAATGAAATGCATTAATAAATATCATTGAAAGGTAAGGGAAAAGAGGTAAAGTTCAGGGAACATGTCTGGAAAGGAAATCAGTTAAAGGCAACCATAACAAATCTTTTTTGATTAATAAAGGTACAGTGGTGGCAAAAGTACGATCAAGCCTATGGTGATGGCATAACAAATTCCACCAAGCGTTATATGAAATCTTCGAAGTGTCTTTCCAGTTGGTTGTAATTATCTGAAAAGAAATAGCTATGTAAAGATCGTACATTACAAAGAACATTCCATATAGGTGATGAACCACCCCAAAAAATATGTACAATCTCAAAGGGGTGGTCCGTGGCTAAGATGTCATTTAGTTTTGACCAGATGCGAGACCAAAATGACTTAACCAGTGGGCAGTGAAAGAACATGTGGATAAAATTGCCATTAACATGTGAAAAGGACCAACAATGTGTGGAATCAAGTAACTTGAAAGCATGCAAATCAGAAGGAGTGAAAAAAGTCTATTATAGAAAAAATAAAAAGTCTGTGTGGTACTAGCGGATCTGGAGACAGTGTGGGCCTGATTCACAGAATGAACTTAAGACTCAATCCTAAACTTACTACTATTTTGGTATTCACAGAATGAACTTACTATTTTTGGTATTCACAGAAGTTAGGATTTTGTCTTAAGTTTGTCTTAAGACAGACTTAAGACAGACTTAAGACAAAATCCTAACTTCTGTGAATACCAAAAGTAGTAAGTGCATTCTGTGAATACCAAAATAGTAGTAAGTTTAGGATTGAGTCTTAAGTTCATTCTGTGAATCGGGCCCTCTGTATTTTAGACCAAATAGTGTCCCAAACCTGTAGAGAAAATTCTTGAGCTAGGTCTCTTTCCCATAAAAGCACAAGTTTAGATCTGAGCCTATCAGTATTGGGCTGGGAAAGTATTTTATAGATAGCAGCAACTTTGAGAGGAATAGAAAAATCTGGTGGAGGTGAGAGAGTCGGGAGCCAGTCTGAAAAATAATAGAGGTTTGAGTATGTTGAAGCAGAGGGAATAGGGAAAAGTGTGCGTTAGAAAGATGGAAAGTGTCACAAATGTCTGAGAAAGTTCTCAAGGAACTATCTTTAAGTAAGTGATCATAAGTGAGGATACCTTTGTCAATTCATTCTTTCCAGAAGCTTGTTATACCAAATCGGAGTTAAAAAGTAGAGATTAGCTTGTGAGAGAAAAGATCGAAACAATGAAAGAGCTAGCGCTTTAGAGTGTTTAAATATGGGGGAAAGAAAGCTCTTCGGAGGTTGAGCTAATCGAGTAGCTGTAAGGAAAGAAAAAGGCGTGAGTTGAACAAGTTCTATTGAGCTCCAGGCTGTTAAGGGAGGAGAAGATGAGAAGATGAGTCTGTTTGGAAAGACCAAATCTGTTTTAGAGTAAAGGCCGAATGAAATTCGCCCAAATGACGCCCAAAGATGGTTCACGGATGAACTGAGAGCACTGAAACTTGGCCTCCGTCAGGCCGAACGGCGTTGGCGCCGGGGCTACTCCTCTGAAACTAAATCTATATTTTCCATCCGACTTAAAGAGTATAAGTCAGCCATCTCTTTAGCTAAGTCTTTATATTTTTCCCCAAAAATTTTGAACTCTGATAACAAATCCAAGGACATCTTCTCTATAGTTGAGGAGCTGTCCAACCCGGAAAGAGTCACTATTGCACCTCTCCCCTCCCAGTTGCTTTGTGACTCCCTTAACCAATTTTTCGTTGATAAAATAGTTAAGATTAAAAACAGTATCCCCACCCAAGTTATGTCCACCTCCCCTCAACCTGTTGCTTTCTGCCCCCTATTACATCCTCACACCCTAACCCAGATCCCCCTTATTTCATCGGATGGGTTTTTTGCCCTCCTACACAAAGTCCGCTCTGGCTCTCCTAGCGATTGCTGCCCTCCCACTGTTCTCCGTGAAGCCTTTACCGCTTGCCCTGAACCCCCGCTGGCCCTTTTGAACAACTCTCTCGCCACGGGCGAGGTTCCTTGCTCTTTTAAGCAGGCAGAGGTAGTGGCCATCTTAAAAAAAACCTCGGCAGACCCTTCTGTTATGACCAATTTTCGCCCAATATCCCTCCTCCCTTTCCTCAGCAAGGTTCTGGAGTCACACGTTACTCACACCCTTGGTTCATTTATTGAGGAATCGTGCTTCTTGGACCCCCAGCAGGCCGGATTCAGACCTGCGCACTCCACAGAGGCAGTTATATTATCTGTCATGGAGGAGTTGCGCAGAGGAGCCGACACTAACATCTGTCAGGCTCTGGTGCTTCTGGATTTATCGGCCGCCTTTGACACGGTCGACCATAATATTTTGGTCGGCCGTGTCAGGGAGGCCGGTATCCAGGGCACAGCTCTGGACTGGGTCCAATCTTTCCTGACCAACTGTCAACAGGCGGTCAGGCTGTCTCAATTTTCAGCGAGGCAGGTCGGGTTGACGTGCGGGGTCCCGCAGGGTTCCTCCTTGTCTCCCCTCCTTTTTAATTTATACCTGGCTCCTCTGATTCGATCCCTCCGAAGGTTGAATGTCCAGCGTTCAACTACGCAGATGACATTCAACTGGTCTTTACCATCGACAAATCGGAGGACTCTATTTCTACTTTTCAAACCACCCTCAGCTTCATTAGTGAGTGGATGAGCTCTAACCAGCTGAAGCTCAACCCCGACAAGACCGAGCTGGTTCTTGTCGGGGGTCCCTCCAACCCCTGGCAACCATCCTTCTGGCCGACTAACTTTGGCAGTTCCCCCTGCCCGACTAACTCGGCTAGAAGTCTGGGGGTGATTATCAGTGCTGACTTGTCTATGAAAAATCAGATCAGTGCGGTAGTGTCCTCTAGTCACTTCCAGCTCAGGAAGATACGAAAGATCTCCCATCTTCTTACCACAGAGGCCCTTACCCTGGCACTGTTAGCGCTAGTCATATCAAGACTTGATTATGCCAATGCGCTTTATGTAGGCATCCCTGACTATCAAGCCAAGAGGCTTCAACAGATTCAAAATCAGGCTGCTTTTATGATTTTTCGTCAAACTAAGTACCAACATGTTAGCCCTCTCTTGAAAAGCCTCCACTGGCTCCCGGTTAACGCTCGCTGCAAATTTAAACTGGGCTGCATAATTTTTAAATCCCTTGCAGGTGGAGGCCCGTCCTTTATTTCCTCCCTCCTTCACCCCTACCTTCCCTCACGCAACCTTCGTTCGTCCCAACTGGCTCTGTTATCAGTCCCCAGATTCAAGAGGAAGAAACACGGTGGTCTTAGGTTTTCTTTTTTAGCCCCTACCTTCTGGAATGCCCTCCCTCCCCCTCTAAGGCTGCCCCTTCCATACACCAGATTTAGATCCCTCCTTAAAACTTTGTTGTTTACTGATGCCTACAAATAATCCTGTTGTCCACTTCCTTACTTCTTTCTTTGTTTCCTCAGTACCAGCGCCAAGAAACCTTCAGGTGTTAGCTGCGCTATATAAAATCTTTTAACATAACATAACATAACAAATTAGGTTAGGAAAATTAACCCCACCTAAATCTTTGGGTTGTTGGATGCGAGAGAGAGAAATTCTAGCTTTGCGATTATTCCATAAGAATTTTGTTAGGAGACGATTAATAGTTTTTTTTTTTAAATGAGGAAGAGAAATAGGAAGCATTGAGAGATAAAAGTTGACAATAGGAAGTAGCATCATTTTAATAGTTGCTAGCCTCCCCCACCAAGATAAGAAAAGGGGGGACCAACTATCTATGAGTGAAGAGACCTTTTTAAGTATATCCTTATGATTAAGTTTGATGGTGTCTCTGATAGTGTTGGCATAAAGGATACCTAAACATTTAATATGGCTGGGGCTCCATTCAAAGCCAGAACCCCGGAACATATGAGGAAGGTAGAATTTGTTAAGAGGTAGGACTTCAGATTTGTCTATAATCAATTTGTATCCAGAAACTAGAGAGTAATCATGAAATAAAGAAATAAGTGCAGGTAAAGAAGTGGTCGGATTAGAAATATACAGCAAGATATCATCTGCATAAGCAGTTAACTTAATCTCAACATTCTTATATATGAAGCCAGTATAGGATGATGAGCGTCATATTTTTTCCAAGAAAGGTTCTAATGCGAGGATGAAAAGAAGGGGAGAGAGGGGACAACCTTGTCTGGTTCCTCTATGAAGGGAAAAATATGGAGATTGCGTGCCATTGACCCAAATAGAAGTAGAAGGATTAGAGTACACCAGTTGAATATAATGAATAATGTGGGGACTGAAACCATGCCATTGCAACGCTCCAAACATAAAGTCCCAACTGACCCTATCAAAGGCTTTTTCAGTATCCAATGAAATAGCTGCAACAGGGGAGTCAATCTTTGAAGCAAGGTGTATGATATTAAGGAGAGTTCTTGAATTATTGGTAAAACATCTACCTTTTACAAATCCAGACTGATAAATATTGACAAGATCAGGGATGACTTTATTAATACGAATGGCTAGAATTGTGGCATACATTTTACAATCTGTATTGATTAAGGAGATGGGTCGATAATTTTTGCAAAGGGAAGGATCTTTGTCTTTTCTATGAATTAGGCCTGTGTGAAGGAACCCCTAGATTCACCTTTAGCAAGAAAGTGGTTGATTAGAGAAAGTAAATGTGGTATTAAAACATTTTTAAAATGGAGATAAAAACGCACAGTGAAGCCATGTGTTTTGTCTTTGGGTAGAAGAGAAATAGCATTAAGTAATTCCTTCTCTGAAATGGGAGTGCCAAGGGATGAGAGAGCCACACGATTATCAAGGGATTTGGGGATAGATTGAAAGAAAGAGTCAATTTGTGCGGAAGAGGGATTGGATTCTGGAGTATAGAGGGAGGAGTAGTATTGGACAAAACAATCAAGGATTTTAGCGTCAGTGGAATGACGAACCCCCTGAGAGTTGATAATAGCCACAATCTCAGATTTTTGTTTTTTGATTTTAAGATAATTTGCAAGTGATTTGCCTGCTTTGTTACGCCCTCCATACATTTTAGCATTACATTTAAGGAGATTATTGGAAGCAAAGTCCCAGTAATGTTTTTTGGATTGCATTTTCTCTTTGATAAGAGAGGAAAATGTGTCAGGGGAATTAGTGGTGAAGTAAAGGTGTTCAAGTTCTTTAAATTGTTTAGGGTTTGAGATGATTGTGAGAGGGCCTTTTTCTTCTTTCGGGATACAAAGTCAATAATACATTCTCTAGCGGCAGCCTTGAAGACATCCCAAATAAAGTGAAAGTCCGAGGTAGAGTTAAGAATATTGTGGAATGTCCGGAAGTGGTAGTTTTGTGGAATCGAGTGCATGCTGTGATGGAGGAGGTCACAAGTGTCGCGCTGTCGCCTGAAGCCAGGCGTTGTCTGTTGAATGTATGGGAACCGAATGACTATGATGTGGCGCAGACGCAGCGGGCGACCCTTGGGAATATGGTTGCCAAGAGAGACATTGCGCAGTTGTGGGGCTCCCAGAGACCGCCCACGGTCTCGACATGGAAGGAGAACATGGACTGGTGTATGTTTAGAGAGAAGACGGTGTATGTGGCGTGGGGCAGACCTAAGAAGTGGGGTAAAATCTGGGGCCAATGGAACTGCTACCGGGGTGATATACGTACACCTCCCCTCGCGGATATTCCGGATGTTCCCCTTCCACCCTGACCCGACATTCCTGGTGTCGTTTAAGCCTCAATGTATTATGACTCTGATTTCCCACCTGCCCCCCCCTCGCACTGATGATTTGTATTCAGTTGTAATGCACTTACCTTCCTCCTTGAACGCATATCCAGCTGTACTGCCTTTTATTGCCTTGTTTGTTTATTTTTATTGATAATAAAAAAGAGTTACAAAAAAAAAAGAATATTGTGGAAGAATTCGTCCATGAAAAGCTTAAAGTGCTCAATAAACTGGGAATCTAAGAGGAGAGAGTTGTTAAAGCGCCAGCGTCGAGAGGCGGTAATAGGTGAGGGATAATCCATATCTAAAATGACGGGCGCATGATCTGAAATAAGAAAAGATCCTGTTTCTGAATTAGTCATAAATAGGAAAGCATGTTGGGTGAGGAAAATGTAGTCAATACGAGAGAGTGAGGTATGCACTGGAGAAAAAAAGGAGAATTCAAGTGAGTCAGGATTGAATGTTCTCCAGGAATGGGAAACATCCTTTACAACGCAACTTTTACCACGCAGTGCCTTTAGGATGCAACTTTTACAACGCAAACCATTACAACGCATTGCGCTGGGGGGCGCTCTAGGATAGGGAATAAGTTTAATTTATTGTCCAACACCTTCCCTAGTGTCCACGGGGACTGGAGTTAGAATAGTAAATTAAACTATTCACTATCCAGCACCCCAAAGCGCTATGCGTTGTGAAGGTTTGCGTTGTAAAAACCACGTTGTAAAGGCATGCGATGTAAAAGCATGCGTTGTAATGTCATACATCCCCAGGAATCTATAAGGCCTCTGGAGGATATGGTTTTATGAAAGGATTTTTGCATCTTGTTGGGAACAAATCTGGTTTGTGATTTACGATCCAAAAAAGGGATCCATGAGTTGGTTACATTCACCACCCAAAATTAAATCATCAGTTGGATGCGAGGAAAGAAGTAAGGAGAAATCATTCCAAAAAGTTAAATTTATACCATTAGGACCATAAACATTACAAAAGGAGAGTTGTACGTTTTTAACAATAGTATCTAAGAACAACCATCTACCATTAGTGTCATGAAACTCATTTTGTAACTGAACAGTCAGTGATTTATGGAATAAAATTCCAACACCATTTTTGTGATTGACAGCTGGAGAGCAAAAGGCTTCTCCTACCCATTGTTTACGCAATGAAGACAGATCTTGTAAAGTAAGGTGTGTCTCCTGCAAGAGAGCAACTTGACAGTTCAATCTCGCTAAATGAGAGAAAATACGTTGCTTTTTAATAGGATTTCGCATACCTTTAACATTCCAAGAGATAATGCGAAGACCACTCATTACTGGAAGGAGAATGAGAACAGGCAAAAGAAAGTAAAGTAGTCAGAAAAGAATAGAAGAGAGCGGAGAAAAGTTATAAAAATTATGTTGAAAATGTTGAAAACAGAAAAGAACAAAGGAAGAGGAAAATGATCCATATGACCAACATTGGGAAAAGAGCCTGAACAGGTCGAGAGAACTAGAAAAATTCATAGGCAGAAATAAAAAAGAAGAAAGAGAATGTACAAAGGAGTAAATAAGAGAAGTGTTATCAAAGAAAGTAAAGAAAAAGAGGTGCAAACACCACAAAAACATGAAGTGGAATAGGTTGGGAGAACAGTAGAGTACCATAGGCTGAAATAAGGAAGAGGAGAGTGTAGAGTGGGATAGATCATATAGATGTTGCCAAGACGATAAAGATGGAGGGGAAAACAAGGAAAGGAGCCAAGAAAAGAATAAAAGGATAAAGGGAGAGAGAGGAGAAGAAAAAGAATTGAATGGAGAATAGGCAAAGGGGGTGTGGGCAAAGTCCCCCAGAAGAAGACATCAAAAGGCATGACAAAAAACCAAGCGGCTTTAGCCATGAAGGACAACTAAACAAAAAACATGAATGTGGGAGGGGGGCAGCGAAGAACAAGACAACCGCACGAGTTAGAGACACAGAAAAGGATAGGTCAGCATATAGTACTAAAAAAAGAATTGAAAGGGGAGTCTGAAGACTGAAGGCAACCAGATGAGATAAATGAAGGGAACTTACCAAACACTTAGGGAAAACAGCAGCGGGATGGAATGCACATAACAGACACCGAGACAACACAGATTGAAACCTTTTACAACAACACCGCATAGGGAAGATCTGTGGAGGAAGAAAAAGGATGAACAAAGGACACATTATAACTACATTCTGCATACTGAAATAAAGTTAAACAAGACACAAAAATAAAACATTAACAGAACAATTAGGGTTTGCTCAATTCCATGAGTTCTCCTTTGTGAGTGTGGATGAACTTCCGTAGGTCGGCCGGATCTTCAAAACTAAAAGTTCTGTCTTTATAGGTCACTTTGCAGAAACAAGGGTGGATTAAACAGTAGCATGCATTCAGGGATCTCAACGCAGGTCTGAGATCTAGGAATTCCTTCCGACGCGTTGCAGTAGGTTTAGAGACATCTTGGGTGAAGAAAACTTTGTGACCCGACCAAAGCATCTGTTTGTGTTGTTTAGCAGCATGAAGAATCGTCATACGGTCAGAGTATAGAAGAAAGTAAGAAATGATACCTCTGGGTTTAGCTGTAGTAGATGCTGTTTTTGGCCCCAGGCGATGAGCTTGTTGTATGTTAAAATCCACAGATTTTGGGAGGCCAACAATTTGAAGAACTTGAGTTTTCAAAAATTGGATCATGTCAGACCCTTCAGAACCTTCTGGAATACTATAAACGCGGAGGTTGTTGCACCTGTTACGATTGTCCAAATCCTCCATGACCTTTTTAAGCTGACTGACCTCTTTGGTGAGGCTTTCAACAGTGGCAACAACATCCTGAGCATCACTGACCTTTTGTTCGACATCAGAGAGTCTCGTATCAAGACTAGACCATTTGTCATCCAACCTCTGAAGAGTAGCGGCAGTGTCTGTCATGAAAGGACGAATTAGGCGCAATTCCTCCAAGATGTCCTCTAGAGTGAGAGGAAGTGGTGATTTAGACGGTGAAGGTGGATCCTTTTTAATACGTTTACCAGAAGAAGCATTGGCCTCCTTACGACCGCCTGAAGAGCCCCTGTGAGCTTTATTTGAATGTGTGGAGTCCATGTTGGAAATAATTTGACAGGAAGACTGCAGATTGAAAGTGTCGCAACAGAAAAATTGCAAATAAGGGCAAAATGGAGGCAACAAAAAAAAGACAGTACTAGTAAAGAGGTGCTTAAAGAAAATATGAAGCAAAACCAATGCTCCTTTTAAAAAAGAGATGTCAAAACCTCAACACAGTGTAGTGCTGAGAGGCATTAGAAGGTGAGATATGGAAAGCGTGCACCGGAAGAACAGTAAAGTATTGGTAAAATAGTCCAACTGCACTAGAGTGACCAAATAACAGAGAATTGGACTGTATAATCTGTCAAAACTAGGGCATTACAAGAAGAGTGCACGCAAACCTCTCGTGTCCATGTTTATTTGATTAATTGCAGTCCAAAAATACATGCACAGCACTGAGGAGAGCCAAGGAGCAAAGATAGAGAATTGAAAAAAAAGCCTTAATATATCTTAGTATGGGTTAGATAAAAAAAGGCCTCCTCTTAATCAAAATGCACTTGCAGCTAGAAATGCCCATGAAACATTGCAGCATGAAAGAAACGAAACGCTGCGTAGGGTTGTAATTATGATGGTGGCCAATATCTGAGGAAAACAATATCAGCTCATTAAAGTGTCAGAAAGACCACATTTCGATCATAAAACTTGCCATCATGAGCCTGGCCACTTCCGACGCCCAGATATATCTTTTCTGTACAAAGGCGCTGACGGAGCACAACCCCTTCTTCTTCGAATCGGCTCGAACGCACGGAGCTCTTCACGTTGCGGCCATCTTATATCGCCGTGCCGCGCACTCAATCAGCCTTAGCACTTCTAAAATGTTGGAAAGTTTGCCCTGTGTTTCACGTCTCCAGGGTCCTGTAGTACGCAAACCTGCAGTTCATTTTCCCCCAGTTAAGAAGGATAAGTCAGAGGAATTTGATGCTGAGCCTATAGTAAATTCAATGATAGTGAAAGGTCAGTTATTTTACCTAATAATGTGGAAAGGGTATAGACTTGCAGAGCGTTCCTGGGAACCAGTACTTTTGTCCATGTCCCTGGATTAGTGGCTTCTTTCCATAAGAAATTTCCCAAGAAACCAGCACAAGGAAGGGGGCAATCAGGGAATGGATGGGGGTACTATCTGGAATTAGCATGGTATCTGTGGTTTGAGGATGGCAATGAGAATACCTGTGAAGACTATTCCTTTAAGGCTGTGACGGACTGGACAGTGGTGATTGAGACACTGTGAGTAGCAAGCGGGCCTGAGTTAAGGGTGGGACTTTTGGCTCATGAAAGGCAGTAGCAGTATCTAAACATCACAAAGGCTTTAGGAAGCTGCCTGGTTCTTTTCCGTGCTGCATTGGCCCTCTGCTTGTTCCTTGTTTGTTCACTGTTTCCTTTATCCCCTCTTTGTTATTTTATCTCTGTAATGTTTCTCTGTATTCTGACCTCTTCGTCAGTTTTGCTGATCTTGCTCTCTGGATTCTGTTTTGGCTTTGTTGTATTGCTGTGTTTTCCCTTATCAGGTTTCGCCTGTCGAAAGCTGCGCAAGCAGCCTTTCACACAGGCGAAATCTTATGTCTAGAGTATGTGTGCTCATGTCCCGCCCCTCTGTTCCATTGGCTAGCTCCATAAATGGAGGCTAGCCATTGGAACAGAGATCTGTCCGTCAATGCCGGAGCAGATTCGTGGGCGTTCCGGCGATTTGTAGGCTTTTCGCAATGTCATGAAGAGGTGTCCACTGTGGGCTCGTACTTTTTTTTTTTTTAACATGGCTGTTTTTCTTCATTTGTTCGATCGTCCTGGTCCCGCATGGTTGTATCCCGCTGTCCGTCCCACCTCCCGCTGTCCGTGTCTTTGTTCGCCCCCCCCTCGTGACTCCTGCTGTCCGTGTGCCCATCCCCGCTGTCACACGGGGCACCTCTAGCCGTATCTCAGCCCTCAATCCCAGTCTTGTTTTTTTTATTATTTCATTGCACGGCCCGACCACGTGGCCAATGCTTTTCCTGTCTCGTCCTCTCATCCTTCTCGCTAATCAGGTTTCTTTTCCTCTTGTCTCACGAGCCATATGAAAGTTCCACAGAACACTCCAGACATTTCCGCAGTCCTAGCCTTGTACTCTACAGATGTTATCATCAGGTTCTATATTTTTATCCACTGATTAAAGAGCTGTTTTCATAACAGAAAGTGGTTCCGTTCTGCCCGCTACTAGCGAAAGGCAGTGTGCCGTACCCACACACCAACGAGGCGCGCTCTTACGTTAGGAATACGAACAACTAGACCGAAAGCCCTGGGTGAGTCAACGCTCGGAATAGGACCGACTATGTTTAGTCATGCTGCAGGATCTCGGAAACATTCCATAATTACCAACATTATGTCAAAAATTACAATTACTGCTATGTTGTAATTGAGCCCACTCAGTACCGCAGTAGCTGACATGAAAATCACACTCCCGAATACAACCAATCGGGGCGGGGTCAGTCAAGCTGCCTTGCAATAGGGGCATCAACCTTGGCACACGCTCACTCTCTACCTCCACGAGCCTGACTACACAGTTTACAATGAACATGGAGGAAGACGGGGAGATAAACGTTTTGTGCCACAAAAGGCCCCATACCATGTGGGTGAATTCAGCCATTACTGGCCTCTCAGATTGTAAATGAAACCAGAACCTATAGCCCCCCTTGGCCTCAGAGTGTCTGTCCCTTAACCCCACCAGGCACATCCAGTGGACCGCACCGTTTGCTACCTCTTGTATTTTGTTTGCCTTCAATTGTCATTTTTGCCTCATCTAACTTAACGCTTGCTTTTGTAATTTGTTCACTTGTAATGTTCTTCTCATGCATCAGTCTGTTCCTATTGTGAAGCGCTCTGACACCTTTGGGTAAAGTCTGCGCTATATAAAAATGCATAAAATATAATAAATAAAAATCCAAGAGGTTTACTCCACACAGTCTATATGAAAAACGGTAGTTTGTTTTAGTTTTTGTGTGGCAACCATTCGTATGTCTAAAACGTGACAGTCACTCATTTTCTTTTATGGATTAATTTCGGATAGGAGGGAGCTTTAAAAATATCTTGGCGTTCAGTGATGCATTTTAAAGAACACCGAATGTCAGTCATAACCGCAAAACATAGTGCTTTAAGCCGATATATTTGTGTATGAAGTCAATCAATGGTATGCTACTGCCCACAAGGATACCCATTTCAAAAGTTTATATAGCTCGAGGGTAACTGTCACCAAGAACATTTCCCACGCCTCAACAAGACTGATGTGCAACATGACCTGTAGATAATAAGTTTGAATGCCAATAGCTCATTGTTTAATCCCACTGAGGCCGATAGTGACCTCGCCAAATTTTTTTAAGTAAATAGTTATGCCTCGGTTTAGAAACAATGCATCTACAATACTTACTTGTTTAATCTTTTGTTCACGAATATTGTCCATGCGGTGCCTGGTTTATTCTGCTGGTCTGTGGTGAGTGTTCCCTGCACTCTGCCCGTTCCATGAAACCTCGCTGCGCCATGTTACCCCCGAGCTTCTCGCCTCTCGCCCCTCCCCCACCAAAAAAAAGGTATATCTGAAAAGATGGTGGGCATACCTCTATCACCCACTGATAGTAACAACGATTTAAATGAAACTGAAATGAGCAGCTCACAATGGGGCATGGGGGCAGCTCGCTGGGCGCTGCAGCGGGTCCCCGCGGAGCTATGTGGCTGGCTTGAAGTGCTCTTTTGGAATTACAGGTGACCCGGCCCCGCCTCCAACTTGTGAGGGTACATTTAGCTATACACCTACCGCCACCCTGTTGGGCTTCGATATTGCAGCTTCCCGGGCATACACAGAGCTCCAAGGTCGGCGCATTAACCCACCCTACAATTTTACTAGAATTGGAACCTTTAACCTCGCCGGCTCGCACAGATCTCTGCAGTCGGCGCATTAACCTACCGAGATTGGAACAGGTGATCCGCTGAGTACACGTAGAACTCCATTGCCTCACCGCGCTCTCTTAGAGGGACCTAGAACTAACCCACACACGCGTTCCTGCAGATCGTGAAGTAACTGTTAAGGGGAGGGGCAGGCTCCCCAAACGTAGCCTCCAGGAATCAAAGTCTTTTGCACCCGAGCTCCACGGTTGAACTGCTGCAGCCTCTTTTGGGTGGCCGTAGTCACCTTCTCCACCCTCCTCCTGGGGCACTATTACACCGCAGAGGACCGCCGACCTCAAAGTTGGGGAACCAGGTTCAAGTCTCGGTGGGGACGCTAAACATCCTGTAATTGTATATAAAACTGCAAAAAGCACAAATTTCAAATGTTATCGACCTTTGGAGGATGAACATCTATTCGACCATACCACCTAATTCCCCTTCACCCACCCAGCTCTAGAGTCAATGAAAATCGGTTCCTACTCCTTGAAATGTATTACAGCAGGATAGCTTTTTCATGGGAAGGGGAGGCAAAATGATGTAACCAACACAATGGGCTCACAGTGCATTATGTAATACAGTTGTTACAATAAGCGCTACCTCGCGGGCATCTTCTGACTCGGGTTTAGTGAGAACTTCCGGTGACAAAGGGCCCTTGACACCGCCTCTCTGTGGGCAAAAAGGAGGTTTTCTATCAGTGTACCACAGTTCCGGTAAACTTCTGCAGACAGGCCTATATGTATTTAATTCTAAAACATACACAACCAAGCTATCAACAACGGGGGGTCACACACTGGAATGCGGTCATATGGCCAAGATCACACAACCTGTCAACTGTAGGCAGACCATGATGGGTGAATGCAAATGTGGTGCGGGGGCCTTTATCTGTAGACCTTGTCTGGGTCTGGGTATGTGTGTTTATCGGCATGCGTGCCTGTGTGAGCATTAGTGTGCTTAGCCCTGTGTGCCTTTTGTGTAGATTCATGTGTGTATGTCTTTTGTAGTTTGGTGTCTATACATATGTGCGTGGTTTGGAGTTTATGGACGCTGTGAGTTTGTCTTGATGCATGTGGTTCGGCGTGTGTGGCTGGTGTGTGTGGGTGTATGTAAAGACTAGTGTATAGTTGTTGTGCTTTGGAGAGTTTGATATGTGTTTTGGTTCAGCGTGACTAGGGAGTGCTAGGGAGTCCAGAGTGACTGCAGAGTGCTAGGGAGTGCAAAGTGACTGGGGAGTGCATAGTGACTAGGGGGTGCTAGGGAGTGCAGAGTGCTAGGGAGTGCAGAGTGACTAGGGAGGGCTAGGGAGTGCTAGGGAGTGCAGAGTGACTAGGGAGTGCAGAGTGACTAGGGAGTGCTAGGGAGTGCAGAGTGCAGAGTGCTAGGGAGTGCAAAGTGCTAGGGAGTGCAGAGTGACTAGGGAGGGCTAGGGAGTGCTAGGGAGTGCAGAGTGACTAGGGAGTGCAGAGTGGCTAGGGAGTGCTAGGGAGTGCAGAGTGACTAGGGGGTGCTAGGGAGTGCAGAGTGCTAGGGAGTGCAGAGTGCTAGGGAGTGCAGAGTGACTAGGGAGGGCTAGGGAGTGCTAGGGAGTGCAGAGTGACTAGGGAGTGCTATGGAGGGCTAGGGACTGCAGAGTGACTGCAGAGATTAAGCTAATGGCAATGTAAATGACAATGCCATTAATTTATCTGTTTTCAAAACCAACACATAAATACAAATTTTGTCATTTACAATGCTAATAGCTCTAACTTTTCCAAAGGCGAAACCATTGCATTGTAAATGCGTGTTCCTTCTCTGATCAGAAGAGACCTAAACCATTCCTGAGCGTTCGACTTGCTGACTTCTCTCCCACTTAGCTTACGCTCACTGTGGCCAGTGTTTCCGAAGCCATTGCTAGGTGCTTATTGTGAGTATTATATGCTTTTATTGCTGCATATACCTTTCCTGATTGGGGGTTGTTCTGTGAGAGCCTTCATGCATACCCGTGCCCCAACCGGAGACGCAAGGTCTGAGAAAGCTGTGCTAAAGAAGGCCTGGGTATACTTTGTGTGTATCTCGCTCTCAAACCCATTCCCCTTTTCTTCCGGTGTTTGACTTTGCCAGGTAAGCTCTTGGTATGGACAGAGTTACAGTTCGGAGAGCGAGGTGGATCATCATCAGAACTCGTTGGACAAAATTTGCAAAACCTGATAGAACAGCAGGGGTGGGGAAATCATTGATGCAAACCTCCTGGATCAACGCTGGACTCCCCCCATGTCTGCATTGCAATTCTCTGATTTAAGACAGTACATTTAATTCTAGTAAAGCAGAGCAGGATCTGTTCCCACATTATAACCTATGCGATAACAGTGAGGAATGCCCAATTACATGAAATAATCATTGCATGATAGTACAACTTAACATCGAAAGATTATACAAAAAGGAGCAGTGGCAGCAGGTAAGTATATTAAGATTCCTCTAATACCAGTGATCCCACACCCACACCCTTAATGGGGGGGGGGGGGGGGGTGGAAAAGGACAGAACACAACAGGTGGCAAAGAGAACATGGGGTGGAAAGGAGAAACGGTCAGTGTAACCCCCAACAGGCTATGTATGCAAAGATACACTCAGGCACCCATCCAAATCCAGCTTTCAAGCTGGCACGCTAACCCTCCACAGGGGATCCCTCTAGCTCTGAATTCTGGAAAGTAGTTGGGGTATCGTCTGTCAGTAGTTCCACCTCTTCCAAACTGCCCAGCATGCCCTCCCAGTTTTCAAAGTCTTGTTCAGCATGATCGTCAGTACATACCGCCACTAGCCGCCTCTCTGCCATGCCCCATTCATGCATGCCCTCCCTCCATCCATTTCCAAACCGCAGGTGCAGTGGGCTGCATCCAATGGATTGCCACCTTTTGCTTAGCGAGCACCAGTCCCTGAGTTGCGAACCAATGGTTCATCTTGGCCTCGCGCTTAGGCGTCGGAAGTACCCCAAGTGGGCAGCCACTGACAGATGTCTCCAGAGGCACACGTGCAATCTCACGCCGAACTCATAGGAGCTCTCCCCAAAATCCTTGTAGTCTGCTACAGTCCAACGTCATATAGAGAAAGGACGCTGGAGTATACCCACACCTAGGGCAAGTGTTCGACCGAGCCCCATTGATTCTATGTAAATGCTGCGGTGTCATATAAGCTTGGTGTCAGTAATACAACTGGTTACGCTTAAACCTTGCATTACTAGCCACCTTCTTGACTTGAGAAAACTCTCTCTTCCAGGCACCCTCAGAAAGTGGCTCAGGCAGATCATCAGTCCATCTGTCCCGGACTCCTGCCGTCTCAATTTGGCGATTTTCCTTAAGTGCCTTGTAAATACGAGAGATTAATCCCCAAGTTGACCCATTCTCTAATAGTGTCTGTAACATCTGGGATTCCGTAGGCTCAGCGGGAAAGTCCATCCAAATCTTGTGGAACTTGCGTGAAAACTTGGTATACTGTAGCTATTGGCCGTGGTGAAGGCCAAATAGATTCTGTGCCTCCCTCATCAGTAGGATATTGCCATTTAGGTTGAGATCGTCGGCTGTGTTGCAGCCCCGTTCAATTGCGACATATCCATCGCTAATGGGACTGCTCAAATGGCTGCAGTCAATGAAGGGGCAACTATCTTGCATAGAGTGCCCGACATAACAACTATGCAACTGTATGTTCCCAGGACACTGATACCTGTCTGACAATAAGGGGGGGCCACCCGAAATAACCACTCTCTGCATGAGACATTGTGGAAGATACGCAGCAACACCCCAACTGACCTCTCTGGGTGTGTGACATAAACAAGGGTGTTGTCTGCATAAAGTGAGACAACATGGGTGAGGCTTCCCACTTCAATGCCCCGCTCGGTCATGTCGCAGGGATTGCCAGTGGTTCCATCGCTAATGCGAAAGGGGAGAGGTGATGTGGGCAGCCCTATCTCATGTCCTTCTCAATATGGATGCCCTCCGACACCACAGTTCGTACACATTTGACTGGTCCAGCATAGAGTAGCCGCACCCAGGACATAAAAATCAGCCCCAGTCCTATTCTCCGGAGATACGCCCATAGATATTCCCAATTGAGAATTTCAAACACCTTCTCAATGTCTAAAGCGATCAGCGCCGCCTCCAACTCCCCATCCTCCATAAATTATTCTGGGTGCCTTTACCCGGCAGAAAGCTGCACTTATTACTGTGTACATAATCTGGCTGCAAGGGCTTTTGCGAGTATTTAGGAATCGATCCCTAACAAAGACCTGACTTTACAGGCATGACTATCTGGGCTTCTCCCATGGTTTGCGGTAGCATCCTGCAACTTCATGCCTCTTGACGTTTTTCTAGCAAGCAGGGAATAAGTATCTCATATGCCAGGTAGTATTCCACCTGGAGCCCGTCCTGGCCCGGTGCCTTGCATCGTGCCATTTCCCGGACTGCTTCCCGCAATTCCTACCTAGATCTCCACCTCCATGCCCCCCCCCCTGTTCTTCCATAAGTAGAGGGAGTGTCAGGTGATCCAAGAACCTGCAGGTCTCCGCTGGTTGGCTGCCCCTCCTCTCTAGAAACAGTTGCAAGGAGATCCCGCAGAAGGAGATTGACACCAGCCTGTGAACCAGCAATGGTGCCATCTTGGTGTTTCAGCGAGAGAGTGGGAGTTTCCTTTTAAGTAGCCACGCTAGAATGCATCTCGATTTGTCACCCTCCCTATGAAGTAGTTGGCGATAGGGCAGTCAACAGTGCCTTTCACCATTTCCCCACTGTAGGGGTGTCTTGCCGGAGGGTCAATAACCGCCGCTCCTCCTCAATCAGTGGCGCCTCTAGGCGGCGTCTAGTGATGCTAATAAGGGAAAGACAATCTCCTTGGTCACTACTTTTAGGGCATCCCACTCCACCCCCCTGCTTGTTTTTGTAGATCAATTGGTTTCAAAACAACCGACAGTCACTGTTCGAAGCTCTCGTGGAATTGAATCGCCAAGCGCTTCGGTGGTGTAGGCACCACAGCTGTACTTTGGGCATATCTCCACATACTCCCCCTTCCAAGAGCAGTGGTACATGGTCAGAGAGGAATCTATCCAGTTTCTGAACCCATCAAGGCAATTATACGTGCCATGAGCTGTGGCACATCATGTGTATTTCCTGGTCCTTGGGTGTGTCATGCACCAGACATCCTGACAGCCCATGTGTTCCATCACGCTCCTCAGCGTGGCCACCATATTAGGTTTTAGGCGCGGGCCGGATGAGACGGAGAGGAGGAGCGGAGTGAGCTGCTGCAAGGCGCATGCTGGGGGGCTCTGGCGGGCACGAGTACTGGTGGCAGTGAGTACGGGTGAAGCTATTCCCATGCCCAGCCCGTCACCGCCTGGATCGGCTCCTCGGGCTTGAACTACCGGCGTCTCCTAGCTGGTGTGTGCAGGATCCTGGCGCAAGCTCCGGGCGGCCACGTGGTGTACCTCGGCTGCACTGCCTGACGTGTGGTGCGCTGGGCTGCCCATCCCGACGTTGGTGTTTCAGAGCCTACGGAGGGTGCCTGCAGGAGCATTTTGGCCCAGCACCACTGTGGGAACCTACCTACGCAGAAGGCGCAATAGCCCAGCAGGGGCACCTGTGCGCTGTGAGTGATAACCGGCTCCATCGGCCACGTGGGGTGCATGGTTACTCCCGAAGGTCAGTGGGAGCCCTTGCCTAGCGCTTAGCCCGGGGCTTGGACAGTGCTGGGGTGACGTTTGGGCTTGCGGCGCGGCGGAGATGGCGATCGGTGACCCCCTCGGCCTGCTTCCTGCGAGGTTGGTCTTGGCCGCACCATTGACGCTGGACCCGGTGGGGCCACTGCTGGAACCGTGGGAGATTTGCTCCTGCGCGGGAACTGGGGACCCTTGCTTCTGTGAGGCCTGAAGTATCGACCAAGAGCCATCGGGGTGCCGACTGCTGCGCCGCCTGGCCGCACTCCTTGAGTGGTTTACACTTGGGTAATACTGGGCCTGATCCGAACTTGATCGCTGCAGGAGGCCCAGGACGCGTCCCCCCTGACGAGCCGGAGCTGCCTTTCGCATCAGTGAGTGGGAGACCAACAACGCCACAATGTCCACGTCACAGCGCAAGGGGACGCCTGGTAAGGAGGGCCCTCAGAAGGGGACCCAGCAGCCGGCATCTACTGGTCCCAGCGTATCACCTAAACCTAAGGACAACGAAGCCCCTGCCACCATGGCTTTTATGATGGAACTCTTCGCCGCCATTAAGGAGGACATCTCTGAACTCCGCTCTCAACTGGCTTCGGACCTTCGCGAGGTGAGGAGAGATGTGGATAGTGTCGGGGAGCGAGTGGCCACTCTGGAGGATCATGACCTGAGCGTGGCGAACGATGTGCACCAACTACAGCAAGATGTGATCCGCCTCACGGAACAGAACCTAGACCTCCAGGCACATGCGGAGGACCTGGAGAACCGTTCCTGCCGGAACAACATCCGCATCCGAGTTGTACCATGGGAAGGGGAAGCTGGTGATCTAAGGGAGTATGTGGAAGCGCTTTTCTTACAGATCCTTGATGACGAAGATGTGGGCGCCGTCAGGATGGACAGGGTCCACAGGGTTGGCCTGCCTTGACGCGGGGGGGGGGCCCTCCCCCCGATATTCTGGTCTGCGTCCACGACTTCCAACTAAAGGAGCGCATCCTCCGGAAGGCTCAGGAGATCACATCTTTACAATTCCGGGACCACCGCCCCCAGCTCTATCAGGACTTGGCGGCTTCGACACTCCAGAAGAGACGCGACTTTCGACCAGTGACCACCTACCTACGGGAGCAGAATATCTCTTACTCCTGGGGCCACCCCTTTCGCCTCATCTTCAGGTGGCAGAATAGACTAGTGCAGATCCGGTCTCTTCAGGCAGCTACAGACCTCTTGGGTCTTGCGGATGCGGCCCCCGCCCCAAATGCCGTGGTCTCCCCATCGAGGCGAAGGCAGCGATCACGATCCTGGCAGAGAGTGGGGAGAGAGACGAATTTGAGAAGGCCTGACCGCACGACCAGCTTGCAGGTGAGGGGAGCAGCGGTGGCGTCTGTCGCATCTGTGACAGTGCCATCTTCACAGGAGAGCTCTGGGGCAGCTTGAGCCCTGCATCAGAACTTGCTTGGCGCCGGAGGGGCTTTTCTTCGTCAGGTACTGTGGGTAATTTGTACTCTTGGGAAGACACCCCGGTACGGCCCTCGGAGGGCACACCTACTGGTGCCCCTTCCCCCACTCCGTGGGGGCGACTGCATTTGTCCACACATGGGGACTGTTTTCAGTTTTGGGGGGGGTGGGATCCGGGATGATACGTTGAGGGTGTGGGGAGGGCGGGTTCTGGGGAGGGTGGTGGGGCTGCACTAGGGGATGGTGGTGACCGGACTGCGTGGTTTGAGGTGTCTGTTGCTTTTGAATGGAGGGTATGTATACATTCTGTTGATTTGGGCCCCGGCCGGGGAGTTAGCTATGTTTTTGGCTCTGATAGTGGTGATCTGGAGATGCTGTTGGCAAGACCCACGGTTGTGCTTGGAGAGTGGATCTGGAGGTTGCTAGGGAGGGGGAGGGGGCGTACCGACGAGAGAGGATGCGAGATCGGGGGACGCGGGGGGGTTCAGTCTTGGGTGCTGGGTGGAACGGTGGGGCGCCTTGACAAGGTGAGAGTAGCGAGAGTGAACCCAATATGTTGCAATGCCACTTAGTATTGGTACTTGGAATGTGAAAGGTCTGAACTCCCCACAAAAGCGTCATAAAATTTGGAACTACCTGAATTATCATCAACTGGATGTGGAGGGCCTGCAGGAGACCCACTTAGCTCGCAGGGATGAGCTCCGCCTTAGGCACAGACACTTCCCCCTCATTTATAGGTCCGCTGCCTCCACTAAACACAGGAGGGTTGCCCTTCTATTCTGTGCGACCCTTCACTTTCAACCTATGGGGGTGAGCTGCGATAAGGAAGGCCGCTGGTTGATGGTTAGGGGGTTGATGCATAATAGGCTCTGCACTTTTGTGGTGGTGTATGTTCCCAACTCGGGACAAAATGGCTTCCTCCAGGATCTGCTGCGTAGAGTTGAGAGTTTTGTTGAAGGCCACTTATTCCTTCTGGGTGACTTTAATTTGATTTGGGACAAAGACCTGGATAGCTCTGGTGCTCAGAGATCTGATGCTAGTGTGTTCTCTACTGAGACACAGCGCAGGGTGGGTGAATTGGGCTTGATTGACGGCTGGCGTTCTTTGCACCCCCAGTCCCGGGACTACACCTTCTTTTCTCCTGTCCACCACTCCTATTCCCGCCTAGACCACATCTTTTTGAGCCAAGCCCTCAGGGGCGATGTCCACGACTCCAGCGTTTTTCCACTCTCCGTGTCTGATCACAGCTTGCTGGTTCTTGGGATACACTGGTCGGCGAAAGGTGATGGTCTGCGCAAATGGTACTTTCCAGCCGCGCTCGTTCGAGACGACACTTCCTGTAAGGAACTGCGGACGGCCATTCGGGACTTCCTGACCCTTAATCCCATTTCAGATACATCCATCTTCAATACTTGGGACGCCTGCAAGGCATCCCTGCGGGGCACCTGCCTCGCTCTTAACGCTAATCTTAATAAATTGCATTGGAGGGAAAGGGAGGGCTTGGAGGCGGAGCTGGCCAGTTTGGAGCAGGCGCACAAATTAAATCTCTCTAGACTGACCCTCCGCCCACTCACAGCGGTTAGGGGGAAACTGAGGGCCCACTACAATAATCGAGCGGAGTTCACCCTGTTGCGGCTACGGCAACTTTCGTACTCGCAGGGGAACAAGGTGGGAAGACATTTGGCCCGCCAACTCCGAGACAAAAGGGAGAGGGACTACATCGGGGGTATCCTGGACACGGCGGGAGATCTGTAACACCGGGATGAGGATAAGGCGGCCCTTTTTGGCCGCTTTTATGCTGCCCTTTACTCGGGAGATGACCTCGATCCTAAAGCTCGGAAGAGATACCTTGCGGATCTTCCTTTACCCCAGGTTTCTAAAGAACGGAATGACCTCCTGACCGCCCCCATCTCCAGAATGGAGGTACTGGATGCTATCAAAGCCCTGAAGCCACATAAAGCACCGGGGCCAGATGGATATACCGCCCTTTTTTATCAGACGTTCGCAGCAGAGGTATGTGATTATTTGGTCTCCCTCTTTAACGCGATGGTGGAGACTGGCAGAACTTCTGGCTCTATGGCCGAGGCGGTGATCTCCGTTATTATTAAATTAGGGAAGGACGCGTCTAGCTGCTCCTCGTACCGCCCGATCGACCTCCTCAATATCGACGCCAAATTGTACTCTTCTATCATTACCCGTAGACTCCAGGACTTAATGCCGGTCCTCATGCACCCGGACCAATCTGGCTTTATCACGGGAAGACAGACCCACGACAATATGAGACGAGTGATCCACCTGATAGAAAAGGCCAATAGATTTCGCATACCAGCGGTCCTGGTGAGCCTTGACGCGGAGAAGGCCTTCGACCGCGTAGATTAGGGATTTTTGTTCCACACCCTGGTCGCCTTTGGATTTGGACAAGTTTATCACGATGATACGGGCAAACTATAGCGAACCCCGCTCTAGGGTGACGATTAACGGTCACCTTTCCGCCTTTTTCTCCCACTCCCGCGGTACCAGACAGGGCTGTCCTCTTTCCCCCCTACTCTTCGCGCTGAGCATTGAGCCGTTGGCGCTGACGGTGAGGGGGCACGAGGAGATCCGGGGTCTTCCCTTCACTGGTGAACAGCACAAAATGTCTCTTTTTGCAGACGAAGTTTTGTTATCCGTTGGAGATCCGGCTCACCCACTCCCGCACGTCCATGCAGTCTTGTCCAGCTTTGAAGAGGTGGCCGGTTTCAAAGTCAACTTTGATAAATCGTATATCCTCAATCTCACGCTTCCCCCTACTGAGAAAGAACGGGTGCGGCTATTAACACCTCTGTCTTGGGCGACCACCTCTCTACTATACCTGGGGGTTCGGCTGACGCCTTCCATAAGGGACTTGTTCTCCGCGAACTTCCCCCCGCTACTGGCCTCCGTTCGGGCGGATTTGGACCGGTGGAAGCCTAAGTATATCTCGTGGCTGGGTAGAATCCACGCTCTTAAGATGGTCCTCCTCCCCAAATTTCTTTTCCAGGCTCTTCCTATGCCGGTGGATCTGGACTTCTTTCGGCGCCTCAAGACCTTGATGCTCCGCTTTGTCTGGCAGGGCAGGCGGGCGCGTTTTCCTTCTTCACACTGCGCCGACCGCGGAAGGATGGGGGGGTGGGCTTCCCCGATATGCACCTGTACTATAAAGCAGCACAACTAAGGGTCCTCGTGGAATGGTCCCAGCAATTATCGGAAAAACACTGGCTACACATGGATAGGAGTGTCCATTTGGGATCTGGCCTGGAAACCTAAGGTAGATAGGCCCAAGAACGCTTACATCAGTACGCCCACTAGCACGGTCCTGAAAATCTGGAACACAGTCTCTAACGATGATCGCTGGACTACGTTCCCGTCTCCCTTCACGCCAATACACTTCAACCCGGCTTTCCCGCCGCTGATGCAGGAGGGCCCCTTCCGGCTGTGGAGAGAGGGGGGCTGTAGGGCCCTTACACACTTGTTCCACGGTTCCACTCCGCTCACTTTTGCCAACTGTATGAGGGACTATGGAGTCCCGGCCTCTGAGAGGTTTCACCACATCCAGCTCCTCCACTGGGCTACTTCACCTGGGGTTGGCGACGCGGCCACGAGACCTCCATCCACATTTGAGGCCTTCATCCTACGAACTAACACTATGAAAGGGGCTATCTCCTTCCTCTATAATCTGCTAATTGCGACGGCTGTGGCACCCCGTCCCCGTTATATGGGGCACTGGGAGGAATTGCTCGGGAGGGACATTACGGAGGCGGAATGGTCAGGCCTTTGGCGAGACATTACAGCGCACAACCGCTCGATGGACTTGCGGGAGGCCCATACTAAGACCCTTATGGATTGGTACTTGTACCCCTCCAAGTTACATCGCATATTCCCGGCCTCATCGGACCGCTGTTGGAGGGGCTGTGGACTGCTAGGGGACTTCCGCCACATCTGGTGGGACTGCCCGGTCATCCGCCCTTACTGGGAAGAGATTCTGTCCCATCTCAAGGAAATTCTCGGCTACCCGGTAGCTGACTCAATAGAACACGTCCTGCTGGGTCTTCGGGACCCTGCTCTCGAACATCAAACAAGAGCTGACAAACAGATTTTATGGCTTTGTCTTGGGGCGGCCAAGCTCACCCTGGCTGCGGCCTGTAAGAAACCGGACGCTCCGGCAATTTCCCTATGGCACGCTCGACTGTGGAGATTACTGAGCGTGGAACAAGTAGCGGACATGTTTCTAGGCAACTTCAAGAATTTCATATTTCGGTGGGGTCCCCTGGTCCGCTTTCTTTCACGGGGCTTACCATCGGCTGTCTGCCCATCCTCAGTACACGCGCTTCACCTCTTTCAGATATAACCATGCTCGTATGACTGTATGAATGAATGCTTGTGATTGTCACCATCTCCTGGGGGGTGGGTAGGGAGGGTGGTTGGGTAGGGTTTTGTTGTTCGGTTATTGGTTGCGACGCCCGCAAAGCGCTTGGAGGCTTCAGCGTCCTTCTGCCCTGTAGCATTTGCCTTGGTTCCGCTGTTCCTTCTTCGCAGGGCTTCTACCCCGCCGGGATACTGCAGGGGGATTGACTTTGAGTACCCGCCCAATTGACCTCCGAGACTGCTTTGCAAATAGCACTGTGGTAACTCTCTATCATACCCTTTCTATGATATGTGCCTCTTCAACATGCCCCCTGTGTGGGAAGGATTGCGGGACTGTGGCTTGTATGCTTTTTCTCCTTGTTCTTCCATAAAATACAAAATAAAACTTTAAAAAAAAAATAGAATGATCCGTCATCTGTATTGGGTGCATACACATTCAGCAGGTACAGCTCTCATCCATCCAGCAGGCTATAAAGTATTAGGGATCTACCCTCAACATCCACTTCAAAACTCCAAATCCGCAAAGGGACCTGAGGGGCGACCCATATTAAAACTCCATTGGCATAATTAGAGTTTGCAACAGAGTATAATTGCCCCTCCACTTTTTTTTTTTACCTTCTGAACTTCGCTTTCCATCAGGTGTGTCTCTTGTAACAGAGCGATATGTATGTCCTGTCGGACGAGATATGTTTGTATCATATACAGCTTAACATAGGAGTTAAGCCCAAGCACATTCCATGTCACCCCGTCAGCCATAGCATCACGTGATCCTCCATGTCCCTCAACCCCTATCCCCCCTTCCTAGCCCGCCCCTCCTTCATCACACACCGATGTAATGGAAATGAGCGAGAGGGACAAAGAGGTAATGCCATGGGCTTTGGCGCAAGCGAGGAAAATTGCCACTTTACCTGCTGTTGGGGTTGTAAAATAAAGCAATAGCAAAATTCGATGGTCCCCTGAAAGCTCTGGGCCCGGGTGCCTCCGCACTGGCGGCACCAATGGTAGCCACTCTCAGGGCTTTATAAGTGGGATGAAAAAACGGGAGGGGGAGTCCCTCAAAGGGGCGTGGCCAATCTCATTAAGGGTTTGGCTTAAAAGCTGGTAAGCAAAAAATCTATGCTTAGCATAGTGTGCCGCCCGACTTGTATTTCGCTGTTTCTGTCATTGCATCCACACATATGATACAAGTAACATTAAACCTACAAGAAGTCAGGACTATTGGCTTTGTCAATGGTTGTTAGTTGCATAAGATAAATAAGCAGCAACTATGGCTTGTTATATAGAATTTTGAGAAAGCTTTCACTTACAGCCCTGGTGACACCATGACAATGTTGCTGCTCCTGAGTTTAAAAAAGAGAAGGGAAATCCACATAGAAATAACACTCTTTAAAGGATGTCCCTTCTCCTACAACACTCACCTGGCATGACGTCATGCCGTAACTTCTCCACTAGTGAGAATTGAGCAGTGTGAGAACGAGCACATCGATGTGCCTGCTGTCAGGAAAAAAAAACAGACAGCTTGTGCCAGGGCACAAGACAGAGGCCGATAGAGACCCGTTTCAAGGCCTCCTTAAAAAAACACTGCCGGCGCCCAGACCCGGTGAGACCCGGCCCACTTAAAGCCCTGGCTACACCCATGAGGCATGGGCTTTCTTGATCTGCAGTGTTTTGATGTTTTGATGTCAGCTTTAGTCTTCATGACACCTGTCAGAGTTGTAAATCAATTATACGCCTCCCTTTGGAAGCAGCGCGCCCTCTGGTGGTCCTTTATCACTCAGCCATAACTTGCCTCAGCATTATAGTGCTCTTCCCTGTGCCAGACATCTGGCGCGCAGAAGTAAATGACACACACTATGTTTATACAAGTATCTGAACAATGAAAGGAAGGCCGTGCACCGAGCAGTGTGACCTGCCAGACCGTCCCCATGGAGATCTAGTGCATGGAAATAACTCTCAGAACATCTCATTCTGAGTTCATGAAGACTAGACGGGCTTTGAACTCCGTGCCCTGTGTAGTGACCTGACGAGTAGGGACCAAGGACACTAGGACCCTGTGGGTCATGAGGGAGGTGACCAGGTCACCGGACACCACATCCGGTCAGGGGACAGGAAGAGGGCAGTAAGGACGAGGACGAGGACAGGAATGGACGTGTGTGCCGAGCTGTAATGAGAAGAAGAATAAAGGAATGTAATTACACTCACCTGTGTCCTGCGTGTGATTTGGGGGCTGCAGAGTACATGCGGAGCCGACACGACAACTGGCGACGAAGGACGGATCCGGTCCCTGCGTGCAGAAACGGCGATTTGAAACCAGGAGCCCACCTTGGATCGCGTCGTAGCCAAAAGGAAGAGGGAAGAGTGAAGCGCCATCCGGAATCAGCAGCGACGTGGGAGCCCACCCCGACCGCCGCAAAAGAAAAAAACAACAAAGCCGGTAAGCGCCAGCAACAGGAGCGCGAAAGTTTGAAGAACTGAAAGCCAGCGCGAGCTCTCGCGAGAGTCTCGGCGGCCATTGTGAGGCCAGGCGGGAGAGCCAATAGAAAGGAAGAAGAAGCGCGGCGGCCATCTTAAAGCCAGGCGGCACTGCAATTGGTCGTGAAGTCCCGCGAGAAGACGGCGGCCATCTTAGCGTCAGGCGTCTGAGCCAATAGGAACAAAGAACAAGCGTGGTGGCCATTTTGAGGCCAGGCACAGCGCGAAAGAAAAGAAAAAGGGCAGAAAAGTGCAGAACAGCACAAGATAAGAAGAAAGAAGATAAAGAGATACGAAGAAAATAAAGAGGAAAGAAAAGAAGAAAGAAGATAAAGAGACAAGAAGAAAATAAAGAGGAAAGAAAAGATAAAAGGAAAGGAAGAAAGAAAAGAGGAAAACAAAGAGCAAAGACCAAAGAGAGATAAGAGTAAGAACAAGGAAAGCCTAGAAAAGGCTAAAAGAAAAGGAGAAGAACAGAGGAAGAAGAGAAAAGGGGACACAAAAGAGAGAGATAAGTGAAAAGGACAAGGAAAGCCTAGAAAAGGCTAAAAGAAAAGGAGAATAACAGAAGAAGAAAAGGCAAAAATGGCAGATCCAAAGCCCAGCGCACAATACAGGAGCCCACTACCGTTCAATTTATCGGAGCCACAGGCAGGAATAAGGTGGGAGAAGTGGATAAGACGATTTGAAAGATACGTAGAAGACACAGATGTAGCAGACGGAAAGAAACGAGGCCTACTGCTGAACTTAGCAGGGGATGACGTCGAAGAACTTCTAGTGACACTGCCTACCGAAGAAACAAAAACGTATGAAGACCTAAAGAAATGCCTAACAGCTAAATTTGACCCACAACGAAACATTGACTTCGACCGATATACATTTACGGTTGCGTGTCAACGAGCAGGCGAAACACTAGATGACTTCGCGACAAGGTTGAGAAAACTGGTGACACATTGTGAGTTCGACAAATTCGATAACGAACAAGCCATAAGGCTGAGGATCATAGAAGGCTGTCGCGACACAGGATTCAGGGCAAGAATACTCAAGGAACCGACGTCATTGGAGAACATCCTGTCACTAGCCAGAGCAGAGGCGAGAGCAACGGAACATGCCAAGGAAATGGAAAGAGGGAAGAGCGTTGAAATAGAAAACGCACACTTCACGACAAACAGAGATCGCCCAGGCCGAGGGAAGAATGACTGGAGGGAACGAAAGGAAAGGAGACCACGCGAAGAAACTTGTTTCCAGTGCGGAATGGGATTTCCTCACAGAGGCGCATGCCCAGCGTTTGGCCAGACGTGCAGGAGATGTGGTGGAAGAAATCACTACGCCAGTATGTGCCACAGTGCACAAGTGAGAGGCGACAAGGAAAGAACAGGAAGACAACAGGAGTCGACGACAAGCCACGTCAGGTATGTCGATAACGAAAGGAGAAGTATGTCACGAGAGTCGAGCGAAGAAGAGGAAGAAGAGAAAGTGGAAAGATTATACCACATGTCGGAAGTGCACACAGAGCCAGCAGACAAAAGCATCAGAAGGAAGACAGACAATGCAAAGATAAGAGTAGGAGAGCACGAAGCAGACTTTATATTGGACAGTGGGGCAACATGCAACGTCATGTGTGTATCAGAGTTCGAAAAAATGGAAGTAAAGCCGACACTGAGAGCGTCCAAGGTAAAAGTATTCACCTGGGGGGCAAAGAAAGAGATAACGAATTTGGGAAAATTCACAGAGGAACTGAGGTACGAGGACAAAGTAAAGAAGGAAGACATTCATGTTCTCAAAGGCGATGCCCCTGGACCATGCCTGATGAGCAACAGCACCGCTAAAAAGATGGGCCTCATAACGATGACATATGAAAAAGAGAAAGGACATGCCGATAACAAGCGAAGAGAAGAGGTAGGAACAAGAAAAAGAGGAGGAGAAGGAAAAAGAATGAGCGAGAAAAAAAAGACAGCAAAGGGCGGCCGCAGAAAGAGAGGAGCAAGAAGTAAAGAGCGGAGGGCGGAGAACAACGACCAACACGAAGAGAGGCTGACAAAAAGAGAGCAGACGGAGGACAACAGAAAGGTAGAAGAAAGGATGACGGCAGACAAGGACGACCAAGGAAGGGGTGCAAGGGGACAAAAAGAATACGTAAGAAAAAGTAGAAAAAGAGACTGGGGAGAAGGGTCGACGAGACTGTCTCTCTCTCTCTCTCTCTCTCTCTCTCTCTCTCTCTCTCTCTCTCTCTCTCACTATATATCTGTTTCATCTTCTCACCACGACAATAAGAAGGAGAAGAGCACCATGAACATTTGTCTGCAACAAGGGGGGAGATGTAGTGACCTGACGAGTAGGGACCAAGGACACTAGGACCCTGTGGGTCATGAGGGAGGTGACCAGGTCACCGGACACCACATCCGGTCAGGGGACAGGAAGAGGGCAGTAAGGACGAGGACGAGACAAGGAATGTACGTGTGTGCCGAGCTGTAATGAGAAGAAGAATAAAGGAATGTAATTACACTCACCTGTGTCCTGCGTGTGATTTGGGGGCTGCAGAGTACATGCGGAGCCGACACGACACCCTGGATGCTCCAGTGCCCGCTTTGCCCTACAAGACCAATGCAATGGAGCATGGGCGTAGGAACTGTGGGGGGCGCGGGGGACATACCCCCCCAGATTTTGGAGTGGGGGGACGCAGGGGATGAGGGTGGGGGGACGAGGGGACAACCACATTTCCCTTCTCCCTCCTGAGAGGTAGATTAGCAGGCCTTTAGCGCGTGAAAAAAGTGCGAGCGGAGCTGCGTGACCTAATGGCCCTGCACTTGACCTGGCGCCTCTCCAGTTACCTGTCTGTGAGCCGCCAATGACCTGATAGTCACAGCATAAGGTGACGTCAGAGGCCACTCGCCCCCCTGCCTCTGCCCTTTTCAACTCTTTGTGTGGCGCAGCACCCTGAGGCTCCGGGAATTATTTATTTGGGCGTCCGCAGGGGGGGTGGGGGCAAGGAGGGGCTCTTGCCCCCCCCTGGATCGCCGGTCCGTCCTGTGCGGGGCGTACTGGGGGTGACGCTGGCACTCCTGCAGTGCTGGGTCTGACGCAGGAGGCATGAACTCGGAGCTATGATAAGAATGCCTCATGCTCAGTTCTCCGATTCCCAAAGGCAGCATTTCCCTAGAAGACATAGTTGAGTACTGTCTCTATTATATAATGTTGCAGACTTTCGGATGCTACCAAACTGAAAACTTTGCAGCAAAACTTCGGCATGAGTTGAATGAAATGCGTGAAATTACAGGACATATTTGGAGGGTTCCTCTATTTTAGTTTCGGTAGGCGATGATAGCCAGACTACACCCCAGGGGCACAGCATGAGCGCCCCTCGCGTGTACAGAGATGCTCAAGTCCAGGCGCACAACACCAATTGGGATCAAAGGGCTACCCCCAGCCCCTCCCCCCCCCCTTCCCTAGTGTGTGTCAGCCCGGGCTGGTCGGGTGAGTCTGCGTCTGGGCCTAGTAGGCAGGAGTGGTCCGTGGGTGGCATTACCCCCTCTTGACTTCCCCAAGCAATAAGCATTTCTCGCCCTCTCTATCTTGTGGGCGGGTGTTTTCAGAAACGGTGCATTCTCAGATTGTGTTTGCTAGAACGGAGGTCAGCATATTAAGAGAAGTTAGTGATTTTTTTTCGGTACTAAAGGAGATTTGTTACTCTCAGCGCAGAAGCCAGATGTGATGGTTACATTGCACTTTCCCTAAACCGCTGTATTTTGCAAGAACCCCTTTTAGGCTCTATTTTCGTTTTTCTTTCCTTTTCACATTGACAATGCCAATTCCTTGCTAGACGCTATGTTCCAGGTGGACGGTGTGGTGTACGGTTTCTATGCACAATTATTACTGCCTAACCGAAATCGATATTCATTTAATCGATCTTGGAAGAATCAAAGGCTGAGTGTATCTTGCTGAGATTCGAACGGGCGACCTGCAGATTAAACTCCAGAGCTCAGGAGCTGGTTGCATTTCATTGCTGGCGGCACCGACAATGCACTGTAAGTACAAAATGGAGCTCTGGGAAGCTCCATTCTGGCAGTGTGAGAGAGGGACCGCATTGACAGCAAACACAGACTTTCTTTTTTCACTGAGATACACCATTTGGTCCCCACTCTTCTACCTCCCTTAGTAAAAATAAACAACTTCCTGAACGCTGTTCTTAGCTTTTGGAATCCTCGTATTCTGTGTATGTGTGCGTTAGTCCAATGAAAAACTCTGATATGGCCACTGGATTTATTGGGGGGGGGGAATCTAGCAGTAATCTCTTGGCATGTGCAACCACTAATGCTGGAGCGGATTATGGGGACACCACTATGTTTTGGCAGTGATACCATGGCTGTTGCAAGTACTAAGCATTGCCTCTAGATGATGCAGGAGCTGACCCATGGGACTGTGATAATACTGACACATAAATTGGAGCTGCTGACAAGAATACCAATGAATGACGGAAGACATGGTGACTTTGTTTCTGGAATCTAAATGATGCTGCCATGGATCATGGGGGAGTCCAGGGATACTAATAAGGATTTTGAAGAGATGCTAGCGGGCATATGGAGGCTCTGACACTAGTTGGGGGTAATTTGGGACGCTGGTAAATATACAGAAAGCAGGTAGTTTTAACTTTGATGTTGGGCTCACTAGCCATGCTCACACTGATAGATAGCAATGTAGAGCCATTGGAAATGATAGGTGGAAGTTAAGTGTTTAAGATGGAGAACCCATAAATGCTGTTGCAATCCGACTGAGGGGCATTTTGCAAGACTGCACTTTGGCTGAGGAACCTACCGCTTTGTTAAGGAGACCAGCTGCTCGCCTCTTTCCCCCTGACGAGTTCTCCCGCCGCCGCACTGATACCATCTGCGGTCGCTGCGAGGAGAAACTCGCTTTCCCAGGGGCCTCTGCACCGGCGCTTCAGGAACGCGTCATAATCTTGCGCCTGGAGGCGCTACAAAGGAGGGGCTCGCCCGGCCAATAGTGGCTGTTGCAATCCGACTGAGGGGCATTTTGCAAGACTGCACTTTGGCTGAGGAACCTACCGCTTTGTTAAGGAGACCAGCTGCTCGCCTCTTTCCCCCTGACGAGTTCTCCCGCCGCCGCACTGATACCATCTGCGGTCGCTGCGAGGAGAAACTCGCTTTCCCAGGGGCCTCTGCACCGGCGCTTCAGGAACGCGTCATAATCTTGCGCCTGGAGGCGCTACAAAGGAGGGGCTCGCCCGGCCAATAGTGGCTGTTGCAATCCGACTGAGGGGCATTTTGCAAGACTGCACTTTGGCTGAGGAACCTACCGCTTTGTTAAGGAGACCAGCTGCTCGCCTCTTTCCCCCTGACGAGTTCTCCCGCCGCCGCACTGATACCATCTGCGGTCGCTGCGAGGAGAAACTCGCTTTCCCAGGGGCCTCTGCACCGGCGCTTCAGGAACGCGTCATAATCTTGCGCCTGGAGGCGCTACAAAGGAGGGGCTCGCCCGGCCAATAGTGGCTGTTGCAATCCGACTGAGGGGCATTTTGCAAGACTGCACTTTGGCTGAGGAACCTACCGCTTTGTTAAGGAGACCAGCTGCTCGCCTCTTTCCCCCTGACGAGTTCTCCCGCCGCCGCACTGATACCATCTGCGGTCGCTGCGAGGAGAAACTCGCTTTCCCAGGGGCCTCTGCACCGGCGCTTCAGGAACGCGTCATAATCTTGCGCCTGGAGGCGCTACAAAGGAGGGGCTCGACCGCAACGCGGGACGCGAGCGGGACGCCCGGACGAAGCCCGGACAAAGGGCGGGCCGTCTGAGGCCGTCCGAGGTTGGCCAAGGTTGGGTTGGGCCCGGTTACTTTGTTTGATGTGATATATACTTAGTTGCAGTTTTTAGTTCATTTCGGATATCATTAATTTGTGCATCCAATTGTAACTGTTGTGCTTAGAGAAATATGCCTCCGAAAAAGCAAGCTACTCCTAATAACACTATTGACAACTATCTTGTACATGTTGTAGAAAGAATCAATAGTGATAGGAGATCTTCCTTGGGAATAGATTCACCTACCCAATCTCCCCTCATTGATATCGAGTCAGATGATCCTTTTGCGCTTCAGATAAATAGTAGTTCAAATGGTGAAATACTTGATTCTCTTCCTGATACTATCATCATCCAGCCTAGTGGTATTGTCGCTGGTATTGAAGACATTAGTGTTAATGAAGCTTTGATAGAGATATCCACCAGTAATGAGTCCCCAATCTCCCCTGTAGCACCCATTTTAGTCCCGAGGATTAATGGGGAAAACCAAAAGGTTACGACAAAACGGGAGGGTTTAAGGTCAGCCAAGAATAAAGTAGCAAACCTCCCGAGGAAATTTTCAGAGGAAGAGGAGGCTGATCTGACTAGTGAGGCTTATGTTACACTTTCAAATGCCCAATTCAATAAACTACTGTCATTGATGGAAACAAAAATCAAAGGTGTAGTTAAACCTCTGGTCAGCAAAATAGATAAGTTAACCTCCGAGGTTAACCGATTAGAAGGTTTATTAGAAAAAACCCTGGGCGAAGTAGGTAAACTCCCGGAAATTGTTTTTTCTAGGATCGAGTCTACTCTGAGCAAACCAGCCACTGTAGTTAATAGTGGATTTATCCCTACCCCTGCATCAAATCCTCCAATGGCACCCAAGATTAACTTCCCTGGTGATGCTCCTAATGTTTCGATTCCAGTTCCCGTTGTTGCTGACCCAATCACTGAGAAAGGGACTTTTGAGCTTGTAGTTGAAGCTTCCCCATTGGTTCTTGTCCTTGCTAACGTCCCTCCCCTGGCCCAAGGAGAACACGAAACAACATCTTCCTTAATAAATAAATCTCTATCATGGCTGACCAACAACATGGTAATTTCTCCATGGGGAAAGCAGCAACTCTCGGAAGAGCTCGTAAATGCGAGAAGGGTTCAGTGGATTGGGGACAGGGTCAAAAAGTTTAAGGGGGAGTGTGTTGTCCTTCAATTTTCTGACCCTGGGGTCTTGCCTAATATCTTGCCCAACATTTTACCACCACAGCGGAGATCAACATCAATTGTTCCACTGACTTTGGACTTCTTCTACCCAAGGAAGGGAAGTGGTCCGAATTCAAGTATTCTGAGAACCAAATGGAACATTGTGACCAAGAGGGGGAGGAAGGATGTTGCCTCGGTGGACTGGGGCTTGGGGTTGGAAAATCGTTTTTCTGCATTATCAAACTTGAATGCTTGTGACTGACTACCACCTATTTGTAACTCTATGCCACTAATTGTCTGTGATGAAAGCCTCATTGGAGAGGCCAGCTACTTAACTAAAGATCGAACTAAGGGGTCCCCCTTTGTGGATCCAGCAGGCCCATCCAATGAAAATATTAATTGTAATGATACTGTTGGAAAGATGACGCATGAGATTATTACAAGCCCTAGTTCTGTCATGATAACTAACACGGGGAATCTTTTGTCTTGGAATGTGGCTGGTCTATGTTCCAAGTTGGATTGTGCTGACTGGTTTGGATTTATTAACAAGTACGATCTTTGCATCTTCCAAGAGACTTGGGCGTGTGACCCTGTTTTTGCCTTGGGGTACATACATTTTCATGTTCCTGCTTCTAAGGGCCCTAAAGGGCGTCCGATGGGGGGTCTTACCATATGGATCAGGCAGTCTTTAAAAACTGTTGTAAAATGTGTGGAGCTTGACCAAAAAGATATCCAGCTCATCAGACTCACTAGTGATCTACCCATCTCCATAGATATTTATAATATCTATGCTAGAGGTGGAAACAAAGGTAAATCTGAGGTTCTCTTGAGCCTCTTTAATCTCCTCGAGATACATTCTGCAGGGAAAAACATACTAATTGCAGGCGATTTAAATCGCACTTTTGAACCTCTCATCACTGGTGACTCCCCTCTCGGGGTAGAGGAAGATAAGCTATGGGATATCCCCACATTAGACACTCCCCCGATAACTCGCTGGACGGCTGACATACTAGGCTTAAATGCAATGTGCCTGGAGTATGGGCTACGAGCCTTGAATGGTCGAACCAAGTCAGATCGAGTCCCTGCCATGACTTTTAACAACGGGCGAAACAAAAGTCGCATTGATTATGTCATCTGTAGCATATATATATGGTCATCTGTTAGTGACATGGTGGTAACAGCAAGGCCAGAAAGCGATCATGACCCTTTATGTGTCTCTCACAATTGGTGGTTGTTTAAAGTAATAGCACCGACCCCTTGTGACCAACTTTTGCTCCCGACGATTGTTCCAACTAATGATATGCGCAGGTTAAGGTGGTCAGGTGTCAGGACAGACCAGCAGGTCCTCGAAAAAATAGGAGCAGCGACAGACAAGGCCATTGCGGCCCTGGAGAGCGTAGCTCGGACCTCACAGGGATATGAAGACATAACTAAAGCACACACGACTCTCTTTAATGAAGTTAAAAGTTATTTCTTAAAACCTGTACATAATAAGAGGGTCTGTCCATATAGAGCTGCAAAGTGGTATAATCATGACTGTAGGGCGGCAAGATCCAACCTAGGAGTTGCCATTAAGAGCAACAACCTGGGTGAGATTCGATCTGCTAGGAAGCATTATAAAAATTGTATTGCTAGGGCAAAAAGAGAATGGGACGAAGCCCACTGGCAGAAGCTGAAATGTGCAAGTGATCGCAAACACTCTAGACTATTTTGGCATATTGTCAAATGGGGCCACGAAAGGTCTCCAGAAGCTTCCAATAACAATGTTTCTCATGATGCATGGGTCAAATTTTTTAGTGAACAGTACTCTTCCAGGGACCAATTCGGTAATAGTTCCTGCCCTACTTATCTGTTCGCAGATGATGACATCTTTGCTCAGAGTGAAGTACTGTTTGCCCTGAAATCTGTTCACAGTGGCCGAGCACCGGGCATTGACGGAGTCCCTGCGGATGTTTTCTTAAATGACACCGATAGGTGGAGCAAATACATCTGCTTATTATTAAATCACATTGCCAGGGGTGCTGAAATCCCGGTATCCTGGCGGGGTGCTGTCATTATTCCGGTATATAAAAAGGGAGATCGTGCCCAACCTTGTAATTACCGCCCTATCAGCTTAATTGACACTGTTCAAAAGGTTGTGGGGCGTGTAATTATTAACAATTTGCTTGATTGGGCAGGGGACCAGAATGTTCTATCTCCTTTTCAGGCTGGGTTTCGCAGAGCAACCAGCACTGTGGACCAGGTCTTCCGTTTTCAATTGATCCAGTGGAGGACTGTGGTACTGGGTGGAGGTAGTCTTTACGCAGCATTCGTTGACCTACGGGCTGCATTCGACCTGGTGCCTAGGGCAAAATTGTGGGAGGTGCTGGCAGCTCTGGGGGTCCCAATGACCCTGTTGACCTTGATCATGAGACTCCATGAGGGTACTTACGCTAAAATCCAATGGGGTGGCTATGGAAATGACACTGTCGACTTTCCTGTTGAGCGTGGGGTTCGACAGGGTTGTTCAATGGCACCAACATTGTTTACCCTTTTTATTAACGGCATTGTTTCCCGCATGCAATCTCAGGCTGTGGATGCTCCCTCTCTCGCAGGTGTAAAAGTTCCTATTTTAATGTTCGCCGATGACACCTTAATTTTATCAAAATCCCCTAGCGGTCTGCAAAAGGCACTGGTAATTTTTGACAAGTTTTGTAGTGACCACGGCTTGGAGGTAAACGCTGCTAAAACAAAACTCATGGTTTTTAATCCTTATAGAAATTTTAAATCCAAAATATCCATGAGTGGGCGTTACCTTGAAGTAGTAAATTCTTTTACTTACCTGGGGATTCACATTTCTAATGACAATAGATGGAACCAACATTTAAACATTGCAGTATTAAGACATAAGCAATTGGCTGGTACCATCGTTAAGGAGCACAGTAAATCATTGACCAAACCGATCAAACCTCCCTTGATCATATACGAGGCTAAGGCAATAGGGTCAGCATTGTATGGGGCTGAGTTGTGGGGGCAAGAAAACCTCCAGGAGTTACAGACATCGGAGAATAATTTCTTACGGAAACTTACAGGCACCCCACAGAGCAGTCCCCTTTTGCCTCTTAGATATGACCTTGGCAGGAAAGAAATCTCGGCAATGTGTAAACTTCGTCCAATATTATATTGGCGTAGAATCTGGACCACCCCTGAGTTGTCACATTATGCAGAAGGGTTTGCGGATGTTATCAAAGCGGACCGATTTAACAAAATTAGATGGTTTAAATCACTAAAATTAGCATTATGTGAACTAGGACTAAATGAACTGTGGTCCGATCCAGCCGGGTCATCCTTCCCATCTAAGTTATTTATAAAAAATCTTTTCTGGGAACGGGTTGAAAACAGGAGTTTGCTTAGTACTAACAATGGGTCTATGACTACTGCTTTCCTTGAGGTTAAGCTGTTTCCCACGTATGAAATGTACTGGGATTATATATCGAAACCCATGGATAGGAAACTGTTTTTCCAAATGAGGGCTGGTTCTCTACCTCTACGCAACTTAACATCAAAGTGGAGAGATGGAGGTCCAGCTACTTGCCCAGTATGTGGGGAAGGAAAGGAAACGCTAGGTCATTTTTTGTTCTCCTGTCATGTATATTCCGCTCCTAGACGTGTTTGGTTGGCACCTATGTGTAGAAATCTGGGCACTAAAAGTAGTATGGTAGCCTTGCGTATTGTAAAATCTACCTCCCTAACCTGGATTATAATAGCGACTGCAAAGTATTTGGGGTGGGCGTGGGTAATTAGGCAGAGATTGCTAGTAGGGTAACTACTCTCTGCTTAGTTGAACAGAGACTGCTAGATTATCTATTCTCTGTTCAGTCCCACGTGAGGTGTCTTTTCGGATGAATAATTTTAAAAATTTTACTGACTTTTAACAGTGATATTGGATTGTATTTTAACCTGTTTTTTATCAAATGAACTTTGCACCTGTGATTGTACTAAGTATGCTGAAATGTAATTGTATTTTTCTTTTATGTTCAATGTGCTTATGTCATATTCGATCTTTGTAATTTAATAGCATTTTATTATGTGTTTGTATGTCTGCTTTTATGAGTAATACTCGAATAAAGCACTTTGAATTGAATTGAATTGAATTGATAAATGCTGTGGGGTTGGTCCTTTCACTCAAAGCCCATTGTGGGTCTTATCCACATTCTAATAATGCGCTGGGGAGTAATGTGTGCCTTCAGTGAATTCTCTGTAGGTATTGTACACATACAAGCACCGAGAGGGTGAGGATTTGTGACAAAATTTTGGTCATTTTTGGAGTATTGTGTGCGGGGCCCAAGTAGAACAGAAAAATAAAGAAGATGGGGCCTGATGACTCTTACTCCATAAAACAAATGATAAGAACGTTCAACATTATTTTGGTACAATCAGTAGCTGGAGAAAGGAAATGCAAGAGTATCTACGAAAAAAAGAATAGCTTGATGAATTCCAGAAAATAAAGGTTATAACAGTTAAACCTTCTTCAACTAAGATGTTGGGGCCGACACCTTCATCTTACAGCATGGAAAGTGGACACCATTGGCCACACACTCAGGGATAATGGAGCAAGTGAAGGTGGCAATGCTATTAAAGGAGAAATAAGCAAGATTGATAGAGAAATTGTCTAGAGGCATTTGATTAGAAGAAGACCTACAAGTATGCAAAAACGATTAATGGTTCATTCGGATAAAAGAAAAAGGATCCTAGGCTGGAGGATAATAGATAATGTAATTGCCCTCTCCGCAAATAAATAAACATGATATTTTGCTCTCTAACCCCTGAAACCAGGACTCAATCAATACAGTTGTGTTTCATGTCCAGAGGGCGAAACATACCCTGAAGCCCCCACGGTGCATGGGTGGGGGCAAGCTCCAGGTGGGGCCCTCAGCACAGTACCCTGGCAGGAGAGCTCCTGACTGAGTCCGAAGGGGGCCGCTCCATGTACTTTGCAGGGAGGCCCCCTCAAGCTTTGTTAGGCCACTGCCTTCTAGAGCCCCTGCATCTCCACTAACTATTGCTGGAAGAGTCAGCCCCCCCTATATCTTTTCTTAGACCCCCCCTCCCGAAATTTGGCTCTAGTTGCGCCCCTCTCAATTCTGACTGCGAGAGCCATGAAGGACAGCTCAGAAGGCTCATTATGTGATCCGGGCCACGTGTATCTTGTAGACCACAGATTTTATAAATGCTTGATAAAGTGACTGCCACTCAGGCACTCATTATGAACTGGACTGACGTTGGTGCGGATATACCGGGTGCTGGAATCTATATCACCATCTGGTATCTCCACATGAAAGTCCAGCTATTACAAGTTTTTTTCTGCCGAAATAGGGAATGAATATTCGGATCCTGTCACCCTGAGTTACCAGGTGCTTAACTGAGAAGTTTTAAAACCACTGACACTTTGCAAAGTGTCAGCGGGAGACGGAGTACCTACGTGGTCTTGGGGACTGAGGCAGGGGGTGGGGCAGAGGTGCTTGTCTGGGGAGAGCTTTGCTCCCCCCATAAAGCTGTAGGGGTTGGGTTGCCTGCAGCCCCTGTCCTGCAGGACTGGTGTTACCAGGCCTGGAACCAAAGCCAATAATGTCCGAACAACTTACCAAACGTCTTGAAGAATCCGATGCTCTGGACACTCCTCTGTGAGTTTCTGTCCAAGTAGATAGATGGAATCAGTCATGGCTCTGGTACTTAATGAGTTGCTTCGTTATTAATTGTTTGAGACAATGTGGCTTAACGACACTGATCCTACTAGCTCTTGAATTTGAAACAATCGTCCACTGTATCATCCTTGAAAGGTTTGCTGATGTGGATCTCTCTAGAACCACATCAACCTGATTTAGAATTTTTTTGTTTTTTTCTGCCATTTTTAGTTTTTACCTCTGTTTCATTGTAGTTGCCAGGTCGTCTGCTGTGGCGCCTCACAAGATTTTTCCCTTCCCCCTATGGGTTTCTTTGTTTATTTAAGCTCTTTGTCTTAGATTTTTTAAAAGGTATTTATTACTTGTGCTCAATCATGTCGAGGATGATGATGAAGTTCAAGTTTTGCCCCCCCCTGGAAACATTTCTGCGGATGCCCATGCGTGACCTCAGCTGCCTGTAGCCAGTGCACTGATTGATTTGCTGACCTCGGACTCCTCGCCCCCGTGTCTGTTGCCGGCTTGAAGACGGAAGGGCTGCAGCAGCACGCTCCCACTAAGTGTGAGGTCCCTCCTGCGTGAGTACCTATCCCATTGAAGTGACTGACTTTTAGTTCGGTTAACTTGTAAGTAAAGCCAAGGGCTGTTACACTGCATTCATATGTCGGTCTGTTGTACTCATTTTTCCCCTCCCTCATTCTTGCTATCTCGTTGCGCCTCTCCCTCTCTTCTGTTCTGTGACTCCACTTTTAGTTTGCTATTTGCTGAACTTTGATTTTACCTGACATTGACATGTGATCAGCCAGGTGTGACATGACAGTGAAAATGTTGTGCTCCCCAGTTTTAGAATTCCAGTGACTCTGCCTAAAACCCATACCCTCCTCTTGTGTAACACAGCCTCCGCTCCAGTGCGCTGGCCAGCAAAGACATTCCACAACATAACACAATGATGCGATGCAACCAGTGCGCTGCTGAAAGGAGGAGCCGTGTCGGCTCAGATGTTCTCATCATGTCACAATCTGAGTGCCATTTAACTGGGTGCGCACTCATGTCTTATGGGCTTAAAATAAACGACAAAAGACTTACTGCTGCCATTTAAGTTATACATGTGCTGATGTACATATCACTGCTGACTCAGCCTTTCATCCTTCGGAGGTCGCTATACTGAACACCAGGCGCTGGATGTTGTACAATAAAATGTGCTTTATAGGTTCTGGTGCCATTTACATATGATTTGGTCTTTTGATTTAAGAGATGAATAGACTCTCAGTGGCATTGTACCCACACATGGACACGCACATGCGTAACCCCTCCCCCCCCTGCCCCCCCCTCCCTCCAATCCCACAAGTTACAAAATTTACGGTTGCACGAGGGCCAGGTAGGGGGGGTGTAAATATTACCGGAACCCCAAGGCCGCATCATTGGAGAATAACACAAGATATCCAATAGGCGACTTTCTATTTTTTGGAGCAAGCTGCACTCAAAAAATGTTTCCCCAGAAGAAAAGTGTTTTTTTTAAAACAATTTGTTAAATATAAGAAGAGCGTCTAAGCATTTAAAGACACTCCCAGGATACTTTTCAGCACAGTCAGCTGCCTCACAAGAGCACAACGTATTTAAGATCTGCGGAGGTCTGCACGGGTCAAACATGTGTACTTAACCTTTAGGGCCGCCATGTTCTCAGCTTGTGTCCAGCTAGTTTATGAAGTGCATGTTAACATGATTGGGAATGGGGCCGGTGATAACTTGATCTCCATCTCTCAGACAGGCACTGCCACAACGCATCAATGCAGAGCAAAGCAGGGCCTGCTGCTAGCCTGGCTTAATCTGCAACGCCTGTCTCTGAAAGAGGGATTCAGTGCTCTCAGACCACCCTGGACTGCCATTAAAACATTAGCTAGGTCAGAAAATATTTCAGTCATTCAAACCTTTGCACTCTTCTTGCCCTAATATTTTAATCCAATATTTATTTACAGAGGGTAACATTACAATTAGATTGTCTGTGGCTTGAAATCCGGGCTTGCTATTTAATGTTCAAGACCTTTGCAGTATTTGAAAAGACACGCAGTTTGGTGGTTTCAAATGAAATGTGTAATTCACCCCTTCAAGAGGTGAGCTTTCAGTGGGGGCGTTCTCCTTTGCTGAGCACACTCTAACAGTGGGAGTACTATGTCCTTGAATCTGCCCCTAGGTGTAGCTAACAAAGGGCCCTGATTCCACTCAGCATGTTAAAGTGTTGTTTACTTTCCACGAAGAGAGCCCTGGTTCATTAAGCTATGGGTAAAGGTGAAGCCCAGCCATGTGGGTTGGTGCTGCCGAAAACTAAATGCATTAGCATGCAGCTTAGACAACAGTGAAACTAGCCATTCCGCACTTAATGGGACTTAGTTCACATGTATGACATGACAGTGAAATCGTCCGGGAAGGGGGGGATGAATTACTACTAGTGAAACAGCAATAAAATCAGCTGACATGAAAAAATAGAATGATCCAGAAAACCAAGATGATGTTGTGATTGGATATGTTTTGTGCCACACATTACAAGTTTTTTTTAAATACATGTGAACAACACATGACTTTAGTTTAGGGTTAAAATTCTTAATTTAGGGAAATAATTATTCATTTAAGTAATAAGTTACTTCAAGTGAATTTTGACATTTTTACACATACCTACAGTCTCTGCAAAGATTTTGCCTCGTTAGTACCAGTATAACATACAAATGCAGCAATGAGAAAGGTGACCAGTCAACCTTTGAAAAGGGCCCTCCACTTTGCAGCAACATAAGTCACATTTAATCAGTAATTTTTGATCCCTGTGAGCTACAACCCACTTTTTAGTTAAAATTGTCCGATTATTCAGCAGATGATGAATTATGTGGCAAATATGGTACAACTATAATTATGATCAAAACATTTGCCAACTAGGATATTTTGCTATTCATATTTGAACTGCGGAAAAGAGAAAAGTACTGATGACAGAAACTGCTTGGCTCAGAGACAAATGGCCTGTGATTCCACTTTTAAGCGTATTTGGGACATTCTGTGATTGGAAACATATCCCACTTTGTGAATGTATTTTAATGTCAATAACTCATATTAAACCTTAAATAAGCATGTGCGGCTATTGGTTGAATTAGATAGCTTAGTAGTTTGTAACTGGTCAGTGAAATGCTAAACAAATACTAAATATAGGGAGGATTTGCTCTTTATGGCCACACCTCTGACTCCACCCATAAATCTAATCCTCAGGTTATTCTGGGCCTCTGATTCTCTGCCCACAGTTCTCTTACTTTTTCCCCCACTCTGACCACTGCTTTCAGCTTATTATGTTTTCAATGTCGAACCCCCAGAAACTGGAGTATTATCAGAGTAGGGGTTAAGCGCGACAGTCGCAGATCACAGTTGGCTCAGGTGGGACCTGGGGTTTGAAATTAGGAATCACGGGCTGCATAGGGGCAAGGGCACTTTCCCTGTGCCTTGCCATTTTACTAATGAAGCCCAATAAAGGTACCAGATGACACTATCAGAAAAAACACTATTTTGTAGTCCCTGACTTACCTTAAGCACACTAATGCATCTTGGGATGTGTAGTCTTGCATTACATCAGCTTAACCAAGTGGACTAATATACTTGAGAGCAATTTCAGGAAAAGGGAAGACCCATGGCTTGACCACTGTGTATCTAATGATATTATAGAGTACGCTGATAACATTAATGGGAAGCTACATTTATTCAGGCAGAACCACTCTGAACCCGGAGAGAAATATGAGGACCCTTTTTGCAGGCGTGGCAAGTGTAAACTGAGTTGCCCCATTATCAAGTCTTTTACCATTAATGGCCTGACAGTGTTCCCAAATTAAAAATTGATTTTCCCACTTAAGCCTCTTGTGCTTGTGTTTGTGATTCACAAAAAGTGCAAGAGATTTACTCACAGTCTTGAACCAGCATTTGAAATGTGAGTAGCCCTTATGACCTTACTGCATCAGTCGGCGCCTGTCCACCTTTAGAAGTGTCAGGCCTGCTAGGGCATCTTCTTGATAAAAAGTGTGCCAAGTTCCACATGCCCTCCGAGCTTTCTGTTTGTGTTTGTTTGTGACAGCTGTGGGTCATCTTGAATTAGGGACACTCAAGTGGGATTTCAGGAAAAATTATGCTTTTGAAGACTGTACAAATTAGATTTTCAGCTGAGTGACTTTAAATTTTAAAGCTCCAAGTGGACAAGAATTATAGATGAGGTCATCAGCCAATTGTGGCTCTTTAGCCAGCAGCCCTTTGCATTCTGGTACTTGTAGTTTTATGTTTTCTACTATAGGCATGGACTTTGAAACCTAGCCTTACATAGTGCAGCTGAAAGTCAACCAGTGGTATTAGAGTTAGCTGGTTTCTTGGCTATTAATGCTTTGTGAAGTAGTATTCTTTAAAGCGGTGTTTCTTCAATGTGTAAAATTTCCACCTGCAGGGGTCACACCTATCATACAAACAATGAACATAGTATTTGCACTATTTTTTATTTGATTTTTAAGTCTGGGAATTGGCAAATTGGTATTCACTCCTTTACATATTTTGGGTGCAAGGGCAGGCTATGGCAGAGTACCGGTGGACTGTAGGCTAGAGGTTACCTGCACCATGTTTGAGCCTTCGTGCATCTCACACACAATCTCTCCTAGTTCTGTGTTTCACAATTCTCTATTGCTCTTAAAACTATGTGGAGTTTTACACCTGATGGTATCTGGGCTCAGGATACTGCTAGTGAAGATTTTGTCTCAAGTCCATCAGTTTATTTTCTTTGTACTTGTCACCATTTAACAACTGAGCAAGAATCATCTTAGTACCGCATTTGAGTAGCCAGTACATCTTCCAAGTCCACTACTTGCCTGCCTTTCTTAATATTTCTCTTCATAACTATGTGATTGTATACATTTAACGCGCATACGGTCTCACACAATGGGCGATTTGTATATATATATAAACGATGTATTCTTTCAAAAGTAATAATATCAAGACGGTAACAGTGATGGCTGATAAGCAGGTTATATTGTCTCTTTGTAATAACATGTTATGCCTCTTTTATCATAGATAACACACCTTCTTTTGATTTGGGGAGCTGGGAACGGTGCAGGAGTGGTGGCTGCACCTTGCCAATCTCCTCCATGATCCCACTCTACAGGCGCGCCGAAGTGTTCCTCTCTCTGCTGGAGCCCCCGCAGACTCTATACTCATTCATTCACTCTCTCACTCATTCACCAGGTTCAAATAGTCCATTGCTCCTCCTACAGGCTCTCATGCTACACTCTACCCCCCCACTGACACACTGCCCCGCCCTCACTCAGTCTGCCCTAGCAACCGAAGATTCTGGAGGCCTAAGGTGACGAAGGCAGGGAGGGGTCTGCACCCTGCGTTTCCCACACGCCATATAAAAGTCACTGCTACAGCATGAAAAGTAAATAAAAAAGCTTATTTTCCGAAGTGGAATGCTTGCAGGATTTAACTTCCTCTAGGGAATGTAATCTAATATTGCTTACTAGGTACAAACTCAAAGAAAATCGCAAATCATTGTCAACTATCTATGATCCCTTTATCCTATGGCACACATCTGTATATATCGAAGTAGTAGTATTTCTATAGCGCCAACTTAGAGGGGACGCTTTGGAACCTGCTAATGCATCAATATATTGAAAATCATTACTCACTAATCCAGTGAGAATATATTGTCAATGTTAACTGACATTTTGCACCGCACAAAGGTTGACTCACGTGTATTTTTATAGGCTGCATTAGGCAGGACCAGTATTATGTCCTTCTTAGAACATGAAAAGAAATAGATTCACATCCAAATGTGCTACTGGTGAATCCAGGTTCAGGGATATGAGCAAGATTTACAATACCTCATAAATTAATGTAGGTGCCCCTAAACCTCTCCTCTCTTTCAGTTGATTATTGTAGATTAAAAGATTTCCTTTCTCATAGCTGTGCACTTTCTCACTATATTGGAAACCTTTTTTCACTTAGTAGTCCACAAATGTAATTGCATCATAGCATTTGTACTAGTGATCGTTTTCAAGTGACCATTAATTAGGGCCTTAGAGATATTATGTGGCTCTTTATTAATGACAGTTTCACAATCCACAATTGTACTTTTGAATATTATCGTATAATGTCGAATAAGATGCATTTTTACTGAACTGCAAATTACAAAATGTCATCAGATATGAAATGTGACAAATATGTAAGATAGTGCAGAAATAGCACTTAATTAGATGGATTAATTTACCCATGTAACTGTTTCAATCTCTCAGTATTCCAATTAATTTCCTTACAGTAAACGTCTTGACATTTACTTCTAATTCTGTTATATGAAATTTCTTCCTTTGAGAACTACATGAAAAAAAAGTATCACTGTATTTTTGAGTCACCACTTTAATACATTGACCTCATCAACCGGCATATGTCTTTTCTTTTCTTTTATAATTTTTTTTAGCACTTTATAGTATACATATCTAACTTTTAACAACTTTTAACTCAATGTTCAAGTAAAATGCCCATGATATAATATCTACAAAAATCGAATTTCAACTTAAATGTTTGCTGTTTGCATTATCAAGTCAATATAATAACACAAATACTTCTCTTAATGCTTCTTCCAATATGCAAGTATGCACAATGTCCCTGAAAAGATTGGATGCTGGCATTGCGGTAAAACAAAACTGAGGATCTTGAGTGGCAACAAGAATTTATAATAACAACTCTAAGATTCTGCATCAGGAAACCTAGAGTCTGAAACTTATTCAAAGATAAGATTGTTATGCTGACTCTGTGCTTGACCAGATAGACTTCTGGATTGTGGGTATCAACATTGTTAAGGAGAGCTAAGTGTTAGTTCGGGAACCTGGTTCCTACAAAAACAATTGTTCCCTAAGAGTTTCTATTTAATGCATTCGAAGGAATTGGAGTTATTGCAGGAGCAACAAAAATAGGTTTTATATAAGTCCAAAAACATAAAAAGTGCCAATGAATTGTAAATGCAACAAAAAGACAAAGAGAATCTGTTATGAGGTGAATGTGTGGTACCCCCAGAAAGAAGATCCAGGGGGTCAAGTGTCGGAGACAGGGGCCTCTGTGGTTGGGAGGGGACCCATAGTGAAAATAGGTGGTCACCATCAACGAGAGGGAGTACTAAATGGTAGCATGCTAAAACAAAATGGCAATTTTTTGCACAAGAAAACTAGTTTCAAAATGGGAAGAGCAAACACACTTATGTAGGAAGGCAGATGCTGGTATGTACATATGTCATCTTCAGTTCTAGAAGCGATTGTCGACGTTTCTACCCTTGGCCGTCATCCTTGGGTCATCATCAGGGACTGAGAGAGCAGTAGTAAAATTCTAAGCGAGCAGCCGAGGCACACGCGGGAGAGGAGCGAGAGGAGCAAGGTGACCGTAGCGGTGTTCGCTAGCCGTTCGTACTTACCACCTTAACAGACTATCGTGGTGTGGATACCGACCCCGACCCCAACCCCTGAACCCCTGAGCCCGGGCTCACCGAAACTCTTCCAAGCCCGCAGTCCGCGACGACCTGCCCCGCTGCACCTGCGCTGCAGCTGCACCTGAGGTCCAGTGGAGTTTCTGTGGAGGCGCCGTGGAGCCGAGGAGTCTTCTGCTGCCTCCACCGCCCCGCTGCCCCGCTGCTCCACAGTCCGGTGAGTGTGCCGGGGAAGCGAGTAACAGAGAGTAACAGAGAGTGGTGAGCGGGGAGCAGGGAGCCTTTCTTAGCTTTGTCTTCTTAGCTTTGTCGTCTTGCTGCTTTGTTTGCTGCATCGGGACGGCATCTAGAGGAGAGACAGGGGCAAAGGGAAAGTGGCCAGTGGAAGCAGAAGAGAAGGTGTCCGAAAGCGGTAGTCAGAGGAAGGAGACCGTGAGCCTTTGGAACTTTCTGCTATTCTGGGTCTCCTGCACGATAGCCTACCTCCACACCCTACCTCTGCCGCCTACTCCCCCTCTGTTCTCCAACCGCTGGGCACAAGGTACGGGAGAGGTGGGGGGGGGGGAAAGCGGCAAGAGGGGGGGGCAACCTGCCCACTCGGACGGTAAACAGAGGCACAATTGTATTAAAGCTACGGGAAACCGCCAGAGGCACAGGACTGTATCCATCCAACAAATAAAGGACTGACTGGAGCTTCCAGGCTACACGTTGCAGTCAAATCATTGCCGGTCAGCTAAAACCCTTAACCCCCGCACCACAATCCCAAAGAAGTCACAGGGGGCACGAAGGCAAAAGGAAGAGGAAAGGAGGCAACAGCATTGCATCTGGAAGATCTATCTATTCTTTTCCTTCCCTCCAACCCTTCTTGCCACAGAGTCACTTGACCACTTTTTTCCATCTTGTTCCATCTTGTTCATTAGAAATGAGATCTGGCAAGTTGAGGTCTACAGCACCACAAAAGAAAAAGAACCGTAGAGGGAAGTCAGAGATGTTAACTGCGGCCTCTGACCAGATCTTAAATTTGTCGTTGAGCGACCCTGAAATTACCATATGCAGTATGTCCCAACTTCCTCTGAGGGGATTTGACGGGATGGTCCGAAAATCTTTTAGCAATCAGCCGAAAATGACATCAAAATTTACTCTTCTGAAAGATGCTGGGTCGGCTGTTTTTTCAAGCAATATAAAAATTGCGGGTTTACCGATTCCACTGAGCCCTATAGTGAACATCATCAATGAAAGCCCTGGTGGAAATAAGGTTTCTGAAAATCTCCAACGCAGCCATATGTCAGCCACCAGTAAGCTCGAAGAGACAACACAAATAGCAGTCACAGCCTTGGGAAGCCTATCAATTAAGTCCTCCTCAAACCACCCAGAGCCTAGACGCAACTCCATGTCCACTTCAGCCGCCCGACCAAACTACATCCTTAAAAAAATGGATCTCCAAATTGACTCAAATAGAGGGAAAATGAGCAACTCAGTAGCAATCAACCCTGTCCCTCACAATGTCAGCTATAGCACATTGAGTAGTCAAAATGGCCAATTTGTAATCCCTCCTTAGAAGGTCAGTGTAACGCCAACGAAGGAAGAAGAAGTCAGCTTCAGCATATTGAGTAGTCAAAATGGTCCACCCGCACTCCCTCCAAAAAAAAGACAGCGAAACGAAGACAAAGGAGGAAGAAGCTGACATCTCTCCTCCTCTTGAAGCCGACGCAGCTGAGAAAAACCTTTCCTACCTTGAGTCAAAAGAATGGGAAAAAATGCTGTTTTCATACTGTAATACCAATCCTGGATACTCTCGGCCATCATCCTCACCAATGGAGGAGAAAAAGGAGGATTTCACGCAAGAGAAGGCATGGGCTACAGCCTTAGACATTCTTCAAAGGTCAGCCGACGCAATGACCTATCAAGCCAATAAAATGGACATACAAATCAGCCTCCTGAACACACTGGCTGTGTATGTAGTCAAAATAGACGACAAGATCACAAACCTAAACAGCTTGATTAGATGGGCCCAAGCAGCTGCAGACTGCCCGCAACAAGGATGTGATTGTACCCAATAGTCGAGAAACTTAGCTCACTTCCAGGGATGATGGAAAAACTTCTGGTAGATCTAAAAGAAATCACAAATATAAAGCCCTTCACTGGAAACTGTAGTTCCGGTGACTCAGGTGAGGACCACAAAATAAAAATGGCAACACACTCGGGGCAACAAGGGGCCATGGAAATTGACTCTTCTCCACCCCAGGACACATCAGCGACCATTGGTCAAACGAGTAACAAACAAAAATCCCCAACGGCAGGCAGAGTCAATTCTACTCTTCCATCCTCAACCAAACAAGATATGGAAGATCCTGCAGGGAAGGGGAAAAGACAAAGGAAGCGAAAAGGCCGCAACAAGATGCGAAGGCGGAAACAGGATCTGAGCCTCTATCCGTTGTTTAACACTCTCAAACGACCAGCAGTCATAGAGTGCGATGATTCAGAAAGAACTGATGAGCCAAGCATCATATCAGAAGAACAACCAACCTTGCTGGAAAGCAAAAAAAGGAAGAGTGGCATTTCACCATCGCCATCAGAAAAAGAAGCAGTGGGGGCGCCTTCTCAAAAAAATGCACATAGTGGGACAATGGAGCAAAACATAATCATTCATAAGGCACCTTCAAACATCCCTCCCTAGCAGACTGCACAGGTGCAGGGCCAAAATTCCAGCTATTTCACCAATCCGCTCGGTAGCACCATGACTTCAAACCAGGCGCACACTAACTGTTCTGCTAAACAACACCCGGGCGCAACCCCGGCGAGCGACAACGGATCCGCAATTCAAATAGCCCGTGGAAAAAAACAAAAGTGCCTCAGCGAACAGATCGAGGCCCCCCTCACACCCAAACACAAAATAACAAATGTATATTCATTGGGTCCTTTGACAAAACCAGATCAAACGCCTTGTGCTCAAATATCAGAGTCAAATCCAAGGCCGCCCCTGCCCCTCTCAGCGGCGATCTAAATTTTACACTCTTTTACCCGGAGTATAAGTCCAAAGGAATATTGAAAGAAAAAAATTGTCCCTAAAGTTGAGGATATCCCTTATGTCGCGGTGTTCCTGGCTTTAGGTAATGGAGACACCACCTGACTTAAAGCATAACCCTATGGCTAAATTGCAACAGTACAGCTCAGCTTACAACCTATGTTGAGCGTCAGTTTCATTGGGTACTCATTATTGCCTAAAGTCCTATGGCATTCCAAACAAACTATATACGAAAGTGATAAAAACAGTGATTTATTAAAAAAGGTTTTTCTTTACAGTACATAATAACAATAATACATGATTATACAACACAAAATTGCAGATAAAAACCAAAAGTCCAAAGGAAGCCATGACATCCTGAATCGCGGGAACATCATAAAGCTAATACAAGCAATAGGCCTGTCAAATGTCATTACCTCGCAAGACATTACATCGGTAGAATTCATTGCACCATGCCATGGCCAAATAAACAAAATCACAAAGGTCACCTGGAGATCGGAAGAGGCAATGAATATTATCTTAGGGCACACGGAAACCTTTAAGCTGTTTGGGATACTCATACAACCCGGAAGGGAAGCGGCCTACCCACACGTCCTGCAGGTTGGTCGCTGCCCTGAGCATGCACGAGTGGAAAGGGGAGCAGTATATTCAGTTCTTAGGGGTGCCTGTAATAAAACCCCCTTCTGCGACCTTAAGGACAGGAAACCAAGAGATGACAGGACATCACCAAATACGGATCGGGACGAGGACGGAACATGGTCATGGCTGGCTGGAACCCTTAACACAACTCGGCTCCAATGCTGACAGCACAACAGTGAAAAGAGCGCAAACACGCGTCCTCTAAAGATTTACTCGTGGAACATCAACGATCTAAATAACAAAATGGAAGATGAAGCGATAATCTCTTATTTTTGAAAATTCAATATATTACTACTACAAGAGACATGGCGATTTGAACTGCAGCAAATAAAAGGTTTCAAAACTCATCACACTCCAGGTCAAAAACTGAAATCTTCGGGCAGAGGCAATGGCGGTTTGGGGATATATATATCAATAAAAACGCAATTGCCTCATGGGATTTAGCGAGTTCATCACACTCTCTCCAGTCCGTGGGTATTTCCTTTACCACCAACAAAGGCCAGCGCAGGACTTTCGTCCTAATGAACGCCTATGTCCGTCCAAACTCGGTCTCAAGGCAATCCTTCACAGAAGAGGTAATAGCGACAGTACTAAGAGTGAAAACTGGATCCCCTAATCCAGAAATAATACTATCTGGTGACTTCAACATGTGGTTAATGTCTGACCTACAAAAAAACGTAGTGACCAAATCACACCAAAGCATTTGGGTCATACCACCGCAGGACCCCCCAGGATGGAACAAGGAAGACTCGAGGGGTCGTTCTCTACAAAGCAACCTTGAAAATCTGGGTCTCAGAGCCCTAAACGGGCGCTTTTCTCCAGACAAGCCACCTTGCTTCTCTTACGTAACGAATAATGGTGCTTTGCTAATTGATTACACCTTTGTTAGCCTCTCACTTCTTCATCAAATAACAGGGTTCAGTCTTGGCAGCAGAACTGAAAGCGATCATCGCCCCCAAGAAATATTGCTTATCTCTGGTCTAACCCAACATGATGAAGAAAGGGCACTGCCATCTGACAGCTACACGATCAACCTAAAACGTATCAAGTGCTCCTTCAGCAATCTTCAACAAGTAGCAATAGAGGCCAAACAAATCATCGAGAGCACTAGCAGCTCCTCTAACAACCATATTGAAAACTGGTCAACATTCGCAATCGGACTTATTAATAGACGCGCCAAACCGATAAGGCATGCTAATCTGAACGGGCCAAAGCAGATACCCTGCAGGAATTCCGAGATACAATCGGCAAAAAGAACCATGAATCGGATGTGGCGGGCGGTAAAAACAAATCCAACGGATCCGCTAATAATAACAAAATGGAGAGAGGCCCGCGGCCATCTGAAGAAGGCAAAAAGAGAACAATGCACAACTCACTGGAACTCCTTCTGGGTCAGATTACAGCAAGCTATTAAATCAAATAATTCTGCAAGGTTCTGGTGTACTATCAACAGCCTATCTGGGCGTGCCCCAAAAGTTGCGTCGTCAAGCATATTGGAGTCTGAGTGGGTCGACTTCTTGTTTATTCATTTTAACGACCAAAAAGAAAAAACCTTTCATCAGAATTCCACATTTGAAGGAAATACTGCTCAAAAAGCGGCAGCTTGGCCATTCGATCATCAAACTAAAGCATTCACAACGGAGGTATCTCTCAATGCAGGCCAAAAAATCAAACAATCAATAGAGTGTCCCATAAATCAAAGTGGGAAAGAAATAGGAACGATCCAGAAGGTCCAAATTGAAAAACTGATCAAAAAGGGTCGTAAGGATGGGGCTCCAGGCCCAGGAGGAATTCCTCAGGCCTTGTTTAAGGAGGACACAACCTTTTGGGCCTCGAAGTTAACCACTCTCCTCAACACAATCCTACAAAATAACATCATTCCGCCCTCTTGGCAGGGGTCAATTCTCGCGCCAATCTTCAAAGGTGGGGACAAAAAATCCCCCGGGAATTACCGCCTCATAGCCCTTATAGACAATGAAGCAAAGTATTTTGCCGGTTTGGTGCTCAACTCACTCAGGGCATGGGCATGGGCCTATGACCACTCAGTAATTCCTCCGAATCAAACTGGATTTACAAGCAACACTGGCACCTCAGTCAATCTTATGACCCTTTCCTGCTTGATTGACCAGGCGGAGGTCAGTTCTTGCCCACTCTTCATGGGATTCATTGATTACAAAGCCGCCTTCGACACGATGAACAGGGAAAAGCTCTGGCAGAAGCTTTCCAGATTAAACATCCCAAATGACCTCTTAAGAGCCATACAGCTTCTGCATCAGGACACATGGGTCAGGATCAAGATTGGGGACGGCTCTAGACTATCACGCCCAATTCTGACGAAAAAAGGCCTAAAACAAGGATGTGTCCTGGCCCCCACACTTTTTAATTTGTTCCTATCAGACTTTCCCGAAGCCTTAAACAAGGTAAATTCCCACGCTCCCAAAGTAGCTGGCCTCGTGTTGTCAAACCTTTTATATGCCGATGATGTGGTCCTTCTTAGCAAAACCAAGATTGGCATGCAAAGACTCATGGACGCAACCTCCGAATACTCAAACAAGAACGAGCTCCAGATTAGCAACAAGAAGACTAAAATCTTGGCGGTACATCCAGGAAGGGCAAAGAAGCTGGTTTGGGTCCTGAACCGGGAAAGCATTGCTGAATCCAACTGCCATAAGTACCTTGGTGTTCTTTTTAATAACAACGGCAGATACAAAACCCATCTAGAAGAACAAAATAAGAAGGGTGCAACACTTGCTTTTGCAATCAGTTCCATACACAAGAAGCTACTTGGCCCAACTTTTGCTCCAACAATGCAGGTCGCACAGGCTAAGATCATTCCAACATTAACCTACGGAAGCGAGGTGCTAAAAGGATCAGACAGTGGCCAATTGGATAAAATCATCGCAAAAATCTACAGAACAGTGTTTAAACTTCCAACTCAAACATCACCGGCCCAAATCAGGCTGGAACTGGGCATCTGCAACCAACCACTGGCCAGAGCCATGATTTTCCTATTGTGCTGTCACAAATTGAGGTCATCGAAGGAAGGCAGCCTAGCTCAACACCTATGGGCCTGCCGTAACACGAACCTATGGCGAGCAGGGCATGACTATTGGGAAAAAGGTTTAAGAACTCTAGGTCTGAATGACCTTTGGAACCTGCAAGTAAGCCAAAACTAATTCAAACGGCTAGCAAAAATAAGTGCAAAAAAACTTTCTTCAGTCGAAGATAAGGCTCGGCTAGCAAAAAGAAGTCATGGTTGGATGACATTGCAATCCTATGTCCAGCTGATCCCACAGCAGTATCTAACTTTATCATTCACTGCACGAACAAAACTAAGCTTCTTAAAATTGAGATTGGGAGTCATCAACCTGTCGTGTCACTTGCCAAAATGGAAAAGAGATCACGACCATGAACACTGTCGACTTTGTGGGAATCATAAAGAAGACATCATACACTATGTCTCTGCCCAAACCTGCTGCATGAAAGACGGTCCCTCTTAAGGGAACTCTGGAACATAAACAAGGTTAGATCGTGTAGAGCAGCAGTTCTGGCAAGCTTTGATCCTCGGAACACCAAACTAAACTGTGCCCTAGTAAGGTATTTGGATCAAGCAGCTAAAAAACTTCGTGATGGGACCAAAACCTGTGAATCTCCACTAGCATAACAACTCGGCAAGGTCCATCTGCCATTTTCATCTACACTGGACTGGAACTCACATTCTCTTTTATATGCATACTTTTAAATATTTTATATTTTGTAATTTGCAAAGGTTTTTTAAATCACGCAATAAAGTCTTATTATATAGAGGTTGAAAAATGCCTCTGCTGTATGGATACTATCTGGTGTTCCTGCCCACATTTGGTGCCAGTGTCTCTTGTAAGATGCACAGACAGGTTTCAGGGAGCAGGAATAATCCCCACTGAAGGGAAACATCAGCCTCGAACAAGCCCTGGGCAGGTGGTGACGAGAAGGGGGTAGGGCCTTGAGTTCTGTAGGGGGCAGAGCCACATGAGAAGGGGACCAATAGCGTGGGGAAAAGAGGGAGAAGAATGTGATAGACAGTTTCTATACCATTGCGTAAGGGGCGGGACAGAGAAAGAAGGGCGGGCCTGGTGCTATGTAATCCAGGTTTCTATCAGTAGATACTTTATGGACTAGCTACATGGCAACACCTTCCTTACCAAATGTCCTTCTCCTTTTCCAGGTGGAAGGTGCTAGAGCAAATGAAGAATTATAGAAATACTGTCAGTGACAAACCAGGAGGAGGAGCCCGAACCCTGTCGCTCAAGTGGATCAGGCGTTATTCAAGCCCTGGGTAAAAGTTAACCTCAAGGAAGTCTGAGCTCAGAGTTTGAGAGTTATCAACTGGAACTCAGAAGTAAGACTACGGTGACATCCGTGGCTGTAAACATTAACAGGCCAATATTAACAAGTGGCAGTGATAATTATCGCTGGCCGCGCCAAGCGCGAGTTTCCCTATCGTCGGCTATCGCTGGAATTCATCGCCAAGCTAGCGCTGTATTTACAATGCGATGAAAATTCCAGCGATAGCAGGGAAATGTCCCAACATCGCTGGAAAACTAGCGATGACCTTGCTGATACCACCCTGTGGACGTAACCCCACATTCCACCTCCCATGCAAAGTATGCCTAACACTGGATTTTAGCAGATGTTAAAATCCAGCGTTAATGTCCGGTTAGCGTGATTTTGTTTATCGCTCCGCCGGCCGGGGCATTGTTATAAATATCGGGAAACTGCCTTTGCGATATTTCCCCATGTAGTCTATTGAGCCAATCTGTCATGCCTCGAGGTCCGCAGACGGGCGGTCCCTTTAAGAAACCCCTACATAAGCAGTTAGAGCCCTTGGAGCGACGCTTTACGTCCTTGCGTCAAGCTCCCGTTTCTGCGTTTCCTGTCCTGTTTCCTGATTTCCGGTTATTATTGTTGTGAACTGGCTCGCCTCGGTTCCTCTGCATTGAGGCGTTCTCTTTGTTCCTGCTGTGGTTCCGTATTCTGGAACTTATTCCTTGAACCTCATTTGTTTACAGACTGCTCCGCCCGACGGCCGGGTTTTCCTCCGTCGTCTGGCCGGGCAGAGTGTCAGTGTCCCCCTTGGTCTTGCTGGCTCCGCCCGACGGCCGGGTCTTGCTCCGTCGTCTGGCCGGGCAGTGTGCTGACCTCTCCCCTTTTCCCTGGGCTCTGCCCGACGGCCGGGTTTATACTCCGCCGTCTGGCCGGGCTGCTGCTTCCCTTTCGTTTTCATTACCTGCTCCGCTTTACAGCCGGGCTTGTTTTTCCCCGCTGCCTAGCAGTATATGCTTTAGGTATTTAGCAGTATTAATTCATCCCTCCACCCGGCGGCCGGGCTTAGTCTCCGCCATCCGGTGGTTCCCTTTACCCGCCATTTGTTTTCTTCTTGGACCTGTCATCTTCCCTTACCTCCTGAGTTCCTGGCCTTTCTCTGTGTGTGGGTACTGCACTTGCGTGGACTCGCTAAAGATACATCTCCACATCTCTCAGAAGCACGGTAACAGCGCAGTGCGCTATTCTTATGTTATTATCTCTAAGGCCATTCTTGAATTTAATGTATGTTTGTTTTGCATCTCAAACAGTTAGTTCTACGTGAATGTTCTGATTCTGGGGTGCTCTACTGCGATACAGATGTTGGTTTAAGAGTCTTCTACATGTCATCAAGTAAGACTAACATAATCTTGAACAGTGTTATACAATTGCACAGTACCCCTTGAGTAATCACTATTGTGTTTCTTGTTTGTACCTCCATCTTAGCTCAACCAAACCCCTGTCAAGTATCCACAGTTATATGCCAGCACAGTATAATTACTCTTGGTATGTAGTACACATAGCTTGTAGAGGTTACTGTTGTTATTTTGTGTATGATATTGAAATTTAGTAATTCCTGTTTTGGTTTTAGCCCCTACACCCATCAGAGGTCCAGGCCAGGTGCATGTCCATCCACTCAGAAGTCTACAACCAAAAAGAATATTTTTTCCCCGCCTTTCCTTGTTTTGTCTCCCTGTTTTCCCCTGGCGAGCCTCTCGGTACTCTAGTGCTTGATAGAGTCGGAAGGCCGTAGGGGAAGGCTGTGGAATATTCATCGGATCCTTGGCGCTCCTGTGGAACCTGCCTGAGAACCATTACACAATCCATGCCTACTTTGTATCTCATTAACGATGCGATGCAAAGCGGGTGCTAATATTGCGATATAATTATCGCCGCTGTTCGGCCGAAAACAGACACTAAAGCAGCGATAATTTTATTGCGGCCCCTTGATAATATTTCCCTAACAGTGCGAGGAAATTACTCCTAAACAGGGGATAAGCCATGAAGGGGATGAATCTGGGCATAAAGCTTAATAAACATGTTTGTCCTATCACACAGCCTTCCTCCAGATCTGTCATTGGCCAGTCCACATTTTTTCACAGTGATGTGATGATGGGGCACTGAAATCTGCACAGTGTATGAAGCTCTCTCTTTGCAAATTCTCCAAAACTCCATGACATATAAGAAGCTAGAACATGCTGATGAATACATTGCTAGTAATAAAGAAATCAGATTCTGGTATGTACACCTCATCTTCTGATCCAGAAGCGACTGTGGAAGTTTCCACCATCGGCAGGGGTCTTTGGGTCGTCATCGGGATAGGGAGTGCAGTAGTAAAACTCTCATAGAGGAGTTGAAAAATGCCACACATTTATTTCCCAGGTTTGGTCAACGAAAGAGGACATAAAATGGCGGCTCGAGGTTATATAGGGCTGGGGGGAGGGTAGGGCTCTATGATTGGTGCATGTGACTATACGGTGTTCAAGGGAAATGTAGCATTGTGAATTTAATGTTCTTATTGGCCGCTGTACTATTAAAGAAAGAGAAGCATAATTTGAGCCTCCAATCCTGACATAGACTTTATACTCACCCGTTCTATCAAACTTGTATTTTTTCTGGTGGGACGCTGTGAGAAGCGCGGTCCTGTCCACATGTGGGTTCCCTCTGTGTGCTAAGGACTCACACTGCACCTCTGGGCTATAAAATGATCCAATGTTTCTGGGGGGTTTCCATTCTCCTTCAGAGGGGGTGTGACCTACCATTTCGGAACGGGCTAATCCACTCGTGGCAGAGTTCATAGTGTTTTGCATATCATTAGTCCTCTTCTGTAATGACACGCAGAGCAAACAAATTAAAAATACACAGAGTTGAATGTGAACCAGAGGTTCAGATTAATAAAAGAATTCCGCCGGCCCAATCACAAGCGAGTCAGTGTTCATGCACCTAGTTTTCCCAGATGTGCTCATAGTGGGCCCGAATTTACTGGCTGGGAACAACGGCTGATAAAATCACTTGAGGTTTTAGTTGCAACAACAACTAAGCCTCATTCGCCAGTCAGCCACCTGGTAATAGAGTGATGTTGGACTTGGCCCGTCTGGCAGGTTCACCCCTGAACTTTTTGCCTGGTGTTATTAAATAATTAATAGTGATGTCTTGGTTTCTGCGCACTTTCACTGTGTCCCAGTGGAAAGTGCGTGCGCACTCTGAGTGCGTGGAGTGAGATAGGCCTGCCCTCCCATAGGAATGCATGGGGAATGTGTGTGTCCCTGGTAGTTCCTGATGCGTGGGGAGTGCAGGCTCGAGTTTGGTATGTGTGAACTCGTGAGAATGAATGCTGCGCAATGGTATGTGCGGCTTGTATGTGTCTAGTAGGGAAGTACCACTTCTAGACATTGATGTATGTATGCAGTGAGGGTGCTGGAGCGTGATTGGCTGGAGCTGGCTGGCATGCCAGGCTCCAGGAAGTCTGGATGGGTCTGCCCGGTGGTGAGTATGAGATTAGCATGCTGATGGCTGGGGAGGAGTGCACCTGTGTCCTGAATGAGGCTGGGTTTCCCCCACACAATGCTGGCTCCACCCCCCTGGGGAGCGTCTGATGACCCAAGCCCTGCCAGTGAATAGAGAGGGTGGTTGAGCCATCAACAGTACTCCCAGACCAGCTGCGACTGGTTCTGCCCCCACCCTGCACCTTTAGACAAAGGATTGCTCTGTATAAAAGGAGGCTGTGACCTCTTGTAAAAATGTTCTTGTTCCCAACTTGAATCTTGCCAGGGGCGTGCTGCTGCTTGGGCTCAGGGGAAGGCTTGCCTCCCTGAGCCCTGCCCAGCACCTGGACTGCTGAGATGATGGATTGCTGAAGGACTTTGTTGCTTTCTGTGCCTTCCTAGCTCCTGGGAGCGCTGTATTTCTTTCCTAGCGCTTGGGTGCGCTTTATCATGCTTATAGCGCTGGGAGCGCTGTATTTCTGTCCACAGCGCTTGGGAGCGCTGTTTATCCAAGCCGGTGCCCACCCGGCATTTGCCCAGCTCTTGTGGAGATCTCTGGGCCCCAGCGAGTGCCTACCTCGCTTTATTTCTTAATTACTAATTTCTCGAGGGAGCCCACCCCCCGTCATGCCCCCAAATTCACCGCCGCTGGCCCGGGACCCCTTTCAATGTTCTCCCCGGGCCGCGCTGGGATTGGCTGGCCGGCCCGGGATTCCCCGATGACGCTTTCCCCGGGGCCGCGCCGTGATTGGCTGCCGGCCCGGGATTCCCGATGACACGTTCCGCGGGGCCGCGCCGTGCTTGGCTGCCGGCCCGAGGAGATTGCCTGTCCCACCCACGGAGGGAGACGAAGCAGGAAGCGGCGGGAGCCTACTCCGTGCTCCTGCATGGCCTCAAACGAAGACGCCGGTTCCCCCCGGGGCTCCCTAGAGCAAGGGAGAGCCCCGGAGAGCGAGAGAGAGCCGGCGACGAAGCCGAGCCGCCGCCGAGCACTGCCAGACCGGTGAGTGGAGAGAGAGAGAGGAGGGGCGTCGGGGCACATTGCCGGTGCCCGCCCCTCCCCTCCATTGCGAGCGCTTGGATGCTCAGAGGCCCATGGGGCCTCACCTAATGCCGAGTCCCCCGAGAGAGACTCTGCCTGTTGTTCCGAGCCCGAGAGGCTCTTGGGTCCCATAATTTCCTTCGAGTCCCCCGAGAGGGACTCTGCCTAACGCCAGTTTGTCACGAGCCCCGAGAGGCTCCCCTGGGCCCCACATTGCTGCCGAGCCCACGAGAGGCTCGTTGCCCATTTTGGCCATATCGAGTCCCCAGAGGGGGGACTCCAGCGAAGGCCCCCACCCTATTCACGAGCCCTAAGAGGCTCCAATGTTGGCTACAGTTCCTGGCGAGCCCAGAGAGGCTCGTGGGGGGCTATTTGTCTGAAGAGCCCACGAGGCTCAAGGGGCCATATTTGTTTCTCGAGCCCTGAGAGGCTCCCCCCTTGGCATATGTGTTCTTGAGCCTAGAGAGGCTCCTATGTTGGCCCCATCACCCACAGCTGCCCAGCACTTTGTGGGCAGCTGCTACGCTTAGGTCTTGGCGCAGTGGCGCAACCTGGACCCTGGACTTTGATGTAAGTTCATGTTAATGTGATTTCTGCAAAGTGCTCTTTGCTGCACCTCTGAATGTGTTGTTGATACATTATGTGCCTTGTTCCTTACACCTCTGAATGTGTAGTTTATACATCATGTGTTCTCTTGTGCTGCACCTCTGAATGTGTTATTGATACATTATGTGCCTTGTTCCTTACACCTCTGAATGTGTAGTTTATACATCATGTGTTCTCTTGTGCTGCACCGCTGAATGTGTTGTTGATGCATCATGTGCCCTGTTCCTTACACCTCTGAATGTGTAGTTTATACATCATGTGTTCTCTTGTGCTGCACCGCTGAATGTGTTGTTGATGCATCATGTGCCCTGTTGTAGTGGAGTGGTGTGGCTCACTGGTTAGAGGCGGTAGACCCGGAAGCAGAGAACGGCCCGGGACCAGGGTTCAATTCCCGACGCGGCAGGGTCGTGGACCAGGGTCAGCGGACTCGATAATTCTCGCCTCGGTGCCTACTCTAACGAGGGATCACACTCGGCAACTCTGGGCATTAGCTTGCCTCATCTCTACAACGGCCCCCCACATTCGCCGGGGATGCCTGGTTTCACCTTGGAGATACCCAGTAGGGACCATCTCACAGGGATAGCCAGGACGGGTTCCCCAGCGGTCTACAGCGCCACGACGCCTCAGGGCAGCAGTGCGCTTTACAAGACACATACATTACAAGACACATACACTGTTCCTTACACCTCTGAATGTGTAGTTTATACATCATGTGTTCTCTTGTGCTGCACCGCTAAATGTGTTGTTGATGCATCATGTGCCCTGTTCCTTACACCTCTGAATGTCCTACGCATCATGTGTGAAACTTCTAAGTGCTATGTTCTAAAAATGCAATTTCTTTATCAAGTGCTTATTCCAGACAGTGGTCCATGTGGCCCTGTCCTGTACATAATCCCCCTGTAAATTCTGCCCGTACCCCTGGCACATTGTAAAGTATGTGTTCCTATCTAATGTGTTTTTGAATACAAAGGCTATTTTTACATATACCTGGTGTGGAGTTCCTTTTGTGGGGGGCCTTGGATGTTGTTGCTGGTGGGTGCGTGCGCAAATGCTTTACACATCGCCTCCGATTTTAGCCTTGCTGTTCGTGCCGCGGTACCTAGAGGGTGAGCAGGGGTTATCCTGGCGGGTGACTTCCATACCCTACCTTAGGAATGGTGGTTTCTGCCTGGCTTTGGCGCAAGCCTTAGCCAACCAGAAATCCCATTTCTAACAAGTGACTACATAGTTATTCCCCATTCCACCTGGTTTAACTCATAATGGCACAGTACTGGCAGGGTGTTATGGCATGGTACTGATAGTGTAGAGTTTACACACTGCTAGTACCTCGCAACCTGTAATGAGGGCCTTGAAACAAAATTGTGTCTTTGCTGTGGCTATTTGGAACTTGATGCTCTCGGTCCATATTTTGACTGACATTCACAGAAAAAAATGCTACCATCATTTGATTTGTGTTTATACGCTATTTACAATGCTGGTTCAAGATACCAAAAACTGAATGAGCAAGAGATATGAATAAGACACTTATTATGAGTGCCACTATAAAATGGGGCATCAGATGCAATGTTTGGTGCTTTCTGCCGTAAAATCTGATATGGGCATTTAACCCAGATACACATCACAGGTATCACCTGCAGATGTGTACCTGGAGAAATTACGGGGGTGTGGACTTTATGACACCCAGTAACTACCAGGTGCAGTAAAATCTGTGAAATATATAATTCCACAGCTGTCAAAAATCTTGGTTTGCACAGAGTTAGGAATTATACAGTCCCCTTATAATCAATCATTTTGGATTTGTAGAGTGTGGCTAACCGCCTGCGAGGTTCTCCAGGCGCTATGTTCTTGCTGGGATCAGTCGAAGAGCCGGGTCTTGAGCCCCTTTCTGAATTCCAGGAAAGATGATGATGTTTGGAGGTGAAGGCATAGGCCGTTCCAGGACTTGGCAGCAAGGTAGGAGAAGGACCGTCCTCCACTGTTGCTTCCGCGGATGCGGGGAGTGTGAGTGAGGGAGAGGGAAGTGGAGTGCAGGTGTCTGGCGGGCTAGTGGAAGGTCAGGAGGTGGTTGATGTAAACTGGTCCTAGGCCGTGGATGGCCTTGTAGGCGTGAGTAAGCATCTTGAATTCACATCTTTTCTGGATGGGGAGCCAGTGGAGGCTCCTGAGGTGGGGGTTATGTGTGTCCATTTGGGGAGGTCGAGGATGAGTCTGGCAGCTGAGTTCTGTTTCGTCTGGAGTCTCCTCAGGAGTTGGGTGGCGATTACTGCATAGAGCGCTATACTGTGGTTCAGCTGGCTGGTAATTAGAGCTTGACTAATGGTTTTCCTGGTACTGGCTGTAGGAAGGTGGATACCTGACTATGGTTACCCCAGATTTTTTGCCTTGTGTTTAGCTGGTTTTCGACATAGTTGGCCTGGGATCCTGCTAATCAGGGCCCCAGACTATCTGCTCTCTCTGCAAAATGTACTCCATGTACCTTAGGTACACACCTAAGTGGATATTGGGTCACCTTATGAGCCCCTGTATAGTGTACTATAGGTACCCAGGGCATAGGTGCACCCAAGGCCTACCAGGGGCTGCAGCATATCTTTTGCCACCCCTGACTGGCCATCCAAACTGACACAACTGGCTGATCACTCAGCTGGGGCAAGGTCGTGTAATCACCCCTTGCTTAGATATAGTATTCCTATGTTTAACCTTAAATATAGACACACAGTAACCTATAAGTCACTCCTATGGCAGGCCTTAACAATCCTGGAGGCAGTGTGCTTAGTTATGTGTGAGATGGTGCTCTAGCATGAGCTGAGCCTGTCTGCAGCTTTCGGAACCATGTCCTTATAGCTGTTCTATGATATTGCCATACCATATACTCTTAAGTGCATTATAATCCTCGTGGTTGAAAGCTAACTTTGGTTTGGCTTTATCTAAACATGTCGTGTAAGGTGTCATACGCTTTGGAATACTACCCCCTCGCCAATTCTGGTGACGGGGGTAGCATTCCACCCTTCTAGAGGGAGAAGACATGTTGTTGCTGACTATCCCAGTTAAAGTTAACCAGAGCCCCAGCGTCACAAAATGGACGCTGCTGCCACAGACACAAGTCTGACCTCCTGCTGCTGGGAGTCCTTCCAGCCACGGTGGTTTGGAGAATAGGTTTCCTGCCTGGAGAGGTGCGAGCACCACCCCAGACTGGACTTTGTGTATTGGGACAGGGAGGGCTGAATAGATTGAGACACTGCCTGGGGCACACTAGGTGCTCCATGCATAGTCCAGTTCAAACCGGTGCTCGGGCACTCCAGCCCCAGCTCTGGGGCGAAACTGGACAAAGGAAAGGGGGTGTACCCACCCCCCTTCCTGGTCCCACCCATAGGAGGGACCTAGAAATGTAATCCAGCCCCTTTTAGCTGTATAAAGGTAGGAGCTGTGTCCCTAGACTTTAGATTAATCCTGGAATCGACTTGAAACGAAACTCTGGACCCATCGACATTCACCTGAGCTGAAGACTGAAGAATCTCCCTTGTGGCCAAGGAGTGACCACCCTGGGCAACCAGGCACCATCCAGCAACTCGACGGCTTGCTTTGTCCCCGTTCCCGCCGGAACCCGAGCACAGAGCCTGATAAGACCTCGACTCCCGGACCTCTCTGACCCCACTGCACGACTCCAGCACAGCTGAGCCCCGTGGAAGGCGTTGGACCCCGTGGAACCAGGCAACTTGGAAAGTCTTCAACTTGCTAACAGCGCAGCTCCTGAGGCATCCTCGAAGCTGTGCCCTGGGGACTGAGACACCCTGACACCGACCTCCACCTGCACTGAAGACCAGCCCTCTACACTCCACGAGATCTGCGTGGGGCCCTTCTGCTTGTGTTCTGCTCGACGCGTTGTTCCGGTTGCTGGCCAGTTGGCTAGTAGCCCTGTGCCGACGATCCTTTTGAAAATCCACCACTGGTCTGGTTGCTCCAGACTGACACTTGCTTCCCTGAAAAGGTGAAGTACCTCAGACCCTCCTGGTCTGCACCAGAAGCCTTTTGTGTATCCTACGTGGGTTGCCTTTGCTTAGGCTTGTTGACTCCGATCTTGAAGTCAACCCCTCCATCTGCGAGAACCTTCGTGGGACAGCTCCTCTACAGCACCTGGTCATCCTCGGCACCTCCTGGTCCGCGTGGCTGTAAAGACAAGCTTCACGACAGCACCTGATTGCTCCTCGACGACGTCTGGTTCCTTCCTGGTTCCACCCGGTCACTGGCTCGTGACCTAGACTCTGTCCCCTCTGCTTTCAGGTCTTCTTCAACTCCGATCCACTCTTGGATCCACCCGGGCATCTTCCTCCTGGTCGCCTGCAGCATCTTCTTCCAGGGCTCCATAGGAAACAACGAGAAAACCCGACACACTTTGACACCTATGCACCCGCAGCCCGTGGGTGAGGTAACGCGAGTACTTCGGTGCTCCTGTAGGGATTGACTATCCTAGTGTCTAGTTTTGTTAGTTGTGTAATCCTAGTTAGACCGGAAGTGTCCTAAATCTTCAATTACTTACCTTTTAAGTTCCCATTGACTTTCTATTGACTCTCGCGTGAGTGTACTGACACTGCACGCGCCGCCTGTGGGCCTCCTACTCCTAACCTAAGGATCAGATAGTGTAGCCCCAGCGATTCCCTAGGCCCTAGGCCTTTCCTTTTCCCGAGTCGTGGTTCTTATACCACTTACTTAGTATATGGTTTTACGCGCCCCTAGGGCCTAACTGTAAATTGTGCTATTTAAAGTATTTCTAAGAGTAACTTGTTATGTGCTTTTGCCTCTGATCTCATAAAGAGTTCAGAGGAGTGTGTTAGTAAATAAATACATATATATTTTATTTATATCCTGTGTGGTGTCCTTTCATTTGGTATTCAAGGGGTTACATATGGTAAAACAGCTGGCTTTACACGCCCTCAAGAGTCTTTTAGCCTAAGACTGTTCTGTCCACGCTACCACTAGGATAGCTGGTCTATAAGGCTGACTTACAACCATCACCATAAGGGTTGTTTGGACTGGTGCAAGGTGTTAACTAGAATAGTGAACATCATATACCAGGCCAACTTCTCACACTGGCGGGGATCCAGCTGAACATCTTCTGGAGCATGCGGAGAGTGTGGAAACAGGCAGAGGAGACTGGGTTGATTTGGTGTTTCATGGTGATATTGCTGTCCAGGTTGATGCCAAGGTTGCAGGCTTGGTTTGTCGGTGTGGGTATAGGGCCGAGTTCAGAGGGCCAGCAGGTGTCATTCCATCGGTAGGTGTTGTTCCAAAGAATCAGCACTTCTGTCTTGTCTGTGTTGAGCTTCAGGCAGTTGGTCTTCATCCATTCGGCGACACTTGTCATGCAGTTGTGGAACTTGGTCCTAGTGGTGGGTGGTATTGTAGAGCGAGAGGATAAGCTGGGTTTCGTCTACATAGAATATGATGATGAGGCCTTGTATTCTGACAATGTCAGCCAGGGACGTCATGTAGGTGTTGTACAGGGTGGGGCTGAGGGATAAACCTTGAGGGATGCCACATACGGTGCTCTTAGGTTCCGAGGTGAAGGGTGGTAGGCCACTCTTTTCCGTTCAGTGTATTTCTTTTTATTTCATACACTCATTACAGGGTCTATGATGTCCCTTCTCTTTAAGGGCACCGTGATAGTCACAACTTATAGGCAAAACAAAGATCTTTGTTGGGCCTCTTGTTCATTGGTCCTACTCCTTATCTTTTTCGGGGAGAGAGCCTCAGGAGGGATGCAGACGCCCAAACAGGAAACAAACAAGCATAAATATACTCAGGCTGTTGTTCCTCATGGGGGGGAATTTAAGGATTAGTGCTCCATCAACATGACCCTCTACGTGCAGTGCCTAGGTGAGGGAAGTAACCGTGATTCAAGGTGACATGGTCCTCAGCCCTGCCCACAAGCTCTTTAACGAAAAAACACATGGGCAGACGGCACTTGCCTGTATCCACAACCCTCCTGGGCTGTGGTGAAGAGAGATCTAGCCTTCTTCTCCTTCCCGGGAGCACTGGTCTCTAACGCGGTGTACTCTGTGGGATTCTCGCCACTCCCATCTTCTTCCGCCTTCCGTAAGGTGTTCCCACCTTCCGAGGATCCTTCTCCGTTCTCTCTCGCAACTCCGGCTCCGGCTTCCACACTCACATCTCCATTTGCCTTCCGTCCGCTTGTTGTCTCTCGTCTCTTTTTCTCCTTCTCCGCTACGTCAATCTCCTGCGTCTGGGCCACTAAACCTCGTCCCTCCCTTCGGGGTTGGTTCAGGACCACTGCCATCTTGGATTCCTCGCAATGCTCCAGAAGGTTACGGACGGACTCCTCACAAAGCCAAAATGCACCAATCACATAAGACTCTGCTTCTTTTGAAGTGCTGCGGTTTCTTACACCTTTAAGCTTGAACACGTACATAGTAAGAAATACCAGGTGCACATCCTGCCTTGGTACGTACTGACGTACATGTGCATGCTTCGTCTGAGATCACACCTACAAGTCAGAATGCTGGTCACTCGCTTCTGCAGAAACCACAGCTTCACTTGTACCCGGTTAGATGGCTTGATGGAAGAAACCACACACAAAAGGTCAGATAAGCTTGCCAATCAGCACTGAGCAAGACTTAACCATGCTCTGTGCAGTTAAATAAATATCTTTGCTCGTCTTACATTCTGAGAACCGAAACCCACATAAGAGGTTTCTGCGCTCATCGTGAGAGGCTAGGCCCACCTACATGTGCTTCTGTTTTGTAAGAAATTGCTACATCTACGGATGCTATCTTGTATGTCCTGTGTGAACATTGCTTACGTCAGTGATGAACCTTTTTTGGTTTGGGGGAATAAATAGAGCTGCTTCTGAGCTAAAACTCCAGACATAAAGTTGCATCTCCTTGGAGGTGAACTGATCTCTCCTTAGTGACTGATGCTCCCTGCAGTATTATAATAAACCTATATTGCTTTGTCAACTTGTTTTCTTGGTGTTTGTTCAATAGATTTTCCCTCAAACACCTTGCCGAGTACTCTGGCTAGGAAGGGGAGAAACAAGATGGGGCAGTAGTTCTTGAGTTCGCTGGGGTTCGCAGAGGGTTTATTTCTTGAGGAGGGGTCTGACCTCTGCGTGTTTCCATCTGTCAGGGAAGGTGACCATCGTGATGGAGGCGGTGAGGGCGGTGGTAAATTGGCAGCTGATTTCCCTGCTCCCGAGGCTGAAGAAGTGGTGGGGGCAGGAGTTTGTGAGTGCTCCGAAATGGATGGAGTTCATGATGACTGTGGTGTTCTGAGTGGTGAGCTATTCCCATGCGGTCAGCTGGTGGTTGTGAGTGGTGTCCGTTGGTGTTAGGAGGTTGCAGAGGTCGGTGGACTGGGGTTCCAAGTTACTGTAGGTGGTAGATATCTTGTTGTGGAAATAGTTTGGCAGGGTGTTACAGAGTCCATGGGAAGGGGAGATCGTTTTCTCGGTGGCTGACGGGCAGGAGAACTCTCTGATGATGCTGAAGAGTTCCTTGCTGTATTTGGAGCTTGCTTCGAAGAGGTCTATAAGGGTGCCTCTTCTCGTGTACTTGAGGCATTGGTGGTATTTGTTGAGGGCCGACTTGAAGATGGCTTGGTCTGTGGGGTTTCTGCTGGTGCGCCAGCTCCTTTCTATTTGTTTGCAGTTTAGCTTTATTGTCCTGAGTCCTAGTGTATACCAACTGGTTTGTTTGGAGCCTGGGACGACTCCTGGTGGCCAACGGCACTGGGGGCAGCCCCGACCCCCACCGACCACGCACGCAACCTGGGAATCATCCTCGACTCAACGCTCTCAATGACCAAGCAAGTCAACGCCGTCTCCTCCTCCTGCTTCAACACCCTCCGCATGCTCCGCAAGATGTACAGATGGATCCCGACAGATACAAGAAAGACAGTCACCCAGGCCCTTGTCAGCAGCAGACTCGACTTCGGAAACGACCTCTACGCGGGAGCCCCGGCCAAGCTCATCAATCGACTACAACACATCCAAACCCCTCAGCGCGACTGATCCTCGATGTACCATGACACGGCCACATCACCCCCCCACCTGAGAAACCTGCACTGGCTCCCCGGTAACAAGAGGATATCCTTCAATCTACTCATCCACGCACAAAAGGCACTCCACAAGACCGGCCCAGCCTACCTCAACAGCAGTGGTTCCCAAAGTGTGCGCCGCGGCACCCCGGTGCGCCGTGATTAGAAGCCAGGGGCGCCGTGCAGGATGTGGATCATGGAAATTGCAGTCGCAATTCCTCCCCCTCCTTTGTGCTGCCAGGTCACGCGATCCTCGCACTCTGCATCTCAATGGCTCTGCGCTCATCAGTCCCAGCGCCATTCTCTCTTCTTGGCTTTGGAATGAATTAAAAGCCCTCTTCTGAATATGTGCATGAAAATGCCCTGACAGAGTTTGATAATGGATCTGAAATGGATACCAGTTGTCAGTATGTTCAGGCAGTTTACACTGTGCATTTCCAGCAGAAAGACAGATAGCAGATTAGCATTCGGTGTAATTAATGCAGCAGGACAAGCTGGGATGACCTTCAGGTATCGCGCGCATTTTATCAAACTTAAAAACATAACATCAAAGAAGGTGTTTTCTGCAAAGAAAGAAGCAGGGCATGCAAATTAGATTTCCGATGCCACAAGCAAGGAACTTCCATGCACCTCATCGAGGAGCCTAGATCGTTGTCACTTAACATTAATGTTTAGGAGCTGTAAAGATGTACTTCATATCACTGTTACAATGAACAGAATGCCGAGTATGTTCTCTTACAGAGTAAGAATCACAGCACAATATGAGGTTTAGTGAATGAAGTCATTGTCATCCACAATTTTATGGAACCGTTTCCAACAGCTTTCTGCAGATTTATGGCAGACTTTGGGCCTGATTTAGATGTTGGTGGGACCGCAATGGAGTGGCTTTTTTGGCAGTCTTCCCGCCCGGCAACCTGGTCATCCATCCACTCTATAACAATTCTGGTGGTAGGACGGAGTAAAGACCGATGCAGTGCTGCAAACACCGCTAGGGATGTCCGCCTGCAGCAACGGCGCAATAGACCAAAGAGGCTGGGGTGGACTGCCACGTTCACTTCCGGACCAATCATGATGAGACTTCCTGCTCACGTAACTGTGGCGGTCATTCTGCCGCACCTGAGTTGGTGGCTTGGGGCCGATGTCTCCCAGGTTTTCTAAAGTAGAAGCCTGAACCAACAGTTCTCAGTTGGGACAAGACTGTGTGCAATCTATACATTTTACTGGAGGTAGTGATAACTCCACTTCACCACAGTGGTAATATTCATTGCTTTCAATGGAAACAAACAAGTGCATGAACTCAGCCAATGGGCTATGGCAGTGGTTCCCAAAGTGTGCGCCGCGGCACCCCGGTGCGCAGGTAAAAAAATGGTGGGGAGCTGCGGCCAACTGCCAATTAGGTCAAGGGAGCCACGGGTCAAAAAAGTTTGGGAACCACTACTCAACAGAGACGGCTCTCCTTCTACATCCCCAACTGCCAGCTACGCTCTGCCGACCTCTCACTCGCCACCATCTTGCGCATCCGAAGAACAACCACCGGCAGGAGTTCCTTCTCCCACCTCGCTGCAAGACATGCAACACCCTCCCACTGAGCCTACGACAGACCCAAGACCTGCTGACCTTCAGGAGGATACTAAAGACCTGCCTGTTTGATCTGTAGCGGCCCCCCCCCTACCGCCTTGAGACCCTCGCGGGTATGTAGTGCGCTTAACAAATGACTGATTGATTGATTGGATCTGCTGGTCTCAACTGGATTGATGGGGGCAAATCTGTCAGTGCACTTGGTGATCTAGGTGGAGAAATTCTGGACGGCCTACTCCAGGTTGGTTGTGGCATTGGGCTGGGTGGTGGTGAGGGCGTCCGTCCATTGGGTTTCTGTCACATTGCTCCAGCTGTGGTGGGAGGAGCTGGGGGGCCTGCTGGTGGTGCATCAGGACGTTGGTCCATCCAAGTGAGTTTGGTGGTATGACTGAACTTGACTCTGCCACTGGCAGTGAAGATTGGGTCAAGTGTGTGTCCTGCGTTGTGTGTGGGGTTGGTGACCAGTTGGGTGAGGCCGATGTTGCTCATGCTCTTGAGGAGGTTGGTGGGGTTAGCTTCTTTGGGGTCATCGAGGTGGAAGTTGCGGTCGCTGAGGAAGATGTAGTGTTTGGAGTCAATGGCTAGTGGGGAGATGAATTCGGGGATGGTAGTCCTGGGGGTCTATAGGCGAGGGTGCCTCTGATGGTTGTTCTTCCGTCGATTTGGAGTTGAAAGTTGAGGTGTTCCATGATCAGTGTGGTGTCGTATTTAGTGGTGGTGCAACAGAGGGTTTCTTTGTGGATGATGGCAGTGCCTCCTCTGTGTTTGAAGGTGCGGTCCCGGTGTATCATCTTGTAGCCATTGGGCTTTGCGGTGGCTATGTCGGGATGGAGGAGGGGTTGAGCTAGGCCTCTGCAATGAAGAGCACGCCTGTGTGAGGGAGGAGATGGTGTTCCAGATTTCTGTGGCTTGCTTGTAGAGTGATTGGGTGCTGAGCTGGAGGCAGTGGAGTTGTTCCGGGGCGGTCGTGGTTGGTGAGGTGGGTATGGCGAGGGTTTCCGTGAAGGCTGGAGGTCCTGAGTTGCTGGTGAAGAAACTGCGGCGGCAGGTGAAAGGTCCTACCGTTGATCGAGGAGATGTGATGCAGCAGTTGTTGTCAGGGCCATGAAGTCTACATACTGCAGGAGGATCACAAAATCAATGGCTACAGCTACACTGATGAAACAGCTTTGTATATTATGCACAGACAATAGTCTTCATATTCCAAATTGACATGAATAATTTATAATAATGTATTTTTATATCTGCGTTATTATTTATTGAGTACCATCCATACCATAAAAGCTGCTTCAAAGCAATAAGGAAAATAATAACATTAATATAAACTAATCAACAATAAAATATCAAAACATATTTTTTTATCGCATTACAGACCAAAGGACACTGGGAAAAGTATAAATCAGGTCTGGTGTAAGACAGCTCATCCAAAATTATAGATTCATACCAAATAACATCTTTGTATTGTCCAGTTTAACGTTCGATGACTTCTAATGAAAGGTGTTCAGGAAGATGCGCACGCACACTCACGCACGCGCTCCAAGGATGAGTTATGCCTTAAGAGCGCGGGTTCTCGCTCATTTGTCACGTGCGTTTTCCTGGCCACCCGCTGTCCCTTTGGTTACCCCTTGCTGTGACCTGAACCTGCAGCGACTCCAGGCGCGCGCGTTAGAAGCTAAAAAGCCAGGATGCACAAGCTCACGGGTTTGTCAAGTCCATCTTCATTAGTGCTTCACACTGTCTCGTAATTAAGTATAAAAATAACCTCCATTGCCTTAGAAACATCTCTCCTCAGCCCAGAGTTGCAAAGGCTCTGATTGAGCGACTCTCGGCGCGCGATGACTCACCTCTGCCAGGTACCGCGCTTTCGGTGAAGGCGGAAGCGATTAGCACAAGAGGGGTCATTAGGGCCCAAAGTGTCCATCAGAAGAGAGAGATTACAGCAGCGGGACGTGATCAGAGGCATGGCGCATCAAAATTGCCCTGTGCTGCCTCTGTCTGATGTCAGTTTTTGTTTTTAAAAGCTCTAGAGTGCTAGTTCTCTGCTGAGATGAGGGCTTTTAAAGCAGGTTGGACCCACCGGAAGTCCAGGAAACTTGGATCCGATCCAGCTTTCCGGAGGACTACTGACTTCTAATTAGGTGTTTAGGGCCGATTCATTTTTGGTGTTAAAGAGACTTTCACAGATGCTCGTTTTACCCCACCAAAGCATTCACAAACCGTGAATTTGCAGGCTTTGCTTCATTTACAAAAGGCACACAATGGATGGACGGAATGCAGAACAAATCAAAATATTAACCCCCAGTCAAGAGATCTTGGTTAAATCCATTATTCTATTCCTCACAATGCCACCCCAGTTTAGTCCTGGCCATATGCAAATCAGTCTTGACCCTGTGCCTCATGGGAACAGGCCAGCCCGAACTGCCAAGCCAGGTCCTCCCTGGACCGGAAACAAGCATCCTAAGACCGGTTTGATAGATTGAATCCAGTGGCACAAGTGAGCCCAAGACCCCTTTATGGGCATACCTGGCGCACTTAGAGCGAGAAAGCAAAAGACACACAGTTGATGGACGGAATGCAGAACAAAGCTCCATTTACTTCAACGTAAAATGCCCCACATGTCCATAACATGCATCATGGATTGAGGAGGGCTGAGGCTTTGAAAGTTTGTGAACCAAACAGCCATGTCAGTTTGTAATCTTTCAGAAACCCCCTTTCCCCCAAGAAATGATCACGGATTTACACCAGCCAAGGGCAGGGGTAAATCCTATTCCAAAGTGGGATAGGGGACCCGAAAAAACCCAACCTTCGTGCTGGTATGGTTTCTCCAAAGGGAAATATGTTCCCACATAGAAGAAAAAAAACAACCATACTCCCTTTTCTTGGTGTGAAATTTATTGTGCATACAATCCCGTTCTGGGTAAATGCCCTGGCACCCCAAGTATGTCTATTCACCCTCTGAACTTTTTATACATATTATAATGCCATTCCAAATGCCCCCTTAGTCAAGCCTTGACAATAAGATGTGTCAAGCTACGCGTTTACTACAGTATATGCCTTCTTTTCTTATATTTTTTTTTAAGTGAAAATATTGCATAGGTTGGTTGTTCTCTTCTTGTTGGATCATCTTTCACTACCTCAAAATGGTGACACCCTCAAATGACATATTTGTAAAGTAGTGGGCTCTAGGCTTACATACTTGAGAATAAAGCACACAGACACAGTGGTATATGGTACCAGAACTGGCCCAGTGCATGTGTGATGGGTGGGTGTAAGGTGTATTTACAGCACACTTCTGGAATACTAGAACGTGTCCATAAGGACACAACAATATTTAATCAGATCTTGTTTACAGATTCGTGTCTGGGTCAAACATGAGAATTGAAACTACTTTACTTAATTTCGAGACACAATTCAGCTTCCTCAGGACAATTTTGTTCTAAAGGAAACACCACAATGATTCTCTGCCCAATTGATGCCTGCAATTATTTTCCTTTTGTAAATGCAGCTGAAAACTACTTTGGGGCTCATTTGGATGTTGGTCGGAAAGCCTCCGACCTGTGGTCGGGGGCTTTCCGACAGACATCCTTGGTTTAAAGTCCGACCGCCTAATTACAATGTAGGCGGTTGGAGTTTAAACCGGCTGGTCGGACCGACTGGCTTCCAACGGGCTCAAGGCAAAGTGGGAGGCCACACCTAATCCCCTATGGATGGAAGTTCAGCCGTCAGGATTATGATGTCGGTTTCCCAACGGCTTTTCACTTTGGGCTTTCCATGCCTCCACGGCCTCAGCTTGGAGGCCTGGGGGGACCTATAGTGCCCCCCTGTAAATCCCTGCACCGTGTGACAGGCATAGTGAGGTGCAAGCCACATGGTGCAGGGATTTACAGGATCTCCCCTTTCTCTATGGGAGCTTTTGCTACGGATGGTTTCCGACCTCTGAACAAGCTCCCAATAGGGGAACGGGCGGTCTCATTTTAATAGGGTGTTTGGAACCGCCAGCCTACGGTTGATTGGTTCCCACACTGAAACGGTGTCGGGCGGACTCAAGTACGTCCGGCTTTGCAATTAGGGACTTAATGTCATGTATCCATGCGTTTACATGCTTCAGTATCACATTTTTTACCAGGACATGTTCACTGAAACCCCACAACAATAACACATCTGTATTTTTTCCTATAAGTATTAGTCTGTACATATAGGGCCCGATTCACAAAGGGACTTACGTGCAGTAAAGTTTTGAGTGAGGAGTCACTTGTGCCCGAATCTCTTTACTCGTCACAGAATCTCCGCACTCAGGATGGAATCTCTGCGCGGTGCACCATGGATAGTGCGCCATGCTGAGATGCTCTTTTGGCGAAATCTCCGTACTTGGGGCGGAAGCTTTGAACGGTGCACACTATGCCACGAGCGCGGAGATTCCACCAGAGGTGTGGAGATTCTGCCACTAGTGAAGAGACTGTACTGGTAACTTTACGACACGCAAGTCCCTTTGTGAAGCAAATCCATACTTCATGACAACAATTTTTGTTTGCTCCAAATTAAAGAGGGCTATGTTTTTTTTTTAACCAGGCCTATATAATTGAACTTCTAGGCACTATAAAAATTAAAACTACACCACCATACATCAAATGTTAGTAAATACTAAATATATGTAGAGCAAGATGGCAGAGTTTTGAATAGGCCTAGTAATCATGCCAGTTCTTCCGACATGTTGGATTATCTATGCTGCCGGGAGGGGCTTCTGAGTACCCGCTCGCAAAACAGACCAAGGGCGCGATTACAAAAACAAAAATAACTTACAAATCTTCCAAGTTATATCTATATCTGTGCATATGTTAGAACAGTTGTAAATTATGTCTGTTGTAGAAGGGATCGTTACTAAACACCCCAAACTGCCTAGTTGTACGGAATTGATTGCAAAAAACAAATACCTTATTTCACACACTGAGGAAAACACACCAGTTTAGGATTAGGACATTTAAGACATTGTTTTTTTTTTTTTTTTTTTCAAAAACCTTTATTTGAGCAAGCATAAAAAAATACAAGAACGGGCCTACAACCTCACGGGCTGGCCGCTAATAATAAGGCACAAGGAAATAAATAGAAATGTATTCCCGTGGTCAGGCACAAATCAAGTACCAAGCATTACTCCAAACATATCACAGAACATATTGATTTTCTGTTTTATACATAAACACAACAAACACTAAAAAAGGCGAATGCATAGTAATCAAGGTCAGCCCAAAGAACGGAGGGGATGGTCAGCAATCAGGAGAACATAACAAGAGCCCTGAGACTCTAATAAGGTTGGGGGGGGGGAGCAGCGGGGAGAACAGGAAAGCACAAAACAGTATGAAAAGGTTCCGGGAACGCTCGCCTAGGGAGATAGAGTAACATCAGTGGTGCCAACAAGGGGAGGGGTACAGATATCCCCACGATATTCATTCCACTGGCCCCAAATCTTCGTCCACGCCCTGGGTCTGCCCCTGGCCACATATACAGTCTTCTCACGAAACATGGACCAGTCCATGTTGTCCTCCCATTTCGAGACCTCAGGGGGTCTGGATGCGCCCCAGAGTTGCGCAATATCCCGTTTTGCAATCATGTAACCCAAGGTAGCCCATCTGGTCTGGGCTACAGAGTAGTCAGTGGGTTCCCACACATTCAACAGACACCGTCGTGTCTCCGGCCGCAGGGCAACACCAGTCACAGCAGTCATCACCTCAAGCACAGCAGTCCAGTAGGCCGCCACCACTGGGCACTCCCAAAGAATATGTAAAAAAGTAGCACTCGACCCACAGCCACGCTTACATAACCCATCCGGGGAAAAGCCCATTGTCACCAGACGCGGACCAGTGACATAAACTCGATGAAGGATTTTAAGTTGAACCAAACGGAGACGGGCAGGGATGGCTACTTCTTTCGGAGAAGAGAGTGCCGATTGCCAATCCTCGTCGTCCAGTTCCAACCCATCGCCGACCCAAACCTCCCGAAGTCGGACCAATAAGTCTGCCCAATTATTGATCAGCTTCTTATAGATCAGGGAAATAGTGCTATCAGGCAGGTGGCCATCAAGGACACGATCTTCGAGGGGGGAAGACTCGGGCAGGGTCTCATCAGGAGTCAGGACTGAGGCGAGGGCGTGTCGGACCTGCAGATAACGAAAAAATTCTCTACCATTCAAACCGTATTCCGCCTGGAGAGCCTGGAACGACTTCACACTACCTTTCGAACAGACATCACCCACCTTACATATCCCAATCATATCCCAGCGGTCGAAGCCCTTAGTAGACCAGAGGCACCCCAAACGTTCAGAGGCATAAAGCGGCGTCGCCAATGTCATTCGATCCTCCCATCCCAAACTCACATTCGCGGCTCGCCACACAGTGACTGCAATCCTGGACGGACCCACAAGATGGCGCCCGGCTGATCGAGAATAAAGCGCTCTATTAAAGTCCCCACCCGGCAGCTGGAGTTTATCCATCTCAAATGCAGGATTTCGACCCGGTGAAAACATCACGTGATTAATAGCAGACAACTGGGAAGCCCAATAATATCTCTTGATGTCGGGGAGCGCCATGCCCCCGTCGTACCAAGGGATGGTGAGTTTCGCGAGGGCGATACGTGGACGCCCGTCCCAAATCAATTGCCTTTGAAGACTCTCGATCTCTTGGAAGTAGGTCTTGGGGATGTCGTCATAGGAATTCTGGAGCGCATAGAGGAACCGCGGCAAGGACATCATTTTAAACAGAGCCGCCCTGCCCAGAGGAGACAAAGGGAGCTTACGCCAACGGGCCACGTCCAGTCGCAATCTAAGCAACGGGGGGAGGAGATTACGCTCAAATCGGAGCGAGGAGTCCAACGTAATGAAGATCCCTAAATATTTGAAGCCAGACTGGACCACCTGTATAGGAAGTCTGCTCGGCAATGGGGGTAAAACACCCGAAAGAACATACACGCAGGACTTGGCCCAGTTAATAACGAGGCCTGAGTTGGCTCCAAATGAAGTAAGAACATCAAATAAAACCGTCAGAGATTTACGCGGGGAGGTGAGATATAAAAGAATGTCGTCCGCGTAAAGCGAGACGCGGTCCTCAAAGTCCGGTGACCAGCGAATCCCTTTAAGCGAAGGCTCCCACCGAAGCCATGCAGCTAACGGTTCCAAGGAAAGTGCAAAAAGCAACGGAGACAAGGGGCAACCCTGACGGGTTCCCCTGCCAAGGGTGAAAGGGGTCGAAACTCTACCGTTTACCACTACTTGTGCTAGGGGTTCAGCATACAATAACTTGACCCAACCAATAAACTCAGGCCCGAAACCAAATTTCTCAAGAGCCGCCCAAAGATAAGGCCATTCCACAGTGTCAAAAGCCATCGAGGCATCCAACGACGCCAAAATGGCCGGCTCCGTCAGAAGCCCCGCCCTCGCAATCGCACCGTGGAGACGACGTAGGTTAAGAGCCGTGTTGCGATGCGGGATAAATCCGGATTGATCTGGATGGACCAAGTCACTAATGACCGTCAGAAGGCGGGTCGCCAGGAGTTTCGCCAATACCTTGGGCTCAACATTCAGCAGGGATATGGGTCTATAGGATGAACAAAGGTCCCGCGGTTTACCATCCTTGGGGATGACAACTATCGTGGCCAGACGCTGATCATATGGAAGAATACTCCGTTCCCGGGACTCCAGAAACATGGCGCGAAGATATGGCGCCACTCTGTCGGGACGTAGCTTGTACAGTTCAATTGGCAACCCGTTCGGGCCCAATGCTTTGCCCGAACGGAGTGAACGGATGGCAGTAGCTATCTCATCAACAGTAAAGGGGGAATCCAACGCTACACGATCCAAATCGGAAACACTGGGCAGAGCTATATCACGCAACAGAAGGCGAGAGTCAGCCACATCCCTCACAGACACAGGGGTATAAACCACGCGAAAATACTCAGCAAAACAGTCAACTATTCCAACCGGGTCCGTCACACTCTCACCACTCGATGACTGAATCACGGGCACCACACGATTAGCTCTCTCCTTCTTATCCAACCATGCCAGCAATTTACCCGCTTTGTCCCCCACATCATACAAACGACCCTGTTGCTCTCGAAACATCAATTTTGCAGCATCCGTGACCATAGATTTATAGGCAAATTGTTTCAGACCCAGGGCGTGGAGTTTCGCAGACGTGACCCCCGATTCCAAAGCAGCCTCCAATGCAGAAACCTCCCCCTCAAGGTCCACCACCTCCCGATTCCTCGCCTTCTTAGCTTCCACAATAAGGGAGAGGGCCTGCCCACGAATCACCGTCTTAAAAGCCTCCCACAGGGACACCGCAGAGGAAACCGACCCCTCGTTATCCAGAAAATATGCGTCCAAAGACTTAAGCAAAAGGCTACGGGTCTCGGGGGAGGTAAGGTACCACGGGTTGATAGGAGCCACCCGGCCCACCGCCTCCACTCCAACCTCAAAACGGAGCCAGAGTGGAGAGTGGTCAGAAATGCCCCTGGGTAGGTGTACAATCTCACGCACCGCTGGCGACTGAGCCGCAGGCATCAGGAAATAATCCAGTCTAGACAGACTCCCATGGGCCCCAGAGTGAAAGGTGTATTGAAGCTGAGTAGGATGCAAAAGCCTCCAGCAATCCACCAAGCCAAATGTATCCAAAAACCCACCCAACCACTGTTGGGCCGCAGGAGTATCTCTAGGGGGGTGGCGATCGTGTAGACCGGAGAACACCGAATTAAAATCACCAGCCATAAATAGAATACTATTAGGGAGGTCCAACAACACACGGCCCAAATCGGAAAAGGTAGAAGTCTGCAGGCCGGGGGGCACGTAAACCGTAAATAAGGAGAGGGCACGACCCTCATAGCGACCCACAAGGACAGCATATCGCCCCGATCATCCAGAATCACTTCATCAATAGCTAGGGGGAGGGAAGCCCGAACAAGGATACCCACACCCCTAGAACCCGAGGTAAACCCCGAATGTGCTACGAGGCGATAGCCCCACCTATTCATCGCATGACAGACATTGCCCACCAAATGAGTCTCCTGCAGGAAAACAATATCTGGAGATAAACGCCGTATGCATTTCAACACCACACTCCGTTTGATACGGTCCCCCAGACCGTTAACGTTCCACGAAACAAATCTCAACCCGCTACCCCCCATCCCACCCAACAACGCCAAGACCCCCCACCAATGAGCATGACACAAGAAACATCATCAAATACAGGATAGAGTCGCCTTGAGAACAGAACACACAAACAACGAACTTCCCAACCGCCCACCCCCCAACTAACAAGAGAACACCCCCCACCCTGCACCCCTGCAAAAAGCTAAAAAGCCACCCCAACCTGCAGTGTGCCTGTCGCCCAAGAACCGCCATTCTACACAAAGACCCCGGAGGAGGAAAGGCTCCGTCCCACCCGCCACCCCGATCAAGACCAATAACGAGAAAAAACATACATCAAATCACATAAGCAGTAGAGGAACGTAGGCATACACTCCTGGAAAAAGTTATTCAAGACAAGGCACCAGGCGAAGACGAAATGTTCAGCTCTCTACACCACCTTCAGCACCGCCCGGGTGGGCATCGGACTCAGTTTCAGGAGGTCGGTCAGGCAAGGAGTCCAGCCAGTCATTCACAGCATCCGGCCGATCAAAGAAAAGAGTTCGGTCATTGTACTCAACCCGCAGCCTGGTCGGAAAAAGCATAGCGTAGCGCATCCCCATGTCCCTAAGACGCTTCTTGGCACCACGAAATCCCATTCGCTGCTTCTGGACCTGTTGGGAAAAGTCCGGATAAAAGTTCACCGTGGCATTCTCAAAGGCCACCGGCCCTTCACACGTGATGCTTGCAGGATAGCGTCCCGATCCCTATAGTGGAAAAGTTTTGCAACAATAGGTCTCGGCGGGGCACCTGGCTTACCCTGGCCCCCCGGAACACGATGTGCACGCTCCACTGTGAAAAATTTACTCAGTCCAGATGGCGAGAGGTGGTTTTGGATCAGGTCTTCAACCAGGAGATCAACCGAGTGGGGTTCTGGATTCTCCGGAACACCAACCACGCGAACATTACAGCGACGTGCCCTGTTCTCAAAGTCTTCCAAGCGCCGGGTCATGAAATCGTTCACCCTACGGAGATTGCCAATCTCCGTCTGTATCTCAGAGACGTCTGCCGTGAGGCTGGAGGATTTGATGTCCAATGATTTCACCTTTTCATTGGTTTTTGATAGATCGGCTCGAATTAAGTTCACATCAATGGCCACGGTGTCAATTTTGTGGGCCAAGGTTTCATATTGTTGGCCTAGCGACTCCCTCATGCCAGAAATGGCACCCATGATGTCCTGCAAGGAAGGCTCCGTCGACGCATCTACGATGTGGTCAGACGCGCTGGAACCGGTCAGGGCAGCTCCGGGGGACCCCTTAGAGTGGGTATAACGGTCCATGACGTTAGATTGGACCGGACCCCCGCGCAGAGGTGTCTTCGTCTTCCGAGTCTCCCGTTCCCCTTTGCCCGCCATTTTGGAGATGCGTCACAAGGAGATTCACCAGGGTCACCGGATCGGGCACCAGAAAGGGAGGCCTCGGGACCAAAGGACCGCCACAAGGGTACAGCTAGGATAGGGACAGCCAAATAGGAGAATAGTCCAGCCAAAGGCCCGACAGCCGACTCGTGCCCTGGACCCAGCTCTGGCCCGACTCTCTAGCCGATGTCTCAACCTGAGGCAGAATCGAAACCGAAACTTAAGAGGGGGACCCACAAGTCCAATCCCCTTGCCGTTGTTGTTCAACTCCAAGACGGCCACTGAACCTCACCCAGTCCCGGGCGCACCTCAAGGGCGGAGCCCAAAAGTTCGAATCACCGTAACTCCGGCACGCGGTGTCAAAATAAATTTCTGAAAGGTCCAGGTAGATCAGCCCAACGTCCTCTATACAAATCCTCGTGGAAAATCAGGATTCGTTCAGGATATTATGCCGGGAGTGGCGGGGGTCCGGGGAGCGCTGTGCTCACGCGGCCATCTCGGATGCCCGCCAAGCTCCTCCCATTTAAGACATTGTTAAATTATTTTTTGGAATCCTTTCTGCTCTAATTTTCAAATATTTTCCCATACCTGTTCTCTTTTTTCTCCCCTCCCAAATACCCAAAAAGTTACACCTGAGTGGATGTACATCTAACTTGTATGGCATTTTACTAACCTCAATAATGCAATACTCCTGTACACACCCACAAATGACTCATAAGAAAAAAGTTAGGAGTGTGTAAGTTACACACACCAAAATTACACAACTTTAGATAATTGATTTATCCCAGTTACTTTTCTTTTACTTTTGTAAATATGGCGTAACTGATTGAAGCATACATTATGTCCATTTAAAGTAAGTCTGTCATAACCTTGAAAATATTCTTTGTAAATCAGGCCCTAAACTCACAGCGGATATTTGGTAGAACTTTTAGAGGCACCTGAGCTGATACGTGTGAAGACACTTTGTGGGTGACTATAGCTACATGTTGCAGAGTGCAGTAGAGCAGATTTAGAGTTATTTAAGCGCTTTTGGCCCATAGTGCAAACATAACTGCTTTTAACAGATACAAATAAATAAATACAAGTTTAAAATCCAATCTTAAAATGTGATATGCTCTAAAAACAGGGTGCATTGCTCCAAATCAATAAAAACACATAAAAGGGTAAACTCAATCTAAAAAGCCCATAAATATGAGTTAATGCTAAAAATGTTCCCCATAAGCATCCTGGAGTTTTGTACGAATGTCTTATTTATTTTTTATTTATTTATTTGAAAGGTTTTATATAGTGCTGGCTAGACCCGGAGGTATCAGAGCGATTTACATGAGTATTTTATGTTATGTTATGTTAACTGTTTTTGTACCGCGCACAGCTGCCCCAGCAAAGGGGCGTCCTGGCGCCCAGAGAGGTAAACATAACATTGCAAATAGTAGCCAAATCAGAAATTTTTATTAAAAAGTACAGTTTTAGTAGCACGTCTGAACTGGAGTAGGTCTTCCAGTGCTCGAATTTCAGCAGGAAGAGAATTCCAGAGTTTTGCGGCTACCACTCGAAAAGAGCGGCCGCCGGTCCTACTCAACAGAAAACGTGGAACAACAGACAGATTCTGACCCATCGATCTCAGGGGACGAGAGGGAACATATGGGGTCAGTAGATTCATCAGTATGGGGGGGGCTATGCCTTTTAAAATGTTAAAAGCCAGGCAGAGCACCTTAAACTCGATCCTCCTAGCAACTGGGAGCCAGTGGAGCGCCTGCAGTGTTCTTGAGACCGAGCATCTCCTAGGCAGTCCGACCACCGCTCTTACAGCGGCGTTCTGTACTCGCTGCAGCCGCTTGAGTTCCGCCTGATTGGTTCCTGCTAACAAAGCACTGGCATAATCTATCCTAGATAGTACTGAGGCCTGAACCACTAGCTGTCTAGTGGGGGCATCGAAAAATTTCAGTACCGGTCTGATGCCCCTGATGATACCAAAACAGGAGGCGGCCACTCTCTCAGTATGGCAGGTAAAACTAAGGGTGGGATCCAACCAGACTCCAAGGTTTTTCATCTCCGTGGCAGGGGAAGGAATCATTCCTAGCTCAGGGAGCCACCAGTCATCGTTCCACCATCCAGGTTGCTTGCCAAACACCATGACCTCTGTCTTCTTAGTGTTCAATTGGAGACAGTTCTGATTCATCCAATTGGCCACCGCACGAAGCCCCTCGCAAAACTTGAGGGCATCCACAGCTGAGTCCCCACTTAACGTGACCGCCAGCTGTGTGTCATCCGCATAGGAGACCATTGTCAGGCCCCAGCGTTTGACTATAGCAGCCAGCGGTCTAACGTATATGTTAAATAAGGTGGGGCTCAATGATGATCCCCAGTATGAGCGGGTAAGAGGTAGATTTACCGGGAGGGATTGCGACCTTGAATGATCTATCGGAAAGAAAGGAACGGAACCAGCAGAGAGCAGATCCCCTAACGCCTACTTCCTCTAACCGCCGCAACAGGATCTCGTGGGACACCGTGTCGAACGCGGCACTCAGATCTAATAACAGGAGTGCCGCTGTTCGTCCGTTGTCCAGCACGGAGCGCAGATGTTCCGTCATAAACAACAAGGCAGTCTCCGTGCTGTGGCCTGCACGAAATCCGTTTTGGGTGGGATCCAGGATGTTGGCTTTGGCGAGATGGTCCGCCAGGATCCCATTCACGTGGGCCTCGGTGACTTTGGCGGCCCACGGAAGCAGTGAGATAGGGCGATAGTTCTCTGGTTTGACTGGATCTAGGGAAGGCTTTTTTAAAATAGGTGTTACTACCGCATGCTTCCAGCTAGTGGGCACGGTCCCTGAGGACAGTGACAAGTTAATAAGAGCTAGCATAGGTGTGCGACAAATAGCCTGCATGTTCTTAAACTGGGCCGGTTTAAGCGGGTCCACTGGGGATCCAGATTTGATTTTTTGGCTCAGTAGATCAAACCGCTCCTCAGAGAGGGGGGCCAGCAGGTCCAGAGTCACAACATCACCCCTCGGACAACCATCTGAGGCCGAGTATTGCATACTAGTTGGAAAAGAGCGGTAGATTGCCTGCACTTTTTGAATAAAAAAGGACGCCAGACTTTCGCAGTGAGAATCAGTACAGATTTCAGCTGCGGTAGCCCTCTTCGTCATAAGGTCTTTTAGGACCTTAAAAATCAATTTAGAAGGGTTAGGGCTATTCCGAAACTCCTCCGCATAAAATGCGGCACGAGCTCGACAGATCGCTCTATGGTATGCCTTGGTTATAGTAAGGTAGCAGGTCTTAAGCGTAGAGTCATCAGTTTTCCTCCATCGCCTTTCTGCTTTCCTACAGTCTCTCTTGAGTGACGCTAGCGTCTCATTATACCAAGGACTGTGATTTTTAGTCCTACACTTCGATCGAACCAGAGGAATTAGCAAGTCCAGGGCTAAGGCAGTCCAATTACAAAATAATTCGTAGCCAGAGTTAACCTCGGAGAAGGGAGGCAGAGGTGTCTTCTCTAGTAGAAGATAGAAATCTTCTAACTTTAATTTGTTCCACTGGCGTATACAGGTGAATTTGTTCTGCGACATAAAAAGAGGGTCCGACATAGGAATAACAGCCTTCACCAACATATGGTCCGTCCAAATTAGCTGGGTAGGTGGACCTATAGTTATGTCCTCTAGATTGGAGAAAAACGGGTCCAATAAATGCCCGCCCTGATGGGTAGGGAAGGATACTCTCTGTGATAGCTGCAAGGCTTCCAAGTCAGCTAGACAGCTCCGAATAGAGGATTGAGATGTGCAATCGAGGTGCAAGTTAAGATCACCTAGCACATTAAAATTAGCACAGCCTAGAGCCTCAGAGCTGATGACGTCCGGGAGAGCGGCCCTAAAGGCGGCATCGCAACCCGGAGGCCGATATATTAAGAGTCCAGTAAGGCTAAAGCAGTGAGAGACGGAAATTCTAAACCGGGCACATTCGCATCCCGGTATTTTTAGTTCTTTCCATTCACAGGGAAAGCGGCGTTTCAATGCCATAGCAATTCCACCCCCTCTCGCACCGCGATTAAGAGTAGCTACGGTATATTCAGGGGGAGAGCAAGATTTAATATCGCAGTGTCCGCGTCCTGAAGCCACGTCTCGGTCATAAACAACACATCCGGTGAGTCATTGGTAAGCATATCAAAGATCTCCGCATGGTGTTTGACCAAAGATCTGACATTCAAACTATATATAGTAATAGCCTTCACCCCAGACACGTGAATCTGCCGAGATGATACATCGAAGGAGCGGATGCGGGAAGGTGACGGCAGTCGCCAGCCACAACAAGTGCAGTGATAAGGGCCACATAAAGGCGCTACTAGCGGTAGGGGACAAGTAGGGAGACATTCACGCATGGCTAATAAATCTACCCTACAATACCTGATGGTAGAGGAGGCCATGGCGAAAAAAGCAAAACGATAGCGGTCTGCCGCACCCCGCACTTCCTTAGCGCTGACGGGCGCAGACGGGCAGACTCTGGCTTGACTCAGGCGACAGTCAGGCGCTGCCACTGCGCGTCACCGCTGCGCGGAAGGAGTGAGCTTTAAGTAAGGCCTCACCTGGTCTCGTAATGAAGCACTAGAGCGCTCAGGCGGGAGGCGCGCTGAAGGACAACACCCCCAATATGGCGGCCAGACGCCACAAGTAAGCAAGATCAAATCGATAAACTCCGCTCTACAAGCGGTGGGGGGCACAATTATCGTGTAGGTCTGTGGGCACGGTGATATGAATAAAAACAGGGGCTAAAGAAATAATTGTTAACAAAAATAGAAAACGCGGTAAATTTTTAAAATAGCAAATGCGCAGCGCGCCTACTGAACCACTAGTAGTAACGCGCGTTGCAGAATGAAGGCAAACCTCTCCCTCTTACATCTTCACAAAGGTTACACAGTTGTTGGAGGATAGCTATATAGTTACATGTTAGGTCGAGACAAACAATAAGGAAATAGGCGTATTGGAAAAAGCAGGCAAGGGGAGAGATTCAAGGGAGAGGGGGTAGGAGCAGGAAAGTAGACAGCAAATGAAGGAGGGAAAGAGGAGGTGGAGGGTGAGAGACATAGCATGAAAGTAGAGAGGAAGGGTGACGGGGCACAAACCGGTAGACTAGTAATAGTTACGTCCAAAGTCCAGTAAGCAGTGATCCCAGGGGAAGGGGTATCATTCCCCCAACTCCATTGCGAGAGGCTCCCTTAACACAGTGGACTCTCTCAGAGGGGTCTCTGAGACTCCAAGGCCTACCTACGGGATCCTACCCCAAAAAGGGGTGAGGGAGTGCTTTGGCAAGGGGTGCCATACCATACCTCAACTGTGAGTGGCTCCCTTTGCACAGTGGACTCTCTCAGATGAATCACTGAGACTCTAGAGTATAAGTAATTGGATCTTTCCCCAACAAGGGAAGAAGGAGTGCTTAGTTAAAGGGCACAAGGGACAGGGGCTAGGAGAGATTATGGGGAGTGGGGATAGGAGCAGAGGAAGTAGACAAAGAATGAAAGAGGGAAAGCAGTAGGGAAGGGTGATAGAGAGCATGAAAGGGGGGTGAAGGGGGCACAAGCTGGTAAACAGGTAGATCTCAATAACAATGTTGCGAGAATTCGTGGGAGGGAGGGGAGGTAGGAGCCATAGCAGGGAGACAAGGAAGAACTGTGCCCAATGTCCGGCTGGGTACGTGACGGTCAAGGGGAAACCAAAGGCCAATCTCCTCTATAGCCGTCTAGCAGCTCCACCGGGAATCAGCCATGTTGCTCTGGTCTCAGAGTTCAGAAAAAACAGTTTTGAACAGATACATAGGCTACAATTGCATGGTGCAGAAGCGGAAGAACTTGTCCCCACTAGAGGACAGAGGTAAAAGAAGGGGGGCATATAAAACAATCTAGAGAAGGAGCAGGAGGCTGCCTATTTTAAGGTCAGGCACATCAAGTCCAGGCCTCTGTAGGTCCTTGTGTAGGCGTTGAGGTGGTAGTTGGTCTCGGCCATGATGAAGCCCAGTTCATGGGAGGCAGCAGCCAGCTCTAACCCCCTGGACGCCATTTAGAAGCCACCCCCCTCATTCATATCTGCTGCGACCGACCGCAATCATGAGGCTGCGGGAGAAGATCATGAACCCAATGAAGGCCATCTTGTGAACTGCAGGGTTCTCTGTAGAGGACACGAATGGGAGCAGGCATAGGTTCCCCAGAACGTTCAGAAAGAGGATAAAGTGGCACAAGACGTGGTAGGTGATGGTGTGCGCAGTGCCTCCCGTTTCTGAGGCCAGCGTGTCTGTGATTGTTATTCCCTAGTATCCAGGGAGAGGGAAGGCGTGCTGGAGGGTCTGGTGAGCCTTCCGATTGTTAGTGGTTCGGGGCGGCCAGCCGCCATTCCCCCATGCTCCAGCACCCGATGTCGATATTTCTTCTCCGAGCCCCGCCGTCTACAACACATCGGCGCAGGGCTCGGCTGTAAAGCTAGAGGTGCGCTGTCTGCGCTGTACCTCGCTGCGGCCTCATGACATTGCCTGTAAAGTGACACCGAACATGAAGCGGCCCGGAATGGGTCCGCGGGTGATGGGCGCCATTTTGAGGGTTCGCCACCGGCTGCTCCTTCCCTCGGTGTTTGAACAAGCATGGGGCCTCCGCAGCACAGAGTGAGCCTCACCACTTCCTACAGCCCGGCCGATCCAGAGAATCAGGCCTAGGCCCCGGAACCAGGAGCGCGCTCAGCACACGGGATACAGGCCAGTTGCTTTTATTGCTTGGCCGGCGAAGTCACTGTATGAAGCTGGCTTTGTATGTATTACACCAAAGTGAGGTATAGTGTGCACAAAGTCCAGTGGATCCCCAAAGGCATAGCAGAGGTTAAAGAAAATAATACATGACTCTCTTTTGTGGTAGTGTAGTTGAGCTGTTAGGCTTATCAGGAGGTGTGTTCAGCATTTATTGTATTCAATCAGGCAAGAACTGATGGCACACACTCAGAGACCGGATCCAGACCAATAACGTAAGTATAAAAAAGTATACTTAAGTTTTATTTCTAAAACTAAGCAGATCTTGGCACAGGTAGGTAAAATATACTTTCAAATCAAGGCTGTACACAGAAATGCAATCATGGATGAAATTGGTATTGCTACAGGTTTGTATTTGCTTTAAAAGCAATTCAGAGTACTTTAAAATTACTTTGGACTATTTTTGCGTAACTTTTCAGTTGCATCGACTACTCAGGGTAATATGCTTAGCTATCACACTGTGGATCCTACAAAACAAAGGTAAGTAAGACAATTTACTTTTCAAAGCACAGTTACTTTTGTTCCATGCAAAAAGCAGGTTGACACAGAGGAAAAACCACAACATGAGGGAGTATGGGAAAAAAATAATGTTATTACTTTGCCGGTAAGAAAGCGACTTACACAGCCGAGTGTTTGGGGTCAGAACCAAAGTTCCCCAACTTTGCACCACCAGCTGCACTACAGCGGCCGGGTGCAGAGTGCAGAGGTCCAATGTTAGCCAATAGGAATAGGGGATCTTCGCTCAGGGGCTGCTCACAAACAGGCCGCTTGGTTGGGGGAGCAAAGCTCCTGGGGTTGAGATCAGCACTGTAGGGGCTAACAATCGGCAGAGGAGCTGGACCACCAGCGGCACAGGCAGGTCGGATGTAGGGTGCCAAGGAGATGTTAGGAGCCCTGTTGTTTCCAATTGGAATCTCTGGTGCAGAAGAAGTGCTGCAGGCTCAGTCAAGGAGGTTTTCTGAGTGTGAGTACAGTCAAGAGAGGTAAGGTGGATGAATGAGGGATCCCTGGACACCTTTGTGGGGTGTTGGGTGCTGGGGTGTCTTTAGGTGTCGGGTATTCTTACCAGTTCCGGTAGCGGTTGAGGGGACCCCTCAGGTTGAGGCTGCAGGCGTCGAGTAGAAGATCGAGGAAGGTCGGGGATCCCTATATCCCAGGTCAGGATCGCTATGGAGGCCTCCTCGTGGTGTTGGGCCACTTGAACTCAGGCCGTTGGTGTTGGGTGCAGAGTTGTGCAGAACCGCTGAGCCGGCTAGATCCGGGGTCTGTGTTAGTGTCTTTGGTTGAGCAAACCGGTGCTCACAGGAGACAGAGTGTTTTTGGTGAAGGCAGGGCAGGTTCTCCAGTTTCTGGATGGCTGCTCGACACGCCGGGGCTTCGCTGGGTGCAGGTCGAAGCCAGGACAGGCCGGTAGGGCTGGGGCCAAAGCAGTTGTTATCCTCTTCTTTCTCATTCAGCATGGCTCTCCTGTCCTTCTTTTTTCTTCTTCTCAAATCTGAGGCACCAAGGTTCAGGGTCGCCCCATATACAAAATGTAGGGGTGTTACAGGCGTGTGCAGGTTAGGATTGATGGGTCCCTTCCTTGGAGTGAGTACACCCCCTATTATGCCACCCTCCAATGGGGGGAGGGGGTGCATCGGCCTCTCTCTGATTTGCTTTGTCCCGTCATCTTCAAGACGGAGGGGACTGAGATGTGTGCTTCACCTCGCCTCCCCCACCTGAGGGGTGGGCTTAGTAAAGGTGGGCACACCTCAGTTCCTAACTTGGTATTCCCGTCGATTTTCCTGCCCAAAGTGGGGGTCAGAACCAGTGGGAGCCAGTTGCTGGGGGCAGCAAAAGGCAGGGTCAGCTAACAAAGGCAGCAGGCCTTTGAAGCTTCCCCTTTGTGGACCCAGCCTATCCTGGGGAGGAGACATGACACCTCTGCTCAGGATGGGCTTTGTTTCTGGACCAGGCGAGTGGATTTTACATTGAATCCCATACTAGAATCAGTTTGGGTTTAATGTGCTGAGAAGTTTGATACCAAACTTCCCAGGTTTTCAGTAAAGTTATTATGGAGCGGTGGAGTTCGTAATGATCAACTCCCAGACCATATACTCTTGTATGGCTTTACTGCACTTACAATGTCTAAGAATGGTCTTAGACAGTACAGGGGTACAATGCTCATGCAACAGTAGCCTCACTTGTGGTGTAGTGCACCCTGCTAGAGTAGTGACTTACCAAGGCCACAGGCGGTGGGTTGCAGGCATGGCCGTTGCACACAGGGATGTGTGCCATGTCGACGCTGCACTTTTCTCTGCACCAAAACATGCAGCCTGCAATGGCAGCATGTGGGAGTTAAGGTGCAGGGGTTCTAAGGGTGGCACAATGGGCGCTGCAGCCCTTAGAGGCCTTCCCTGGTAATAGGGTTCTTGTTACCCATGGTACCTTTTACAAGGGGCTTACCTGTGGCCAGAGATGTGCCAATTGTGGTTACCTAGGTACAGTTTTTAGGGAAAGAACACAGGTGCCCCGGGCCTGGTTAGCAGGATCCCAGCCCACTCTCAGTCAAGTTGGCATCAGGTATCTGGCAAAAATTTAGGTGGTAACCATGCAAAAAAGGGGCACTATTCTACAGTCCTACAACAAAAATAATATTTGGTACGCTGTGTTTTCAAACTGCTCTTTGCATAAGATCTTGGCTATTGTGTTGGACCTAACATTAGCGTTGTGCCTGCAAAGCAGCATAATGTGTTCTAGGCCCTCTCTTTGACGGCAAAGGAATTTGTCTGAGATTGTCTGTTTTCTTCTGTTCTTAGTCCCGTTCAGTAGCAGGCACCTACCACCCCAACCCTCCACCAGCTAGGGCAAACAATCTTCTTTGCCTCTGTTTCACTAGCAGAACAGGATATTTTGAGCGTACGAAGCTGGATTGACCAAGCGAACTCAGTTGAAGGTTTCTAGGGCGTCAATTTTTTGAAGAAACTTTAAGCTCCGAGCTTTCTTATTAACTATGGCATTCAGCTTCTTGCATATCAACAGATTCATATTCGAGGGCGGAGATAAAACCAGCCTGGCAGCTTCCTTGTTCTATTGGCTCATATAGCTGATTCAGGATGCATACAGAAATGTTAATTCCATGCTTTGTACACAAGGACCAAACCATCCCTCATAGGAGCCATCTGCCATTTAATCTTGATGAAAGAATTGCCAATGTCCTCTTCCAACATCGCAGTGGGGAAACTTGCTGGCAGTTTGAGGAGGGGCGGCTCCTCCCTAATGGCGGAGGAGTGCCACCCCCTGCTAAAAAATAAGAAAAATGATGAGAAAATAATTTTATTTTTGCCTGCCTGACAGTCGACGCAAGTCTTCAGCCGGGTGGGGCCAGGCAATCCTGTGTGACAGGCTTGGCAGGGGAGGAGTGGTGGACACTTTTAAGTGCACATGTTAGTTTGGCCGGCTGTCTTAGGCTGGCCAAACAGACATTGACAACTAGGTTTCTCCAACCTAGCTGTGTTGCACAGTCAGGTTGGAGAAATGCCACAGGCCCCCAGGCACTGTCAGAGCAGCGAACCAGGCCGCTCAGACCAATAGTATTACCAGAATGAGAGAAGCTCCTGGATTGGCACCTGTGATCCTGCACAGTGTGCAGCCGGAGTCAGGAATTGGAAAAGAAGGAGCAAGGCGATGGCCTTCGGAGCGGCAGGTAAGTGCAATTTTAACTGTGTCTGTCTCCGCGCCTGTGTTTGCCTGTTTCACCGCTTGCCTGTGTGTCTCTGCAGTCAGTCTCTCGGCTTCTGTGTCCAGATACCCCATATGTCTCCTTCTGTCTGTCTGCTTAGAGCACTCCTCAGCTGTAACCAGCCCTCCATGTCTTCTGCTCTCTCTCAGGTCTCCTATACAGTTTGAGTAATGATTTCCCCAACATTTTCTAACAGCATCCCACGCACTCTCTTGTCTTATCAAGCCCCACAGCTCTGCTCCATATGTGATTTGACTTCCAACTTTTGCTTGGAAAACTTTATCAAAATATCTGGTAAACCTATTACGGTGCTTGACGCCATCCTCAGAATTACATCTGCCACTGCTTCCGATTTGCTTACGGTGGTTTGTAACTGCGTTTTCCACTTTAATGTTTTGTCGGTTATTACCCCTAAGTCTTGAAGGATGCCACTTCCTCCAAGGTCACATAGTTTATGAAAAATGAAAACTTGTTTTCACGCTTAATCCTGTAAAACATTATCTTGATTTTGCCAGTGTTAATTACCAGGTGATTTGTTGTACAATAGGTTTCCATAGCTGAAAGGTGGGCTTGCGGGCCTTTGGGGGCTTTTGCAATTACAAATTAGTTGGAACTCCAACCTTCCAGCAGTACCAGAAGCAGTGACAAGGACACTGCCCACTGCACTAAGAGGTTCTGCAGGAACTCCAACCTTCCAGCCGTACAAGAAGCAGTGACAAGGACACTGCTCACTGCACTGTGAGGTTCTGCAGGAACTCCAACCTTCCGGCAGTACCAGAAGCAGTGACAAGGACACTGCCCACTGCACTGTGAGGTTCTGCAGGAAATCCAACCTTCCTGCAATAGAAGAAGTGAAGAGGACACTGCCCACTGCACTAAGAGGTTCTGCAGGAACTCCACCTTCCTGCAGTAGAAGAAGTGAAGATGACACTGCTCACTGCACTGTGAGGTTCTGCAGGAACTCCAACCTTCCAGCTGTACCAGAAGCAGTGACAAGGACACTGCCCACTGCACTGTGAGGTTCTGCAGGAACTCCAACCTTCCATCAGTACCAGAAGCAGTGACAACGACACTGCCCACTGCAATGTGAGGTTCTGCAGGAACTCCAACCTTCCAGCAGTACCAGAAGCAGTCACAAGGACACTGCCCACTGCACTGTGAGGTTCTGCAGGAACTCCAACCTTCCAGCAGTACCAGAAGCAGTGACAAGGACACTGCCAACTGCAATGTGAGGTTCTGCAGGAACTCCAACCTTCCAGCAGTACAAGGAGCAGTGACAAGGACACTGCCCACTGCACTGTGAGGTTCTGCAGGAACTCCAACCTTCCAGCAGTACCAGAAGCAGTGACAAGGACACTGCCCACTGCAATGTGAGGTTCTGCAGGAACTCCAACCTTCCAGCAGTACAAGGAGCAGTGACAAGGACACTGCCCACTGCACTGTGAGGTTCTGCAGGAACTCCAACCTTCCAGCAGTACAAGAAGCAGTGACAAGGACACTGCCCACTGCACTGTGAGGTTCTGCAGGAAATCCAACCTTCCAGCAGTACCAGAAGCAGTGACAAGGACACTGCCCACTGCACTGCGAGGTTCTGCAGGAACTCCAACCTTCCAGCAGTACAAGAAGCAGTGGCAAGGACACTGCCCACTGCACTGCGAGGTTCTGCAGGAACTCCAACCTTCCAGCAGTACCAGAAGCAGTCACAAGGACACTGCCCACTGCACTGCGAGGTTCTGCAGGAACTCCAACCTTCCAGCAGTACCAGAAGCAGTCACAAGGACACTGCCCACTGCACTGCGAGGTTCTGCAGGAACTCCAACCTTCCAGCAGTACCAGAAGCAGTGACAAGGACACTGCCCACTGCACTGTGAGGTTCTGCAGGAAATCCAACCTTCCAGCAGTACCAGAAGCAGTGACTAGGACACTGCCCACTGCACTGCGAGGTTCTGCAGGAACTCCAACCTTCCAGCAGTACAAGAAGCAGTGGCAAGGACACTGCCCACTGCACTGTGAGGTTCTGCAGGAACTCCAACCTTCCAGCAGTACAAGAAGTGAAGAGGACACTGCCCACTACACTCTGAGGTTCTGCAGGAACTCCAACCTTCCAGCCGTACAAGAAGCAGTGACAAGGACATTGCCCACTGCAATGTGAGGTTCTGCAGGAACTCCAACCTTCCAGCAGTACCAGAAGCAGTCACAAGGACACTGCCCACTGCACTGTGAGGTTCTGCAGGAACTCCAACCTTCCAGCCGTACAAGAAGCAGTCACAAGGACACTGCCCACTGCAGTGTGAGGTTCTGCAGGAACTCCAACCTTCCAGCAGTACCAGAAGCAGTCACAAGGACACTGCCCACTGCACTGCGAGGTTCTGCAGGAACTCCAACCTTCCAGCAGTACCAGAAGCAGTGACAAGGACACTGCCCACTGCAATGTGAGGTTCTGCAGGAACTCCACCCTTCCAGCAGTACAAGGAGCAGTGACAAGGATACTGCCCACTGCACTGTGAGGTTCTGCAGGAACTCCAACCTTCCAGCAGTACCAGAAGCAGTCACAAGGACACTGCCCACTGCACTGCGAGGTTCTGCAGGAACTTCAACCTTCCAGCAGTACCAGAAGCAGTCACAAGGACACTGCCCACTGCACTGCGAGGTTATGCAGGAACTCCAACCTTCCAGCAGTACCAGAAGCAGTCACAAGGACACTGCCCACTGCAATGTGAGGTTCTGTAGGAACTCCAACCTTCCAGCAGTACAAGGAGCAGTGACAAGGACACTGCACACTGCACTGTGAGGTTCTGCAGGAACTCCAACCTTCCAGCAGTACCAGAAGCAGTGACAAGGACACTGCCCACTGCACTGTGAGGTTCTGCAGGAACTCCACCTTTCCAGCAGTACCAGAAGCAGTGACAAGGACACTGCCCACTGCACTGCAAGGTTCTGCAGGAACTCCAACCTTCCAGCAGTACCAGAAGCAGTGACAGGGACACTGCCCACAGCACTGTGAGGTTCTGCAGGAACTCCAACCTCCCAGCAGTACAAGAAGCAGTGACAGGGACACTGCCCACAGCACTGTGAGGTTCTGCAGGAACTCCAACCTTCCAGCAGTACAAGAAGTGAAGAGGACACTGCCCACTACACTGTGAGGTTCTGCAGGAACTCCAACCTTCCAGCCGTACAAGAAGCAGTGACAAGGACACTGCCCACTGCAATGTGAGGTTCTGCAGGAACTCCAACCTTCCAGTAGTACCAGAAGCAGTGACAAGGACACTGCCCACTGCAATGTGAGGTTCTGCAGGAACTCCAACCTTCCAGCAGTACAAGAAGCAGTGACAAGGACACTGCCCACTGCACTGTGAGGTTCTGCAGGAACTCCAACCTTACAGCAGTACAAGAAGCAGTGACAAGGACACTGCCCACTGCACTGCGAGGTTCTGCAGGAACTCCAACCTTCCAGCAGTACCAGAAGCAGTCACAAGGACACTGCCCACTGCAGTGTGAGGTTCTGCAGGAACTCCAACCTTCCAGCAGTACAAGAAGCAGTGACAAGGACCCTGCCCACTGCACTGTGAGGTTCTGCAGGAACTCCAACCTTCCAGCAGTACCAGAAGCAGTGACAAGGACACTGCCCACTGCACTGCAAGGTTCTGCAGGAACTCCAACCTCCCAGCAGTACAAGAAGCAGTGACAGGGACACTGCCCACTGCACTGTGAGGTTCTGCAGGCACTCCAACCTTCCAGCAGTACCAGAAGCAGTGACAGGGACACTGGCCACAGCACTGTGACGTTCTGCAGGAACTCCAACCTCCCAGCAGTACAAGAAGCAGTGACAAGGACACTGCCCACTGCAATGTGAGGTTCTGCAGGAACTCCAACCTTCCAGCAGTACAAGAAGTGAAGAGGACACTGCCCACTACACTGTGAGGTTCTGCAGGAACTCCAACCTTCCAGCCGTACAAGAAGCAGTGACAAGGACACTGCCCACTGCAATGTGAGGTTCTGCAGGAACTCCAACCTTCCAGCAGTACCAGAAGCAGTGACAAGGACACTGCCCACTGCAGTGTGAGGTTCTGCAGGAACTCCAACCTTCCAGCAGTACAAGAAGCAGTGACAAGGACACTGCCCACTGCACTGTGAGGTTCTGCAGGAACTCCAACCTTCCAGCAGTACCAGAAGCAGTGACAAGGACACTGCCCACTGCACTGTGAGATTCTGCAGGAACTCCAACCTCCCAGCAGTACAAGAAGCAGTGACAAGGACACTGCCCACTGCACTGCGAGGTTCTGCAGGAACTCCAACCTCCCAGCAGTACAAGAAGCAGTGACAAGGACACTGCCCACTGCACTGTGAGGTTCTGCAGGAACTCCAACCTTCCAGCCGTACAAGAAGCAGTGACAAGGACACTGCCCACTGCAATGTGAGGTTCTGCAGGAACTCCAACCTTCCAGCAGTACCAGAAGCAGTGACAAGGACACTGCCCACTGCAATGTGAGGTTCTGCAGGAACTCCAACCTTCCAGCAGTACAAGAAGCAGTGACAAGGACACTGTCCACTGCACTGTGAGGTTCTGCAGGAACTCCAACCTTCCAGCCGTACAAGAAGCAGTGACAAGGACACTGCCCACTGCAATGTGAGGTTCTGCAGGAACTCCAACCTTCCAGCAGTACCAGAAGCAGTGACAAGGACACTGCCCACTGCAATGTGAGGTTCTGCAGGAACTCCAACCTTCCAGCAGTACAAGAAGCAGTGACAAGGACACTGCCCACTGCACTGTGAGGTTCTGCAGGAACTCCAACCTTCCAGCAGTACCAGAAGCAGTGACAAGGACACTGCCCACTGCACTGCGAGGTTCTGCAGGAACTCCAACCTTCCAGCAGTACCAGAAGCAGTGACAAGGACACTGCCCACTGCACTGTGAGGTTCTGCAGGAACTCCAACCTTCCAGCAGTACCAGAGGCAGTGACAAGGACACTGCCCACTGCACTGTGAGGTTCTGCAGGAACTCCAACCTTCCAGCAGTACAAGAAGCAGTGACAAGGACACTGCCCACTGCACTGTGAGGTTCTGTAGGAACTCCAACCTTCCAGCAGTACAAGAAGCAGTGACAAGGACACTGCCCACTGCACTGTGAGGTTCTGTAGGAACTCCAACCTTCCAGCAGTACCAGAAGCAGTGACAAGGACACTGCCCACTGCAATGTGAGGTTCTGCAGGAACTCCAACCTTCCAGCCGTACAAGAAGCAGTGACAAGGACACTGCCCACTGCACTGTGAGGTTCTGCAGGAACTCCAACCTTCCAGCCGTACAAGAAGCAGTGACAAGGACACTGCCCACTGCAATGTGAGGTTCTGCAGGAACTCCAACCTTCCAGCAGTACCAGAAGCAGTGACAAGGACACTGCCCACTGCAATGTGAGGTTCTGCAGGAACTCCAACCTTCCAGCAGTACAAGAAGCAGTGACAAGGACACTGCCCACTGCACTGTGAGGTTCTGCAGGAACTCCAACCTTCCAGCAGTACAAGAAGCAGTGACAAGGACACTGCCCACTGCACTGCGAGGTTCTGCAGGAACTCCAACCTTCCAGCAGTACCAGAAGCAGTCACAAGGCCACTGCCCACTGCAGTGTGAGGTTCTGCAGGAACTCCAACCTTCCAGCAGTACAAGAAGCAGTGACAAGGACACTGCCCACTGCACTGTGAGGTTCTGCAGGAACTCCAACCTTCCAGCAGTACCAGAAGCAGTGACAAGGACACTGCCCACTGCACTGCGAGGTTCTGCAGGAACTCCAACCTCCCAGCAGTACAAGAAGCAGTGACAAGGACACTGCCCACTGCACTGTGAGGTTCTGCAGGAACTCCAACCTTCCAGCAGTACCAGAAGCAGTGACAGGGACACTGCCCACAGCACTGTGAGGTTCTGCAGGAACTCCAACCTCCCAGCAGTACAAGAAGCAGTGACAAGGACACTGCCCACTGCACTGTGAGGTTCTGCAGGAACTCCAACCTTCCAGCAGTACAAGAAGTGAAGAGGACACTGCCCACTACACTCTGAGGTTCTGCAGGAACTCCAACCTTCCAGCCGTACAAGAAGCAGTGACAAGGACACTGCCCACTGCAATGTGAGGTTCTGCAGGAACTCCAACCTTCCAGCAGTACCAGTAGCAGTGACAAGGACACTGCCCACTGCAGTGTGAGGTTCTGCAGGAACTCCAACCTTCCAGCAGTACCAGAAGCAGTGACAAGGACACTGCCCACTGCACTGCGAGGTTCTGCAGGAACTCCAACCTCCCAGCAGTACAAGAAGCAGTGACAAGGACACTGCCCACTGCACTGTGAGGTTCTGCAGGAACTCCAACCTTCCAGCAGTACCAGAAGCAGTGACAAGGACACTGCCCACTGCACTGCGAGGTTCTGCAGGAACTCCAACCTTCCAGCAGTACCAGAAGCAGTGACAAGGACACTGCCCACTGCACTGTGAGGTTCTGCAGTAACTCCAACCTTCCAGCAGTACAAGAAGCAGTGACAAGGACACTACCCACTGCAATGTGAGGTTCTGCAGGAACTCCAACCTTCCAGCAGTACCAGAAGCAGTGACAAGGACACTGCCCACTGCACTGCGAGGTTCTGCAGGAACTCCAACCTTCCAGCAGTACCAGAAGCAGTGACAAGGACACTGCCCACTGCACTGCGAGGTTCTGCAGGAACTCCAACCTTCCAGCAGTACAAGAAGCAGTGACAAGGACACTGCCCACTGCACTGTGAGGTTCTGCAGGAACTCCAACCTTCCAGCAGTACCAGAAGCAGTGACAAGGACACTGCCCACTGCACTGCGAGGTTCTGCAGGAACTCCAACCTTCCGGCAGTACCAGAAGCAGTGACAAGGACACTGCCCACTGCACTGTGAGGTTCTGCAGGAAATCCAACCTTCCTGCAGTAGAAGAAGTGAAGAGGACACTGCCCACTGCACTAAGAAGTTCTGCAGGAACTCCACCTTCCTGCAGTAGAAGAAGTGAAGATGACACTGCTCACTGCACTGTGAGGTTCTGCAGGAACTCCAACCTTCCACCTGTACCAGAAGCAGTGACAAGGACACTGCCCACTGCACTGTGAGGTTCTGCAGGAACTCCAACCTTCCATCAGTACCAGAAGCAGTGACAACGACACTGCCCACTGCAATGTGAGGTTCTTCAGGAACTCCAACCTTCCAGCAGTACCAGAAGCAGTCACAAGGACACTGCCCACTGCAATGTGAGGTTCTGTAGGAACTCCAACCTTCCAGCAGTACAAGGAGCAGTGACAAGGACACTGCACACTGCACTGTGAGGTTCTGCAGGAACTCCAACCTTCCAGCAGTACCAGAAGCAGTGACAAGGACACTGCCCACTGCACTGTGAGGTTCTGCAGGAACTCCAACTTTCCAGCAGTACCAGAAGCAGTGACAAGGACACTGCCCACTGCACTGCAAGGTTCTGCAGGAACTCCAACCTTCCAGCAGTACCAGAAGCAGTGACAGGGACACTGCCCACAGCACTGTGAGGTTCTACAGGAACTCCAACCTCCCAGCAGTACAAGAAGCAGTGACAGGGACACTGCCCACAGCACTGTGAGGTTCTGCAGGAACTCCAACCTTCCAGCAGTACAAGAAGTGAAGAGGACACTGCCCACTACACTGTGAGGTTCTGCAGGAACTCCAACCTTCCAGCCGTACAAGAAGCAGTGACAAGGACACTGCCCACTGCAATGTGAGGTTCTGCAGGAACTCCAACCTTCCAGCAGTACCAGAAGCAGTGACAAGGACACTGCCCACTGCAATGTGAGGTTCTGCAGGAACTCCAACCTTCCAGCAGTACAAGAAGCAGTGACAAGGACACTGCCCACTGCACTGTGAGGTTCTGCAGGAACTCCAACCTTCCAGCAGTACAAGAAGCAGTGACAAGGACACTGCCCACTGCACTGCGAGGTTCTGCAGGAACTCCAACCTTCCAGCAGTACCAGAAGCAGTCACAAGGACACTGCCCACTGCACTGTGAGGTTCTGCAGGAACTCCAACCTTCCAGCAGTACAAGAAGCAGTGACAAGGACACTGCCCACTGCACTGTGAGGTTCTGCAGGAACTCCAACCTTCCAGCAGTACCAGAAGCAGTGACAAGGACACTGCCCACTGCACTGCGAGGTTCTGCAGGAACTCCAACCTCCCAGCAGTACAAGAAGCAGTGACAGGGACACTGCCCACTGCAATGTGAGGTTCAGCAGGAACTCCAACCTTCCAGCAGTACCAGAAGCAGTGATAAGGACACTGCCCACTGCAGTGTGAGGTTCTGCAGGAACTCCAACCTTCCAGCAGTACAAGAAGCAGTGACAAGGACACTGCCCACTGCACTGTGAGGTTCTGCAGGCACTCCAACCTTCCAGCAGTACCAGAAGCAGTGACAGGGACACTGGCCACAGCACTGTGACGTTCTGCAGGAACTCCAACCTCCCAGCAGTACAAGAAGCAGTGACAAGGACACTGCCCACTGCACTGTGAGGTTCTGCAGGAACTCCAACCTTCCAGCAGTACAAGAAGTGAAGAGGACACTGCCCACTACACTGTGAGGTTCTGCAGGAACTCCAACCTTCCAGCCGTACAAGAAGCAGTGACAAGGACACTGCCCACTGCAATGTGAGGTTCTGCAGGAACTCCAACCTTCCAGCAGTACCAGAAGCAGTGATAAGGACACTGCCCACTGCAGTGTGAGGTTCTGCAGGAACTCCAACCTTCCAGCAGTACAAGAAGCAGTGACAAGGACACTGCCCACTGCACTGTGAGGTTCTGCAGGAACTCCAACCTTCCAGCAGTACCAGAAGCAGTGACAAGGACACTGCCCACTGCACTGCGAGGTTCTGCAGGAACTCCAACCTCCCAGCAGTACAAGAAGCAGTGACAAGGACACTGCCTACTGCACTGTGAGGTTCTGCAGGAACTCCAACCTTCCAGCCGTACAAGAAGCAGTGACAAGGACACTGCCCACTGCAATGTGAGGTTCTGCAGGAACTCCAACCTTCCAGCAGTACCAGAAGCAGTGACAAGGACACTGCCCACTGCAATGTGAGGTTCTGCAGGAACTCCAACCTTCCAGCAGTACAAGAAGCAGTGACAAGGACACTGTCCACTGCACTGTGAGGTTCTGCAGGAACTCCAACCTTCCAGCCGTACAAGAAGCAGTGACAAGGACACTGCCCACTGCAATGTGAGGTTCTGCAGGAACTCCAACCTTCCAGCAGTACCAGAAGCAGTGACAAGGACACTGCCCACTGCAATGTGAGGTTCTGCAGGAACTCCAACCTTCCAGCAGTACAAGAAGCAGTGACAAGGACACTGCCCACTGCACTGTGAGGTTCTGCAGGAACTCCAACCTTCCAGCAGTACAAGAAGCAGTGACAAGGACACTGCCCACTGCACTGCGAGGTTCTGCAGGAACTCCAACCTTCCAGCAGTACCAGAAGCAGTGACAAGGACACTGCCCACTGCAGTGTGAGGTTCTGCAGGAACTCCAACCTTCCAGCAGTACAAGAAGCAGTGACAAGGACACTGCCCACTGCACTGTGAGGTTCTGCAGGAACTCCAACCTTCCAGCAGTACCAGAGGCAGTGACAAGGACACTGCCCACTGCACTGTGAGGTTCTGCAGGAACTCCAACCTCCCAGCAGTACAAGAAGCAGTGACAAGGACACTGCCCACTGCACTGTGAGGTTCTGCAGGAACTCCAACCTTCCAGCCGTACAAGAAGCAGTGACAAGGACACTGCCCACTGCAATGTGAGGTTCTGCAGGAACTCCAACCTTCCAGCAGTACCAGAAGCAGTGACAAGGACACTGCCCACTGCAATGTGAGGTTCTGCAGGAACTCCAACCTTCCAGCAGTACAAGAAGCAGTGACAAGGACACTGCCCACTGCACTGTGAGGTTCTGCAGGAACTCCAACCTTCCAGCCGTACAAGAAGCAGTGACAAGGACACTGCCCACTGCAATGTGAGGTTCTGCAGGAACTCCAACCTTCCAGCAGTACCAGAAGCAGTGACAAGGACACTGCCCACTGCAATGTGAGGTTCTGCAGGAACTCCAACCTTCCAGCAGTACAAGAAGCAGTGACAAGGACACTGCCCACTGCACTGTGAGGTTCTGCAGGAACTCCAACCTTCCAGCAGTACAAGAAGCAGTGACAAGCACACTGCCCACTGCACTGCGAGGTTCTGCAGGAACTCCAACCTTCCAGCAGTACCAGAAGCAGTCACAAGGCCACTGCCCACTGCAGTGTGAGGTTCTGCAGGAACTCCAACCTTCCAGCAGTACAAGAAGCAGTGACAAGGACACTGCCCACTGCACTGTGAGGTTCTGCAGGAACTCCAACCTTCCAGCAGTACCAGAAGCAGTGGCAAGGACACTGCCCACTGCACTGCGAGGTTCTGCAGGAACTCCAACCTCCCAGCAGTACAAGAAGCAGTGACAAGGACACTGCCCACTGCACTGTGAGGTTCTGCAGGAACTCCAACCTTCCAGCAGTACCAGAAGCAGTGACAGGGACACTGCCCACAGCACTGTGAGGTTCTGCAGGAACTCCAACCTCCCAGCAGTACAAGAAGCAGTGACAAGGACACTGCCCACTGCACTGTGAGGTTCTGCAGGAACTCCAACCTTCCAGCAGTACAAGAAGTGAAGAGGACACTGCCCACTACAATCTGAGGTTCTGCAGGAACTCCAACCTTCCAGCAGTACAAGAAGCAGTGACAAGGACACTGCCCACTGCACTGCGAGGTTCTGCAGGAACTCCAACCTTCCAGCAGTACCAGAAGCAGTCACAAGGACACTGCCCACTGCAGTGTGAGGTTCTGCAGGAACTCCAACCTTCCAGCAGTACAAGAAGCAGTGACAAGGACACTGCCCACTGCACTGTGAGGTTCTGCAGGAACTCCAACCTTCCAGCAGTACCAGAAGCAGTGACAAGGACACTGCCCACTGCACTGCGAGGTTCTGCAGGAACTCCAACCTCCCAGCAGTACAAGAAGCAGTGACAGGGACACTGCCCACTGCACTGTGAGGTTCTGCAGGCACTCCAACCTTCCAGCAGTACCAGAAGCAGTGACAGGGACACTGGCCACGGCACTGTGACGTTCTGCAGGAACTCCAACCTCCCAGCAGTACAAGAAGCAGTGACAAGGACACTGCCCACTGCACTGTGAGGTTCTGCAGGAACTCCAACCTTCCAGCAGTACAAGAAGTGAAGAGGACACTGCCCACTACACTGTGAGGTTCTGCAGGAACTCCAACCTTCCAGCCGTACAAGAAGCAGTGACAAGGACACTGCCCACTGCAATGTGAGGTTCTGCAGGAACTCCAACCTTCCAGCAGTACCAGAAGCAGTGACAAGGACACTGCCCACTTCAGTGTGAGGTTCTGCAGGAACTCCAACCTTCCAGCAGTACAAGAAGCAGTGACAAGGACACTGCCCACTGCACTGTGAGGTTCTGCAGGAACTCCAAATTCCAGCAGTACCAGAAGCAGTGACAAGGACACTGCCCACTGCACTGCGAGGTTCTGCAGGAACTCCAACCTCCCAGCAGTACAAGAAGCAGTGACAAGGACACTGCCCACTGCACTGTGAGGTTCTGCAGGAACTCCAACCTTCCAGCCGTACAAGAAGCAGTGACAAGGACACTGCCCACTGCAATGTGAGGTTCTGCAGGAACTCCAACCTTCCAGCAGTACCAGAAGCAGTGACAAGGACACTGCCCACTGCAATGTGAGGTTCTGCAGGAACTCCAACCTTCCAGCAGTACAAGAAGCAGTGACAAGGACACTGTCCACTGCACTGTGAGGTTCTGCAGGAACTCCAACCTTCCAGCCGTACAAGAAGCAGTGACAAGGACACTGCCCACTGCAATGTGAGGTTCTGCAGGAACTCCAACCTTCCAGCAGTACCAGAAGCAGTGACAAGGACACTGCCCACTGCAATGTGAGGTTCTGCAGGAACTCCAACCTTCCAGCAGTACAAGAAGCAGTGACAAGGACACTGCCCACTGCACTGTGAGGTTCTGCAGGAACTCCAACCTTCCAGCAGTACAAGAAGCAGTGACAAGGACACTGCCCACTGCACTGCGAGGTTCTGCAGGAACTCCAACCTTGCAGCAGTACCAGAAGCAGTGACAAGGACACTGCCCATTGCAGTGTGAGGTTCTGCAGGAACTCCAACCTTCCAGCAGTACAAGAAGCAGTGACAAGGACACTGCCCACTGCACTGTGAGGTTCTGCAGGAACTCCAACCTTCCAGCAGTACCAGAGGCAGTGACAAGGACACTGCCCACAGCACTGCGAGGTTCTGCAGGAACTCCAACCTCCCAGCAGTACAAGAAGCAGTGACAAGGACACTGCCCACTGCACTGTGAGGTTCTGTAGGAACTCCAACCTTCCAGCCGTACAAGAAGCAGTGACAAGGACACTGCCCACTGCAATGTGAGGTTCTGCAGGAACTCCAACCTTCCAGCAGTACCAGAAGCAGTGACAAGGACACTGCCCACTGCAATGTGAGGTTCTGCAGGAACTCCAACCTTCCAGCAGTACAAGAAGCAGTGACAAGGACACTGCCCACTGCACTGTGAGGTTCTGCAGGAACTCCAACCTTCCAGCCGTACAAGAAGCAGTGACAAGGACACTGCCCACTGCAATGTGAGGTTCTGCAGGAACTCCAACCTTCCAGCAGTACCAGAAGCAGTGACAAGGACACTGCCCACTGCAATGTGAGGTTCTGCAGGAACTCCAACCTTCCAGCAGTACAAGAAGCAGTGACAAGGACTCTGCCCACTGCACTGTGAGGTTCTGCAGGAACTCCAACCTTCCAGCAGTACAAGAAGCAGTGACAAGGACACTGCCCACTGCACTGCGAGGTTCTGCAGGAACTCCAACCTTCCAGCAGTACCAGAAGCAGTCACAAGGCCACTGCCCACTGCAGTGTGAGGTTCTGCAGGAACTCCAACCTTCCAGCAGTACAAGAAGCAGTGACAAGGACACTGCCCACTGCACTGTGAGGTTCTGCAGGAACTCCAACCTTCCAGCAGTACCAGAAGCAGTGACAAGGACACTGCCCACTGCACTGCGAGGTTCTGCAGGAACTCCAACCTCCCAGCAGTACAAGAAGCAGTGACAAGGACACTGCCCACTGCACTGTGAGGTTCTGCAGGAACTCCAACCTTCCAGCAGTACCAGAAGCAGTGACAGGGACACTGCCCACAGCACTGTGAGGTTCTGCAGGAACTCCAACCTCCCAGCAGTACAAGAAGCAGTGACAAGGACACTGCCCACTGCACTGTGAGGTTCTGCAGGAACTCCAACCTTCCAGCAGTACAAGAAGTGAAGAGGACACTGCCCACTACACTCTGAGGTTCTGCAGGAACTCCAACCTTCCAGCCGTACAAGAAGCAGTGACAAGGACACTGCCCACTGCAATGTGAGGTTCTGCAGGAACTCCAACCTTCCAGCAGTACCAGAAGCAGTGACAAGGACACTGCCCACTGCAGTGTGAGGTTCTGCAGGAACTCCAACCTTCCAGCAGTACAAGAAGCAGTGACAAGGACACTGCCCACTGCACTGTGAGGTTCTGCAGGAACTCCAACCTTCCAGCAGTACCAGAAGCAGTGACAAGGACACTGCCCACTGCACTGCGAGGTTCTGCAGGAACTCCAACCTCCCAGCAGTACAAGAAGCAGTGACAAGGACACTGCCCACTGCACTGTGAGGTTCTGCAGGAACTCCAACCTTCCAGCAGTACCAGAAGCAGTGACAAGGACACTGCCCACTGCACTGCGAGGTTCTGCAGGAACTCCAACCTTCCAGCAGTACCAGAAGCAGTGACAAGGACACTGCCCACTGCACTGTGAGGTTCTGCAGTAACTCCAACCTTCCAGCAGTACAAGAAGCAGTGACAAGGACCCTACCCACTGCAATGTGAGGTTCTGCAGGAACTCCAACCTTCCAGCAGTACCAGAAGCAGTGACAAGGACACTGCCCACTGCACTGCGAGGTTCTGCAGGAACTCCAACCTTCCAGCAGTACCAGAAGCAGTGACAAGGACACTGCCCACTGCACTGCGAGGTTCTGCAGGAACTCCAACCTTCCAGCAGTACAAGAAGCAGTGACAAGGACACTGCCCACTGCACTGTGAGGTTCTGCAGGAACTCCAACCTTCCAGCAGTACCAGAAGCAGTGACAAGGACACTGCCCACTGCACTGCGAGGTTCTGCAGGAACTCCAACCTTCCAGCAGTACCAGAAGCAGTGACAAGGACACTGCCCACTGCAATGTGAGGTTCTGCAGGAACTCCAACCTTCCAGCAGTACCAGAAGCAGTGACAAGGACACTGCCCACTGCAATGTGAGGTTCTGCAGGAACTCCAACCTTCCAGCAGTACAAGAAGCAGTGACAAGGACACTGTCCACTGCACTGTGAGGTTCTGCAGGAACTCCAACCTTCCAGCCGTACAAGAAGCAGTGACAAGGACACTGCCCACTGCAATGTGAGGTTCTGCAGGAACTCCAACCTTCCAGCAGTACCAGAAGCAGTGACAAGGACACTGCCCACTGCAATGTGAGGTTCTGCAGGAACTCCAACCTTCCAGCAGTACAAGAAGCAGTGACAAGGACACTGCCCACTGCACTGTGAGGTTCTGCAGGAACTCCAACCTTCCAGCAGTACAAGAAGCAGTGACAAGGACACTGCCCACTGCACTGCGAGGTTCTGCAGGAACTCCTACCTTCCAGCAGTACCAGAAGCAGTGCCAAGGACACTGCCCACTGCAGTGTGAGGTTCTGCAGGAACTCCAACCTTCCAGCAGTACAAGAAGCAGTGACAAGGACACTGCCCACTGCACTGTGAGGTTCCGCAGGAACTCCAACCTTCCAGCAGTACCAGAGGCAGTGACAAGGACACTGCCCACTGCACTGCGAGGTTCTGCAGGAACTCCAACCTCCCAGCAGTACAAGAAGCAGTGACAAGGACACTGCCCACTGCACTGTGAGGTTCTGTAGGAACTCCAACCTTCCAGCCGTACAAGAAGCAGTGACAAGGACACTGCCCACTGCAATGTGAGGTTCTGCAGGAACTCCAACCTTCCAGCAGTACCAGAAGCAGTGACAAGGACACTGCCCACTGCAATGTGAGGTTCTGCAGGAACTCCAACCTTCCAGCAGTACAAGAAGCAGTGACAAGGACACTGCCCACTGCACTGTGAGGTTCTGCAGGAACTCCAACCTTCCAGCCGTACAAGAAGCAGTGACAAGGACACTGCCCACTGCAATGTGAGGTTCTGCAGGAACTCCAACCTTCCAGCAGTACCAGAAGCAGTGACAAGGACACTGCCCACTGCAATGTGAGGTTCTGCAGGAACTCCAACCTTCCAGCAGTACAAGAAGCAGTGACAAGGACACTGCCCACTGCACTGTGAGGTTCTGCAGGAACTCCAACCTTCCAGCACTACAAGAAGCAGTGACAAGGACACTGCCCACTGCACTGCGAGGTTCTGCAGGAACTCCAACCTTCCAGCAGTACCAGAAGCAGTCACAAGGCCACTGCCCACTGCAGTGTGAGGTTCTGCAGGAACTCCAACCTTCCAGCAGTACAAGAAGCAGTGACAAGGACACTGCCCACTGCACTGTGAGGTTCTGCAGGAACTCCAACCTTCCAGCAGTACCAGAAGCAGTGACAAGGACACTGCCCACTGCACTGCGAGGTTCTGCAGGAACTCCAACCTCCCAGCAGTACAAGAAGCAGTGACAAGGACACTGCCCACTGCACTGTGAGGTTCTGCAGGAACTCCAACCTTCCAGCAGTACCAGAAGCAGTGACAGGGACACTGCCCACAGCACTGTGAGGTTCTGCAGGAACTCCAACCTCCCAGCAGTACAAGAAGCAGTGACAAGGACACTGCCCACTGCACTGTGAGGTTCTGCAGGAACTCCAACCTTCCAGCAGTACAAGAAGTGAAGAGGACACTGCCCACTACACTCTGAGGTTCTGCAGGAACTCCAACCTTCCAGCAGTACCAGAAGCAGTCACAAGGACACTGCCCACTGCAATGTGAGGTTCTGCAGGAACTCCAACCTTCCAGCAGTACCAGAAGCAGTGACAAGGACACTGCCCACTGCAGTGTGAGGTTCTGCAGGAACTCCAACCTTCCAGCAGTACAAGAAGCAGTGACAAGGACACTGCCCACTGCACTGTGAGGTTCTGCAGGAACTCCAACCTTCCAGCAGTACCAGAAGCAGTGACAAGGACACTGCCCACTGCACTGCGAGGTTCTGCAGGAACTCCAACCTCCCAGCAGTACAAGAAGCAGTGACAAGGACACTGCCCACTGCACTGTGAGGTTCTGCAGGAACTCCAACCTTCCAGCAGTACCAGAAGCAGTGACAAGGACACTGCCCACTGCACTGCGAGGTTCTGCAGGAACTCCAACCTTCCAGCAGTACCAGAAGCAGTGACAAGGACACTGCCCACTGCACTGTGAGGTTCTGCAGTAACTCCAACCTTCCAGCAGTACAAGAAGCAGTGACAAGGACACTACCCACTGCAATGTGAGGTTCTGCAGGAACTCCAACCTTCCAGCAGTACCAGAAGCAGTGACAAGGACACTGCCCACTGCACTGCGAGGTTCTGCAGGAACTCCAACCTTCCAGCAGTACCAGAAGCAGTGACAAGGACACTGCCCACTGCAATGTGAGGTTCTGCAGGAACTCCAACCTTCCAGCAGTACCAGAAGCAGTGACAAGGACACTGCCCACTGCACTGTGAGGTTCTGCAGGAACTCCAACCTTCCAGCAGTACAAGAAGTGAAGAGGACACTGCCCACTACACTGTGAGGTTCTGCAGGAACTCCAACCTTCCAGCCGTACAAGAAGCAGTGACAAGGACACTGCCCACTGCAATGTGAGGTTCTGCAGGAACTCCAACCTTCCAACAGTACCAGAAGCAGTGACAAGGACACTGCCCACTGCAGTGTGAGGTTCTGCAGGAACTCCAACCTTCCAGCAGTACAAGAAGCAGTGACAAGGACACTGCCCACTGCACTGTGAGGTTCTGCAGGAACTCCAACCTTCCAGCAGTACAAGAAGCAGTGACAAGGACACTGCCCACTGCAATGTGAGGTTCTGCAGGAACTCCAACCTTCCAGCAGTACCAGAAGCAGTGACAAGGACACTGCCCACTGCAATGTGAGGTTCTGCAGGAACTCCAACCTTCCAGCAGTACAAGAAGCAGTGACAAGGACACTGCCCACTGCACTGTGAGGTTCTGCAGGAACTCCAACCTTCCAGCAGTACAAGAAGCAGTGACAAGGACACTGCCCACTGCACTGCGAGGTTCTGCAGGAACTCCTACCTTCCAGCAGTACCAGAAGCAGTGACAAGGACACTGCCCACTGCAGTGTGAGGTTCTGCAGGAACTCCAACCTTCCAGCAGTACAAGAAGCAGTGACAAGGACACTGCCCACTGCACTGTGAGGTTCCGCAGGAACTCCAACCTTCCAGCAGTACCAGAGGCAGTGACAAGGACACTGCCCACTGCACTGCGAGGTTCTGCAGGAACTCCAACCTCCCAGCAGTACAAGAAGCAGTGACAAGGACACTGCCCACTGCACTGTGAGGTTCTGTAGGAACTCCAACCTTCCAGCCGTACAAGAAGCAGTGACAAGGACACTGCCCACTGCAATGTGAGGTTCTGCAGGAACTCCAACCTTCCAGCAGTACCAGAAGCAGTGACAAGGACACTGCCCACTGCAATGTGAGGTTCTGCAGGAACTCCAACCTTCCAGCAGTACAAGAAGCAGTGACAAGGACACTGCCCACTGCACTGTGAGGTTCTGCAGGAACTCCAACCTTCCAGCCGTACAAGAAGCAGTGACAAGGACACTGCCCACTGCAATGTGAGGTTCTGCAGGAACTCCAACCTTCCAGCAGTACCAGAAGCAGTGACAAGGACACTGCCCACTGCAATGTGAGGTTCTGCAGGAACTCCAACCTTCCAGCAGTACAAGAAGCAGTGACAAGGACACTGCCCACTGCACTGTGAGGTTCTGCAGGAACTCCAACCTTCCAGCACTACAAGAAGCAGTGACAAGGACACTGCCCACTGCACTGCGAGGTTCTGCAGGAACTCCAACCTTCCAGCAGTACCAGAAGCAGTCACAAGGCCACTGCCCACTGCAGTGTGAGGTTCTGCAGGAACTCCAACCTTCCAGCAGTACAAGAAGCAGTGACAAGGACACTGCCCACTGCACTGTGAGGTTCTGCAGGAACTCCAACCTTCCAGCAGTACCAGAAGCAGTGACAAGGACACTGCCCACTGCACTGCGAGGTTCTGCAGGAACTCCAACCTCCCAGCAGTACAAGAAGCAGTGACAAGGACACTGCCCACTGCACTGTGAGGTTCTGCAGGAACTCCAACCTTCCAGCAGTACCAGAAGCAGTGACAGGGACACTGCCCACAGCACTGTGAGGTTCTGCAGGAACTCCAACCTCCCAGCAGTACAAGAAGCAGTGACAAGGACACTGCCCACTGCACTGTGAGGTTCTGCAGGAACTCCAACCTTCCAGCCGTACAAGAAGCAGTGACAAGGACACTGCCCACTGCAATGTGAGGTTCTGCAGGAACTCCAACCTTCCAGCAGTACCAGAAGCAGTGACAAGGACACTGCCCACTGCAGTGTGAGGTTCTGCAGGAACTCCAACCTTCCAGCAGTACAAGAAGCAGTGACAAGGACACTGCCCACTGCACTGTGAGGTTCTGCAGGAACTCCAACCTTCCAGCAGTACCAGAAGCAGTGACAAGGACACTGCCCACTGCACTGTGAGGTTCTGCAGTAACTCCAACCTTCCAGCTGTACAAGAAGCAGTGACAAGGACACTACCCACTGCAATGTGAGGTTCTGCAGGAACTCCAACCTTCCAGCAGTACCAGAAGCAGTGACAAGGACACTGCCCACTGCACTTCGAGGTTCTGCAGGAACTCCAACCTTCCAGCAGTACCAGAAGCAGTGACAAGGACACTGCCCACTGCACTGCGAGGTTCTGCAGGAACTCCAACCTTCCAGCAGTACAAGAAGCAGTGACAAGGACACTGCCCACTGCACTGTGAGGTTCTGCAGGAACTCCAACCTTCCAGCAGTACCAGAAGCAGTGACAAGGACACTGCCCACTGCACTGCGAGGTTCTGCAGGAACTCCAACCTTCCGGCAGTACCAGAAGCAGTGACAAGGACACTGCCCACTGCACTGTGAGGTTCTGCAGGAAATCCAACCTTCCTGCAGTAGAAGAAGTGAAGAGGACACTGCCCACTGCACTAAGAAGTTCTGCAGGAACTCCATCTTCCTGCAGTAGAAGAAGTGAAGATGACACTGCTCACTGCACTGTGAGGTTCTGCAGGAACTCCAACCTTCCAGCTGTACCAGAAGCAGTGACAAGGACACTGCCCACTGCACTGTGAGGTTCTGCAGGAACTCCAACCTTCCATCAGTACCAGAAGCAGTGACAACGACACTGCCCACTGCAATGTGAGGTTCTGCAGGAACTCCAACCTTCCAGCAGTACCAGAAGCAGTCACAAGGACACTGCCCACTGCAATGTGAGGTTCTGTAGGAACTCCAACCTTCCAGCAGTACAAGGAGCAGTGACAAGGACACTGCCCACTGCAATGTGAGGTTCTGTAGGAACTCCAACCTTCCAGCAGTACAAGGAGCAGTGACAACGACACTGCCCACTGCAATGTGAGGTTCTGCAGGAACTCCAACCTTCCAGCAGTACCAGAAGCAGTCACAAGGACACTGCCCACTGCAATGTGAGGTTCTGTAGGAACTCCAACCTTCCAGCAGTACAAGGAGCAGTGACAAGGACACTGCACACTGCACTGTGAGGTTCTGCAGGAACTCCAACCTTCCACCTGTACCAGAAGCAGTGACAAGGACACTGCCCACTGCACTGTGAGGTTCTGCAGGAACTCCAACCTTCCATCAGTACCAGAAGCAGTGACAACGACACTGCCCACTGCAATGTGAGGTTCTTCAGGAACTCCAACCTTCCAGCAGTACCAGAAGCAGTCACAAGGACACTGCCCACTGCAATGTGAGGTTCTGTAGGAACTCCAACCTTCCAGCAGTACAAGGAGCAGTGACAAGGACACTGCACACTGCACTGTGAGGTTCTGCAGGAACTCCAACCTTCCAGCAGTACCAGAAGCAGTGACAAGGACACTGCCCACTGCACTGTGAGGTTCTGCAGGAACTCCAACTTTCCAGCAGTACCAGAAGCAGTGACAAGGACACTGCCCACTGCACTGCAAGGTTCTGCAGGAACTCCAACCTTCCAGCAGTACCAGAAGCAGTGACAGGGACACTGCCCACAGCACTGTGAGGTTCTACAGGAACTCCAACCTCCCAGCAGTACAAGAAGCAGTGACAGGGACACTGCCCACAGCACTGTGAGGTTCTGCAGGAACTCCAACCTTCCAGCAGTACAAGAAGTGAAGAGGACACTGCCCACTACACTGTGAGGTTCTGCAGGAACTCCAACCTTCCAGCCGTACAAGAAGCAGTGACAAGGACACTGCCCACTGCAATGTGAGGTTCTGCAGGAACTCCAACCTTCCAGCAGTACCAGAAGCAGTGACAAGGACACTGCCCACTGCAATGTGAGGTTCTGCAGGAACTCCAACCTTCCAGCAGTACAAGAAGCAGTGACAAGGACACTGCCCACTGCACTGTGAGGTTCTGCAGGAACTCCAACCTTCCAGCAGTACAAGAAGCAGTGACAAGGACACTGCCCACTGCACTGCGAGGTTCTGCAGGAACTCCAACCTTCCAGCAGTACCAGAAGCAGTCACAAGGACACTGCCCACTGCACTGTGAGGTTCTGCAGGAACTCCAACCTTCCAGCAGTACAAGAAGCAGTGACAAGGACACTGCCCACTGCACTGTGAGGTTCTGCAGGAACTCCAACCTTCCAGCAGTACCAGAAGCAGTGACAAGGACACTGCCCACTGCACTGCGAGGTTCTGCAGGAACTCCAACCTCCCAGCAGTACAAGAAGCAGTGACAGGGACACTGCCCACTGCAATGTGAGGTTCAGCAGGAACTCCAACCTTCCAGCAGTACCAGAAGCAGTGATAAGGACACTGCCCACTGCAGTGTGAGGTTCTGCAGGAACTCCAACCTTCCAGCAGTACAAGAAGCAGTGACAAGGACACTGCCCACTGCACTGTGAGGTTCTGCAGGCACTCCAACCTTCCAGCAGTACCAGAAGCAGTGACAGGGACACTGGCCACAGCACTGTGACGTTCTGCAGGAACTCCAACCTCCCAGCAGTACAAGAAGCAGTGACAAGGACACTGCCCACTGCACTGTGAGGTTCTGCAGGAACTCCAACCTTCCAGCAGTACAAGAAGTGAAGAGGACACTGCCCACTACACTGTGAGGTTCTGCAGGAACTCCAACCTTCCAGCCGTACAAGAAGCAGTGACAAGGACACTGCCCACTGCAATGTGAGGTTCTGCAGGAACTCCAACCTTCCAGCAGTACCAGAAGCAGTGATAAGGACACTGCCCACTGCAGTGTGAGGTTCTGCAGGAACTCCAACCTTCCAGCAGTACAAGAAGCAGTGACAAGGACACTGCCCACTGCACTGTGAGGTTCTGCAGGAACTCCAACCTTCCAGCAGTACCAGAAGCAGTGACAAGGACACTGCCCACTGCACTGCGAGGTTCTGCAGGAACTCCAACCTCCCAGCAGTACAAGAAGCAGTGACAAGGACACTGCCTACTGCACTGTGAGGTTCTGCAGGAACTCCAACCTTCCAGCCGTACAAGAAGCAGTGACAAGGACACTGCCCACTGCAATGTGAGGTTCTGCAGGAACTCCAACCTTCCAGCAGTACCAGAAGCAGTGACAAGGACACTGCCCACTGCAATGTGAGGTTCTGCAGGAACTCCAACCTTCCAGCAGTACAAGAAGCAGTGACAAGGACACTGTCCACTGCACTGTGAGGTTCTGCAGGAACTCCAACCTTCCAGCCGTACAAGAAGCAGTGACAAGGACACTGCCCACTGCAATGTGAGGTTCTGCAGGAACTCCAACCTTCCAGCAGTACCAGAAGCAGTGACAAGGACACTGCCCACTGCAATGTGAGGTTCTGCAGGAACTCCAACCTTCCAGCAGTACAAGAAGCAGTGACAAGGACACTGCCCACTGCACTGTGAGGTTCTGCAGGAACTCCAACCTTCCAGCAGTACAAGAAGCAGTGACAAGGACACTGCCCACTGCACTGCGAGGTTCTGCAGGAACTCCAACCTTCCAGCAGTACCAGAAGCAGTGACAAGGACACTGCCCACTGCAGTGTGAGGTTCTGCAGGAACTCCAACCTTCCAGCAGTACAAGAAGCAGTGACAAGGACACTGCCCACTGCACTGTGAGGTTCTGCAGGAACTCCAACCTTCCAGCAGTACCAGAGGCAGTGACAAGGACACTGCCCACTGCACTGTGAGGTTCTGCAGGAACTCCAACCTCCCAGCAGTACAAGAAGCAGTGACAAGGACACTGCCCACTGCACTGTGAGGTTCTGCAGGAACTCCAACCTTCCAGCCGTACAAGAAGCAGTGACAAGGACACTGCCCACTGCAATGTGAGGTTCTGCAGGAACTCCAACCTTCCAGCAGTACCAGAAGCAGTGACAAGGACACTGCCCACTGCAATGTGAGGTTCTGCAGGAACTCCAACCTTCCAGCAGTACAAGAAGCAGTGACAAGGACACTGCCCACTGCACTGTGAGGTTCTGCAGGAACTCCAACCTTCCAGCCGTACAAGAAGCAGTGACAAGGACACTGCCCACTGCAATGTGAGGTTCTGCAGGAACTCCAACCTTCCAGCAGTACCAGAAGCAGTGACAAGGACACTGCCCACTGCAATGTGAGGTTCTGCAGGAACTCCAACCTTCCAGCAGTACAAGAAGCAGTGACAAGGACACTGCCCACTGCACTGTGAGGTTCTGCAGGAACTCCAACCTTCCAGCAGTACAAGAAGCAGTGACAAGCACACTGCCCACTGCACTGCGAGGTTCTGCAGGAACTCCAACCTTCCA